>NC_136067.1:4617500-5177137 GCF_964261635.1 Lissotriton helveticus | reverse complement strand
CCCTCTCACCTCGGGCACCATTCAGCCATCTGCAATCATTCAAACACCATATCAATAAAATCAAAAAATCACTTTATCGTGTTCGTTTTTGGCCGTTAACCTATGACATACAGGTTCTACATATTGCAGAATGGATCATTTTTCAAGTATATGTGGAACTGAAAATCGTGTAAAAAAACGACATTTAAAAATTGTATGGGGTCTAATCCTGATAATGGGTTAGAAAAGCACGGCGTGAAAAGTTCTCTTTTCTACCACAGTAACGATGCAGCGTAAAGGCACATTTTCATACTGAGAAAGAAGTGTTCTATGTGGAACTAAAAATAGTGTAAAAAAAACGACATTTAAAAATTGTATGGGGTCTAATCTTGATAATGGGTTAGAAAAACACGGTGTGAAAAGTTCGCTTTTCTACCACAGTAACGATGCGGCGGAAAGGCACATTTTCATACGGAGAAAGAAGTGTTCTTCCTTTAAGAAAAACCGAGTTCTGTAAATTACCTTAAAAGCTCGCATTATGAAGACGAGTGTTTCCGCTCAGTTTAAACACCCAACAGGGAAATGTAGTTTCTTGCTTTGCGGGGCGCAGGAACATTACCAATAGTAAACGATCAAAACAAGTGACGTCAGGCGGGCGCGTGCACTTCCGCGCAGGCGCAGAGTGTTCTTGGTCGCTTCTTCGGCACCCGCCCGCCCATCCATCCATCGGGAGCAGAACAGAAGGAGCCCACATGAAAACAGGACAAGAAAAGAGCCTGCTGAGGTAAGGGGGGAGGGGAGCGTGTGTGTATGCAGTGTGTGTGTGTATGCGACGGCGGGGGTGGGTTCTCTGTATGCGTACGTGTGTGTATGTACGCTCGTGTGTATGCAGTGTGTGTATGCAGTGTGTGTGCGCGCATGTGTGTGTATGCGACGGCGGGGTGGGTTCTCTGTATGTATGGGTGCGTGCATGGGTGCTCGTGTGTGTGTGTGTGTGTCTCTGGGTATGCGCATGCGTGTTGGTGCTTGCTTCCGAGGCAGGAGAGGGGCACGGCGCCCTGCGCGCCCACGAGGTGCAATCTGCGCTCGTGCACCTTCTCGTCCGTCCTTCCCTCGAGACAGCTGACTATACGTCTCCGTCCCTGAAAGCATCCTTTGGATGCTAATTCCAGGGCGAGACCTAAAAAGAGAAAATAACTAAAGGAAAACAAAATCAGAACAGGGACCAACCTAGTTAAAAAAATTGAGCGAATAAATGGGCCTTAAGTTTCTTGCGGAATTGAGGGTAATGGGTCATAGATCTAAGCTCTAGAGGCAGGGAATTCCACATAGCTGGGGCAAGGGTAGCGAACTTCGATCCTCCCCATTTCTTCCTCCGAAAGCGGGAGGTTGCTAACAGGGATTGTGTGGATGATCGTAAATCCCTGGTAGGAACATAGGGAACGATCTCTGATGTGATGAAAGCCGGGGCCGCGCCCAGTCGAGCCTGGAAGGTGATGGAAGCTAGCTTGAACTGGACGCGTTCCCGGATAGGGAGCCAGTGCAGGGATTTAAGAAGGGGTGTAACGTGGTGATATTTAGGGAGTTTGAACACCAGTCGTGCCGCCTGGTTCTGGATCAGTTGTAAGCGCTTTAGACAGTATGCCGGAATGCCTGCATACAGGGCGTTGCCGTAATCCAGGCGGGAGATGACCATCGCCAAGATGATCAGTTTTAAGGCATCAAAAGAGAAAAAACGAGATACCTTGCGGATGGTGCGTAGTGACAGAAAGGAAGAGGAAACCACAGAACTAACCTGGGAGTGAAGAGTGAGCTGGGAGTTAAGTTTAATACTTAGGGTTTTAACCGAGGTAGAGGGGACCGGGGGGGAGCCTAGGGAAAGGGGCCAAAAAAGAGAAGACCAGGGACTGGAGCAACCACCTGTCAACACCAACTCGGTTTTATCCGGGTTGAGCTTCAGGTGGTTGTGACTCATCCAGTCCCTGATAAAAATCATAATAGACTGAAAGTTTGAAATGGAAGCAGAGGAAGAAGACAGATTGAAAACAAGTTGGAGGTCATCCGCATAATTATATACGTTGACCTCCATCTGCTGTAAAGAAAAAATAAGGGGGGCGATGTAGAGGTTAAACAAAAGAGGTGAAAGGGAGGAGCCTTGGTGGAGGTGGTAGGGTGGAGGTGGTAGGGTAGGTGGGAGGTAGGGTGGAGGTGGTAGGGTAGGTGGGAGGTAGGGTGGTGGCGGTAGGGTGGTGGTGGTAGGGTGGTGGGAGGTAGGGTGGTGGTGGGAGGGTGGTGGGAGATAGGGTGGTGGTGGTAGGGTGGAGGTGGTAGGGTAGGTGGGAGGTAGGGTGGTGGTAGGGTGGAGGTGGTAGGGTAGGTGGGAGGTAGGGTGGTGGTGGTAGGGTGGAGGAGGTAGGGTAGGTGGGAGGTAGGGTGGAGGTGGCAGGGTAGGTGGGAGGTAGGGTTGTGGTGGTAGGGTAGGTGGGTGGTAGGGTGGAGGTGGTAGGGTAGGTGGGAGGTAGGGTGGTGGTGGTAGGGTGGTGGTGGTAGGGTGGTGGTGGTAGGGTGGAGGAGGTAGGGTAGGTGGGAGGTAGGGTGGAGGTGGCAGGGTAGGTGGGAGGGAGGGTTGTGGTGGTAGGGTGGAGGTGGTAGGGTAGGTGGGAGGTAGGGTGGAGGTGGTAGGGTAGGTGGGAGGTAGGGTGGTGGTGGTAGGGTGGAGGTGGCAGGGTAGGTGGGAGAGAGGGTTGTGGTGGTAGGGTGGAGGTGGTAGGGTAGGTGGGAGGTAGGGTGGAGGTGGTAGGGTAGGTGGGAGGGAGGGTTGTGGTGGTAGGGTGGAGGTGGTAGGGTAGGTGGGAGGTAGGGTGGAGGTAGGGTGAAGGTGGGAGGTAAGATGGAGATAGGGTGGAGGTGGTAGGGTGGTGGTGGTAGGGTGGTGGTGGTGGTGGTATGGGGTTAGTAGTAAGGTGGTGGTGGTGGTGGTATGGTGTTGGTAGTAGGGTGGTGGTGGTGGTGTTGGTGGTATTTTGTTGGTAGTAGGGTGGCGGTGGTATGGTGTTGGTAGTAGGGTGGTGGTGGTGGTGGCGGTGGTATGGTGTTGGTAGTAGGGTGGTGGTGGTGGTCGTGGTGGTGGTATGGTGTTGGTAGTAGGGTGGTGGTGGTGGTGGTTTGGAGTTGGTAGTAGGGTGGTGGTGGTGGTGGTATGGTGTTGGTAGTAGGGTGGTGGTGGTGGTGGCGGTGGTATGGTGTTGGTAGTAGGGTGGTGGTGGTGGCGGTGGTATGGTGTTGGTAGTAGGGTGGTGGTGGTGGTGGTATGGTGTTGGTGTTGGTGTTGGTGGTGGTGGCGGTGGTAGGGTGTTGGTAGTAGGGTGGTGGTGGTGGTGGTGGTATGGTGTTGGTAGTAGGGTGGTGGGGGTGGTGGTTGTAGGTGTTGGTAGTAGGGTGGCGGTGGTGGTATGTGAATGGCTCAAGTCTCCTAGCTGTCTGATAGGTATTTCTTTGAGATGGGTACGGTTGCGGTACAGACATGTGATGGACAGCTTGACAGGTCACCCAAACCTCTCAATGTTCTACTGTTGAGCCGGTGGGTCTGCAGTGCCCGCAGGGCTTCGGTTGTGTATGGCGTGGTATTGTCTGTGCCCTTTATTATGGCGGCTTTGAGACCAGGGCTTTTCATGGGTTTGGCAGCTTCCCCTTGGCTCAGTCCACCTCTTCTCTTATGGATTGCGTATTATTTAGGGATGGGCACTGTGTAAGCACAAACATGCGTGTGCTGCCCCGACATTCAGCTCTTCACCCTATGGCTCCCATCACAGCATCCACAGACAGACTCCACGTGTATTTACTGAGCATGGAATGGATTGTAAAACATAAACTGGTGTGTTCTGCTCCCCCATTCTGTGTCTAGGGTGGGCTGCAAAAGTGGAGTGTGCTATAAAGGTAGCAGTAATGGTGACAAGCAGACTTTTTTTAGTTTTTTTTATAGCACAAACTTGGCCCAAAGCCATTGGAGCGCCTTATACGCGCACCAATTACATTACCTTCATAAACAAGAGCCCGTCCGTGCTCTGTGTGCTAACCCTCCACAGGAGAGGGTACACTCTTGATTTTTCTATTTAACCCTCACCTACCGGGGTTGCCCCTTGGTGGCATGCTTTATCATAGGGTTCCTCCCCTTCCGCTGCAGAACGGGGCGTGCTGCGACCTGCGAGTTACGAGGGAACACTAAGCAGTGTGCTCTAAATGATGAAAAGAATAGAAGTGGGCGGAGTGTTCTTGGAGGTTTAAAAATACCTCCCTGGTAGGTAAGAGATACTTTAATCCGCCCTCAGGGCGGTACAATTACAAAACGAGGAGAAAATAGAATGTGCAAGTCATAATTAGGGCTCCCGGTTTCATGGTATTTATTTTTTAAACATTTCCATCTGTATTTTTCCATATTTATCTTTTCGCCATCTTATTGGTATTTATCCATTTTTATTTTTGTGTTTTGAGAATAAATGGAGTTGTAAAAGGATACATTCCCACATGTATTTAACTCTTATCCGTGCACTCATAAGTGGATACCTCTTGTGTTTTAGCAAATTAAGCAGCCACATATAACAAAACACTAAGCCCAAGGGGTTAACATATTAGTGCGATAGTGCAAATATATGTTAACCTCTTGGGCGCGGCCACGATTCTGCGTCTGTGCGGCCGTTTTAATGAGTGGGCGGGTTCATGACGACCCCCAGCCGTCATCAGCACACGCCCACCGTGATGCATGATGGACTGGGGCCGTCATCAGCATGGAAGGGGTTAACTGTATTTGAGGAAATCTGATCCTGTTTTGTACCTCCCCATTCTGTCTCTCTGCTCAGCTTTTGTCCTGAATTCATGAAAGACAGCATGGAGAGTCTTTCACAAAATAGTACTATTTCCAGTATTTCTCCGCTTTTAAAAATAGGTCCAGGAAAGAAACACATTGTTTTCTGTCTGTATTTATCTGTAAAGATCAGTGTAATCGGAAAGCTGGGAGCCTTAGTTATAATGTACCTGTCCTTCTAGTGGTCGACATGTTTCAAGCCCATCCCCATGGCTCTTCTTCAGGAGTAAGGATCTTACTCCATGATTCCACTCCTGGCGTAGTGCGGACGCAAAGTAACTGCACACACTCTGCAGGCTAAGGATAAAAAGATGTATTGTACCTACTTGCTGTTACTGCTTGGCAACACAAATGAGACAAAACATTTGCACCATAGGTGCTCCGGGGCAAGGCGAGCCTGTAGTCACACTTACACCAAGGCGTCCCCTCGGCCCAATCACCTGTGAATCCACACCGGGGTCGATTCACACGCAGAGTGTGTCCAATTACTTTGACCATTCGACCATTAGAAAGGCAGGCTATAGTTTAGAGTCCCAACAGGGCAAACTCAGCCCTTCAGTCTTGAAAGGTTGACATGCGAGTGCCCGTTCATAAAGTGGCTACTGGTAGCATCGGTTATTTACAGCCACGCCTGGGGTTTTACATAGCACACCAGGAAACAAAGGATTATGTTAAAGAGGTACAAGTTATTATTCATGTAAACTTCACTTGTAGTGAATGCAACATTTGCCTTATACCTATAGACGGCTTTGTATCTGCTTTGGTTACAATGTTGGAGCTTTAGTCTTCTCAGCACTATGATCCTTGTATGTGCATAGAGCCACACGATTAGTAAACTGTGTCTGTTACTAGTACCTGTATTACCATTTCTAACAGCAAAAAAGAATTTGAATTATAAAAAGGAATCATTTAATCAGGGATTTATAAAGCTTACTACTCACCTGTGAGGGTCTCAAGGCGCTGGGGGGAGGAGGGGGTGCAGCTCCAGTTCAGTCGAAAAGCCAGGCCTTGAGGTTCTTCCTGAAGGTGTGCTGGGTGGGGGAGCATCAGTTGTTGACTGGGAGCATATTCCAGGCTTTGGCTGCGATGTAGGAGAAGGCTCTTCCTCCTGCTCTGGTACGGCAGATGCGGGGGTCTCTGCGAGGGCGAGGTCGGCGAAGCAGAGGTTCCTCTTGGGTACGTGGAAGGAGACTCTCTTGTTGACGTATTTGGGTACGATGTTGTGGAGGGATTTGTAGGCGTGGCTGAGGAGCTTGAAAGTGACCCTCTTCTCGACCGGGGAGCCAGTGGAGGTCTCGTCGGTGTTGGGTCATGTGTTTGTGCCGTGGGGTTCCAAGGACGAGTCTGGCTGTGGCATTCTGGATGGTTTGAAATCTGTGAAGGAGAGTTCTGTTGATTCTGGTGTAGAGGGCGTTGCCGTAGTCCAGTCTACTGGTTATGAGAGCGTGGGCGACTATTCTTCTGCATTCGGGGGGGATCCATTTGAAGGTCGTGCAGAGGATCCAGAGGCAGTTGAAGCTGGTGGAGGTGATGGCGTTGATCTGGCAGGTCATGGTGAGGGATGAGTCGAGGATGATTCCGAGGTTCGAGCGTCGTCTGTCGGGTTGGATGGGCTCCCGAGGGCGGACGGCCACCAGGTGTTGTCCCAGGCGGAGGTGGAAGTTCCGAGGACGAGGACCTTTGTCTTCTCCGAGTTGAGCTTCAGGCAACTGCTTTTCATCCAGGCGGCGACGTCCCTCATTCCATGCTGGAAGCTGAGTCTGGTGTCTTCGGGGTTCTTGGTGAGGGAGAGGATGAGCTGGGTGTCGTCGGTGTAGGATGCTATTCTGAGCCCATGCTGTCTGATGATGGCGGCGATTGGGGCCATGTAGATGTTGAAAAGCGTGGGGCTGAGTGATGACCCTTTGGGGTACTCCGCAGTTGATATCGGTGGGTTCAGATAGGAATGGAGGGAGTCTGATCCTCTGGGTTCTGCCGGAGAGAAAGGATTGGATCGATTCGAGGGCGGTTCCTTGTATTCCCACATCGTGCAGTCTGGCTGCGAGTGTGCGATGTGAAACGGTGTCGAAGGCTGCGGAGAGGTCCAGAAGGATGAGGGCCCCAGTGTGTCCCTGGTTGAGTAGTATGCAGATGTCGTCAGTGGCGGCGAGGAGGGCGGTCTCAGTGCTGTGGTTGCTGTGGAATCCAGACTGGGAGTCGTCCAGGATGGAGTTCTCTTCGATGAAGGCTGTCAGCTGGGTGTTTACGAGTCTCTCTGTGACTTTGGCGGCGAAGGAGAGGAGAGATATGGGCCAATAGTTTTTCAGGTCTCTCGGGTCGGCCATGGGCTTCTTAAGGAGGAGTTTCACCTCTGCCCGCTTCCAGGTGTCTAAGAAGATGCCTGATTCAAAGGAGGCGTTGATGGTACGTCCCAGTTCGGGTGTGATGGTGGCGGCGGCCCTGTAGTAGATGTGCGGTGGGCAGAGGTCCGTGGAGGCTCCTGAGTGGGTGTTCCTCATGGTCACAGTAATGTGTTCGACGGTGGCAGGATTCCAGGTTGTGATGGTCGGCTCTTTGTCGGTGGTGGTGGCGAGAGGGGTGGTGTCCGGCGTCTGTTCGCTGAAGTTGTCTCTGTTCGCTGAAGTTGTCATGGAATGTCAGGCATGAAGCAGGGGACGCAGAATTTTAACACCGACCCCTTATATTTTGCTTTCTTAATGTAGTGGAACACAGAAAATGGAAAGAAACAATTGTAAACATTAATAAAGTGTGGAGGAGTTGTGGGATTGAGTGTAAATTGCAGATTTCACACCCAAAAGATCTGCTTATGTATCCCGCTCCACCCGCTGAGCAGATTGTGTGATCTTGTGCGTATCATATTACCACGCTACTTCACTTGGCCTAGGCTTCAATGTTTAACAAAATTCCCATGTGATGGGAAGAGGTTCGGTTTGCCGTTCTCAGTTTTGGTTTGATAAATTATCAAAAAAACGTCTGTACGTATCTTGCATCCAAGCGTCAGCTGCCATATCACATAATCCGCTGCCCACGTCTATAAGACGCTCTGCTTGCAATAAGTGGTACTGACTTCTCCTCATTGTCTGGGCACATCACGTGCAGGCTGCTCTCTCACTTCTACTGCTGCACCAGATGTGAAAGTGCACAGCCAGCAACCTTAAAACCCCTGTGGGCATTATACCGTGCTGTTGGGCTGGGGGAGACAGGTAGGAAACACATGCACTCCTATGGAGTGCTGTATGTCAGAGAAGCAAGCAACAACTAAGACAATGGGGTGAGGGGACAAAAGAACTTCAATCGCAGTGAAAACAGCGGATGGAAACTAATCAGAAAGAAGCTATCAGTACTTGGTCTGTGCTCCACACAAGAAGAACCAAACAAAGGCAAAATGAAACTGGCCCGCTTTGACCAATCAGGAGGTAACAAATAAAAGTGACATTGAAGCCAACCAATGGTAAGCTAAGGGTTCCCCTTTTAGTTAACAAAATGCCTCACAAGTGACACGGAACAAGAAGGAGACGATGGAGGAAGAGAAAGATGGATTGAGTGAAGAGGAAGGAGAGAACGAGATGGGGGAATTGTCAGGAAAAGAGTGGGACACTAAGAAAGGGGGGAGAGAGACAACAAAGTAAAAGAGAGCGGCGAATGGTAAAGAATGGAGGCAGCGGGTTGGGAGGTTGCCCGCCTGTAAAGACGAGGGAGCAGCGGCCACTACCTCGCTCACTGTCCTAGTTCCCTTCTATGTCCAGCAGCCCAGGGACCCTCAACACCGGCCGGTGAAGTCCATGGAGAGTGGTTCACATCTTACACGTCAGGCTGACTGTGACTGGGCACGCTTACTTTGGGCAGGTCACGCCTGTCACTCACGGTCAATCCTTGGTTTAAATCTTTCCCCAGCACAGGGCTCAGAGGGACGCAGTGGGAACAACATTAGCGCCTACAGCTGCCAAGTACCCGCTTCAGATTACAAAATGGTTCGATTCACGACATTGCAAAAGCACTCCAGGAGCATGGCAGCTGTTAGGTTTAATGTCTGGACTACTATTGACTTACAGAGCAACTTGAGATATTTATCTCATTAGATAAACTGTTTTTCATTTCACTTCACAGTGTCACTCAAAGTTTACACAGAGGCATTCACGTGTGTACCTGACAACATCAACGTGTCACACAGCAGCTAACCGAAACCGTGGCATGTTTTGGATAAACAACGAACCCCATACATCCCTGTGACCAGAAGAGTCTGAGGAACCCTTTTGTGGAAGAACGTGGAAGCATATTATCAAGGACGGCGTTAAAAGCTAAAGCGGCGATAATGGGCTTGATAATAGGCCCTGGAGAATTCCAATAGAAGCCCAGGTTAACACCAGAACCCGGGCTTCTATTGGAATTCTCCAGGGCCTATTATCAAGCCCATTATCGCCGATTCCTGCCGCTAAAGCAGCGATAACATTAACGCAGTTCCATGATAATCTGCCCCGTTATGACTGCTGCTGTGCGAACTGCACCAAACATCACACAAAGAGATTAGGGTTAGGAGATCCTACGTCCTGAGTAGGTGCAGATGAATGAAGCTCACACTGCTGATCCTGTCGGGCACTAACAGAGCTCTCTGGGAGAAGTCTGCCTAGGTGGAATCCTGCAACACAGACAAGGCACTGCTGAATCAAGGACACTTGAGGCCACTACACCAGTGTCCTAAAGGATTCAGCATTACAGAGGGTAAAGAAGATCTATAAAGTTTAACCTTATCGGTGCTCATGACGAGCTCACCTTGTCATGAGCCACGGTGGCCGTGGGCTCATGACGAGCTGAGCTCGTCATAACAGTTCCAACACTCGCATGCGGGGATAATTCCCCCGCTGTGCTGAGCGTTCGATGAAAATGGGTGTGGCCCTGAAGAGCTCAGCTCGTCATGAGCACACGGCCACCGTGGCTCATGACAAGCTGAGCTCGTCAAGAGCACCGGGGAGCTGTGCGCGCCCCCAACCCTCCAGCACAGCGGGGGAATTACCCCCGCGGCGAAGGGGTTACACCCACACGATCTGAACAGACATCTCTGCAGATGTTTGCACAAGCCCAAGAGGCTGGACCAAAAGAAAGAAGTGCCTCCCTTTCACAGAGTATGGGCCTGTGGACAGGGACCCCAGGCAGTTGAGATTGGACCTTGTTATGTTATGTTATGTTAGCTGTATTTATAGAGCGCATTTTTGCCCCAGTGCGTCCAAAACCTTGTGGGCTGCTGTCAATGTTTGAGCACGTCCTGCTGCTTGTGTCGCGCTGGTTCGGGCTCCCATCCTCTTCTAAAGCGCTGTGGAGAGTTTGGACGATCCCTGACCAGGGCCTGCTGCTGATGCTGGGCCCGGCACCCACGGCGGCTTAGAAGCTCTGGAGGGTGGTGGCCTTCTGGCCCAGCTACAGCTCGCAGGTGCCTCCCCTTACACTCCACACACTCTACCTGACACCACCCTGCCCACCTCCCCACTCTTATACTCCTGCCCCCACTACAGAGTTCACACGGTGTGCACCCACAATATCGGTGGGAGAGACCATAGCGGGCAAAATATTTTAAAAAACATCAACAGGTAAGTATAGATACTCTATGCCTAACTCCACATGTATGCGGTGCACATATCTTCAGGGTACGTAGATGTGGAGTTAGGGATAGTAAATCTATACTTCCCGATAAGCACTTACTTTTCAATATTATGCCCCCCCACCTCCTATATCATTCTATGTCGATATTCCTGGTCTCGATATCCACAAGTACAACTGTTCAGAATACTTTCTTTTTGCTATTAAGAGGCACCACAATAAAAGTATGCATACACACCCCCACCCCCTGCCACCTCTCCCCGGTTCATCCCCAAATTTACAGTTTGTTACTTCTTCGCTTTCTTCCGCTATCAGAGACACGTGTGGGAGGACATCCCCCTCCTCTTTGGGAAAACTAGCTCCCTTAGAGCAGCATTCAACCCCTTCACATTGTCACTTACTATTGCCCCTGCCTGTCACTATGAATCAGTACTTGTGATATGTCTTTCATTACTATGCCTGTACCCATGGTTAATAACAATGTGTAATGATCCTAAAATGATGAAAACCCAATAAAATGGTTTAAAAAACAAGAGGCACCTTAATTACTTATCCAGAATCTCATTGTGATCTTCATAGAGTTTAGAGGCTCTGGGGAGAGAGGGCTGCAGGGAGTTTGCCCTCCTACTGTGAGAGAGTAGGAACTGCTTTCATGGTCACCCCCACTTTTTGCTGGTGTCGTACTGTTTTCTGACTAGTCTGACTGGGATGCTGCTAATCAGGACCCCAGTCTCTGTGCTCTCTCCTGAAATTGGACTATTGTAAGTCCTTAGGTGCCTTCCTAATTGGCTACTGGTGTACCCTTCGAAGTCCCTAGTATATGGTACTAAGGTACACAGGGCATAGGCACACCAGGGGTCTCCCATGGGCTGCAGCAGGTATTGTGCCACACAAGGGAGTCCACTCAGACTGCGACCACGGGCCTGCCATTGCAGCCTGTGTGAGCTGGTGCTAGCACCTCTTACAACAGATATAAGTTTCCTTATATCTGAGGATGCTGCACTTAAAACCTATAAGTCACTGTAGGAAGCTGGCTCTGTATATACCATACCAAAGTGAGGTATAGTGTGCACAGAGTCCAGTGGAACCCCAAAGGTTGGCAGAGGTAAAGTTAGCTAGCACCTCCCTCTCTACTTGTGGAAGTGTGGTCGAGCAGTGAGGCAGTACCAGAGGACAGGGTTAAGCATTTGTTGTACACGCTCAGTCAGCAGATTATGTCAGGGTACAGGACCTCTAAGGGTGGCACAATAAGTGCTGCAGCTCTTAGAGGTCTTCTCTGGTCACAGTGCCCTGGGTACCTGTGGTACCATTTACCAGGGGCTTACCTGTGGCCAGAGATGACAATTGGGTTTAGGCTTCAATGCAGTTTTAGGGAAAGAACACCGGCCCTGGGTACCTGATTAGCAGGAGCCCAGGGCACACTCAGTCAAAGGACATCAGAAATTCAGCAAAAAGTGGGGGCATAGCATGCAGAAAGAGGGCACTTTCTCACACCATACACTGACTTCACCCAACCTGTGCACCTTCTCCAACTTTCCCTCTTCTCTACCCCGACCTTCTGCCTTCCTATGTCCCACTTCTACCCCCTTCCCCCTTGTCCTCCCACTCCAGACCACACCTTTCTCTTCCTCAGCCAGTAGTCAATACTTCTATTTTATTCAATGTATGTACAGATACTTCTCTCTCCTCCTCAGCTGCACCAAGTACTTGCAATCAGCATCTCTTGACGAGTCTCCCTCCAACTTTATTTCTACATCCACCCCCTCTCCACGCTTTCTCTCTCAAGTTTAACGCCCCCCCTGAACCAATCGAACAACCGAACATTTTGTTTCCAGCTCTGCTCTCCCTAGAAAATAAACTGGGACTTCTTTTTTTTTTTTAAACAAATTTTTTATTTCACACAACATACATCATTGTGTACATGTCCTGTGCCATACAAGTTACTGAAAAAGTCCCTTTTCTATATAAACCTAAGTGGTGGACCCAGGTATGCATAGGTTCAAATATAGGAAATCCCGATAAAGGGTGTATCTAGCTAGTCCAGCCCAATTACTCAATAAATGTTAAAAAATAAACAGTAATCCCCCCCTCCCTAAACCCACCATCGGTGTGCGGAATATGTTACAGTCAAGGTGGTTAGTAAGCACAGAAGTCGTCAGACAATAGTTCGTGCTATGTACCTGTCGTGTTATAGGGGTGTGCTCCAATCACGGTATTAGTTCTCTAATTTGTGCCTTGCGTCGTAATCGTGCAGTGCTTGTACCAGTGCGTCCCATGCTTGCGCCATTTCTAAAGCCTTGTCATTCTGTTGGCGCCGTGCAGATTGGAACCTCAAAATGCTTTCCCCATCAGCCCATTTAAGAAACTCGTTTCGCCACCTAGTGCCCGTGGGTCCCGTCACTGCCTTCCAGTATCGTGTAATTTCACGCTTTGCAAGGATGAGCCCCATATCTATAAATTTGCTCGTAATCTTATTTTTAGGGGTGTGAGGGAACCAATGTAGAATCCCAACGGCCATGTCAAATACTAAACATCTCTCCGTTATCTCGTTAAGAGTGTCGCTCACTGCTTTCCAGTAAGGAGTCAAGACAGGGCAAGTCCATAGCATATGATCTAATTCTACACCAACTGCCATGCATCTGGGACATCCTGCGGAATCTACAGCAAAGTATTTTTTGATCTTCCCCGGGGTCAGGTATGCTCGGTGGAGAATGTAGAAGTGCACTAGCTCCTTTCTCCCCCTGTGTTATCCTCTGGTCTGTCCTGATCTTAGCGCTGGGATACTCATGGGTGACTACGCGCTCTACAAAAACCTAATAATAATAATAACTAGCTGAAATTGCGCATTGCGAGTACTCTTCCAAGCCCTTTTCATCAATTGCATCCAAACTGTCTCAGGGATCTCCCTGCCTATATCAGCTTCCCATTTACCTTTCAGCGCCACTAGAGGAGGCAATCCTTCATTGATCATTCTGGAGTAAAGGCATGAGACCGCTTTAAATGTTCCCGCTGCCATCATAGTATATTGGCAAGCCATTGTAGTTCTAGGGTCTGTGGGCCCTCCTGTCCAATGCGCTTGTATTGCTTGTGTGAGAGCCGAATACAGTAGGAAGTCCCCTTTAGGCAGATCATATCGGTCCAAGAGTGCCGGAAACGGTAATAGCGTTCCGTTTTCGTAGAGGTCCCCCAAGACTTGGATCCCTGCTTCCTCCCATCTCTGCAACTGCGACCAGTCTCCGCCATGTGGTAATGCTGTCAGCATTCCCAGCGGGATTTCGGGGGCGTATGGGTGCAACACGCCCGCCCTACGCTGTGTACGGTTCCAGCATAATCTAATCATTTTCTCCTCTTGCGTGAGATCTCGAAGGTCTAATTTCTGCTGTAGTGCAATGAAAGAAAGCACATGGCGAGGTATTCCTAGGCCCTGTTTATTTTCGGGTCCTCGAAATTCGCGTGCTATTTCCTGGGTGTAGGTCTGCAGTTGAGCTGCTAAATAGTACAGTTCAAAGTCAGGGACCGCCAAACCCCCTTCCGATTTAGGTCTCATTAACGTTGTTAAGGCTACCCTGCGTCGACCCGTCCCCCAAAGGAAGGACACTATCATGGATTTCAGGAGCTTGAAGGTAGCAGGAGGAATCCAGATGGGCAGAGTTCTGAAGTAATAGAGGAGCCGTGGGAGCGCCACCATTTTGAGTAGCGCTATCCGGCCCGCCACCGATAGTGGGATAGTAGCCCAAAAGGACATGCTGTCCTTCAACACTCTGATGCCGCGGGTAATATTTCCCTCCAATACGTCGGCAAGGGCGTGGTAGACATAAACCCCTAGATATTTCAGGCAGCTGGGCTCCCATCTGACCGCTCTGGTCGTGGAGGGCTGGGTCTCCCCCTTGCGTACTGGAAATAAGCATGTCTTAGACCAGTTAACTTTGAGGCCGGACAGTTCGCCAAAGTTGGATAAAAGATTGTCGGCTCCTACTAGAGCCCCGTCGGCATCCTCAAGAAAGAGCAATAAGTCATCAGCATATAGCAATATATATTGCTGCCCAATCTTGCTCCGCAATCCTCCATAATGGACTCCCGTACGGATTGACATTGCGAGGGGCTCCACTGCCAATGCAAATAGCAGCGGAGATAGTGAACACCCCTGTCTCGTGCCTCTTTCTACTGGGTATTGTGGCGATATTAGTGTGCCCGTCTTCACTCTAGCTATTGCCGAGGCATATAGCACAGTGGTACACTTCAGGTAATCCTCTCCCACACCAAAACGCCTAAGCACTTTGTAAAGGTATTCCCATTCTAGGCTGTCAAATGCCTTTTCTAAGTCGACCGATAATATCAAGTTTTCAAGTTTAAATACTTTATTCGACAACACTGTCATAAAAGCATGTTTCCCTAAGCTAAACACAATAAATACTACACTAAATTTTTAAGAACAAGATAAAATACAGATTAAATGCCATTCATGATATACAGTGTTGGCGGATATTTCAATTTAAGAAAATCACGCGTTATAAAATCCAAGTCACAGCACTGGGCCTTACAAAGTTAAATTACATTTCCCATAATTAATTACAATTTTAAAGTGCGCGTGCGTATTATCCAGGCCCACCCCATAAATTTGGCTACAGCGATTGCGAGATTGGGGGCACAGTTAGATCTTAGTATCCTTAGTGCCTCTGAATAATTCCTTGTCCCCAGATTCCTGCAAGCCGGCTTTAGCCATCTACTTCTTGGGGCAGCATATAATGGGCAAACAAACAGAAAATGTGGGATGTCCTCTACATGTGCTTTACAATAGGAGCAAGTTTTTACGTTGTCAGGGGACCATTTGACTGTGAAGGCATTAAGGGGTAGGGAGCCAATTCTAAACTGAAAATACAGCTTTCTATTTAGGGGTTTAGAAATCAAATCCCAGTACTGTTCACATTTAGGCATAATTTTAAAATCCAAGAACTGGGATGTCAACATGGATGATTGGTTGGAAATCAGTACCATATTAAATATCATATCCCAATAAAAGATTTTCAATGATGCCTTAGATGGAAATACATGTGGGTCTACTGCTGTCCACAAATGGTCTAGGTGCAATTTTTGGAGCAAGTTCCTAACTTCTTTAAGCCATGATATTTTATGAAAACGATCAGAGCTAACAACATCCATAAGAGCAGCTGTATAATGACTCAGTTCAGGAGTAGTTTTTACACGCCTCCAATATAGGAGGGGACGCAGTCTGGCCATGTCCTCTATCTTTTTCCTCCCGAGGTCATATTGTAGCGGGATCGAAGGAGTGCTCTGGGGTACACCAATCATTCGTCGAAGACATTTGCTTTCTGCGACGACTAAAGTACTCAAATTCGTGAAACCCCATAGCTCTGATCCGTATAGGCAAGCTCCCAACACTTTCATACTATAAATCTCCATTATTGGCTGAATGGGTTTTGTGAATGAAGATTTATGTTTTTGTGCTATTGCCCCTGCCAATTGATTGAACTTTAGCACCACGGAGTCCATATGGGATTTCCAGTTCATGTTGGACTGTAAGGAAATGCCTAGATAGGTGAAAGCATTCACTTCCTCCAGTATAGATCCATTAAAATACATCTTCCCCTTGAATTTCTTGACAGGATTCAGATTCATAAACTTAGTCTTTGTTGTGTTTAATTCCAAGCCCCGAATCCGACAGAAGTCACCAAAGGCGTTAATTGTCTTTTGTAGTCCGCTGGGGTCCGCGAGACCAGCAAAGTGTCATCAGAAAACATTAATACTGGGACCCGCTCCCCATCTAATATTGGGGCATCTGTCGTAAATTGTTTTAGAAAGTCAACTATACCATTGATGTATAGGGAAAATAAGGTGGGGGCCAGGACACAGCCCTGCCTTACCCCCCGATCCACCGGGAAGGATTCAGTGACATCTCCCTGGGCACCCCACCTAATCCGGGCATAGTTGTTTTCATGCAGCCTCATGAGCAGAGTCAACAATTCGGGGCTTATTCCGAGATCCCGCAAGACAATCCAAAGTTTTTGTCGGGGTACTAAATCGAACGCTGACTTCAAATCCACGAAGACAGCATATAATGGACCATTTGTCAGAGTTACGTTTTTCCAGAACATAGTTAAAAAGTGGAATACCTGGTCAACAGAGCTAGTTAGGGGGCGGAAACCAGCTTGGTACGGGGAGAGGATATCCTTATCATCTATCCAGGCTTGTATTTTATTTTGTATCATCCTGCCCATCAGTTTTTGTGCAGCGTCGATAAGGCTGATGGGCCTATAATTACTTGGTAGAGCCTTGTCCCCTTTTTTAAAAACTGGTATTATCTCCGCACCCTTCCATGATACTGGGATCATGGCTCCTTGTGCAATAGCGTTACCAAGCCATACAAAATATTTACACCAGTTGGCCCTGTCAGTTAAAAACACATCCGCTGGTATTCCATCAATTCCTGGCGCCCTTCCTCTGGTTACTCCATCCATTGCCTCATGTGCGTCTTTCAATGAGAATATTCCTTGGGTATAAAATACCCTTTCTGGAGGGGTTTCAATTGGAGGAGGCAAATTGTCTGCATATTGTGGTTTAAAAAAGTCCACCCAATCCTCCTTTGCTACATGGTTTTTCGGGCAGTCTGCTATTCCCCCGTTGCCCCACTTTAATATGGCCCAAAACTCTTTCTGATGCTTGGCTGCACATGCTTTCTTCAGATCTAACCATGTATTCTCATCCCACAGTCTTTTTGCCTTGCTTTGTGCTTTCCTATAATCATTCCTTGCCTTTAATACTCCTATTTTAGTTCTCAGCGCTATACTGAGTTTCTGACGCGCTTCTCTGCAGGAGTGGTCATACCACGCTCTTTTTATTGGTGGTCTGGCACCCTTCCTCTGCTGGGTTTTTTTTTTTAAATAACTTCTGTAAGTTAGCAAAAAACTTTGGCTGTGACTCTTCAATCAATTGATTAAAATTTAATTCACTAGTAAGATTTTGTAATCTGGTGACCTCTAGACTAACTATTTCATCTAAGGCCTGCATATTCCCGAGATTATCTATCAATGTTGCCCATTTAATATGACGGAGATTATTGGATGAAACAACATCTAGTGTCGTAGCACCCTTTTTCTGATTAGTTAAGTTTTCACCTTGTTCCAGATTAATGAGCAGGCACAATGGATTGTGGTCGCTCTCCAATCTCGATGTCACTTGCATGTCTACCACTTTGTACCAGTCTCTAACATCTATAAGAATATAATCTATCCTGCTACTTGACCTCAAGTTGTCAAAGGTGTGTTTACCCTGAGGGTCAGAAAGGGTACGGCCATTTACTGCCCTCAGTCCCCTGGACAGGCATATGCTCTTGACCTGTATTGCTACTTCTGTCCACTTCTTTACCAGCGGCAGATCCAGTTGGGGAATACCCCATTTGGTGTCTTCCTCTTGGGCCAGTTCATTATCCTCACAACCTAGAGGTTCAAATGTCGTATTCAGATCTCCCCCCACTAGGATAGTGTAGTGTGTGGGTAGGATCTCTAAATCATTGTCTAATGCACCTATCACATCAGAGGCTATGCCCCCTAGTGTTCCCCTGGCATAGATATTATATAAGACCAGGTTCTGACCATCGGCCCAGGTGAGCACTAATGGGAGTAGGTCACAATTGTTGGTGGGTCTCTGTTTGATGGTGCATTGTAAGGATTGTCGTACCCAAATAATTAGGCCCCCTGAGGGCCGCCCTTTGGTATTCTTTTTCGCAGGTACATAGAAATTTAAAAAGCCCTGACTAAAAATTGGTGCCACTGCCCAAGTTTCCTGCAGCATGATAACATCATGACTGTCAATAAACTCACACCATTCCGGGGTCTCTAATTTGTGGTGGATTCCCGCTATATTCCAAGAAATAAGTTTAGTGCTACCTTTTATCTGAGTAGTGCTCTTTTGTAAAAGAGTACACTGGTTAAGGGGAGACAAAAGAGGTGAGGGTCTACTTTCCTCATCGCTTGCAATAGTGTAGGTATGTTGAAAATTAGTACGTTTTGGTGAACATTATCTGCGCCATCTTGCCTCTTCCCCTGATGCCACACTTTTGTCGTGCGCGCCCGCCATTTTTTTAAGATGCCCCGATCAGAACGAACCCTTTTGCATGCCGCTGGCCCCTGACATAGCCCTTCGCCTTCACTAAGCCTGCACGCTGACCACCCCCTGCTTGCACCTGCCTTGAGTCATAAACCCCTCTTCGGCGCTGCTCTGCCCCAGGCCCTCATCCTGTTCCCAGCGCGACACCTCCCTGCTTCCCTTTCATGATCTCCGGCCCTTAGATGCAAACCCCCTTTTTCCCCGTGTGCCCGTTTTGTCTTCCCCGTTCCCAGGCCGACACCCAGCTCTGCCGATACCATTCCTTGCCCCTCCCCGTACAATAGAAAGCTTCCCCCATCAAAGGATCCCCGGGTTGATCAAAGCCCCCACTCCATGAGATCCGATCAAACCCCCCACATTCCGTGAATCGGCGGAATATCCAGCTGCGTGATACTCATCACCTGTTGTGACTAGGGTGGGGACTTCAACTGTAAATGTGTGTGGGAACGGGCCCAAAGGGGAGTTCCGGGAATGTCTTTTCCATACATCAAAGCTTTAACATGAATGTGTAATCTACAATAAAGTCATAAAACAGTGTATAAGAGGCCAGGCCTCAGAAATGTATCTAGAGCACCTCAGAACGATACCTTCTGCCGGTTTTGTTGTGTTCTCCTCCGGAGAGAATAAAAACCTTGTTTCCTGCTTTCCAGTCTCCAGCGCCTGCCTCTTCATTGATTAAATAACTAGAGGGTCACAGAGGCAATACCGCCGGGCAAATATCGATTGTCCCCGACCCGACTCAGGTTTTAACAATTGGCGCCCAACGTGGGGCCCATCAGCGACTCGTGGATCCAGTGGGAGAGGTCCCGACGACAGAGTGAACGACTGCAACGATCGGGAGAGCTCTTGCCCAATAGACCCTCGTCTGGCAGCCGATCATCCGAACTTCACTAGTTCCGAACAGACCTCTCTCGAGTGATCTACGGTCCTGACTGGGGACCATCAGGAGTGCCGTGAGAAATACGATAAAAAGAGGACGATCGGGCGCTGGATTCGGAAGACAAGAAACTGTCCACATGGTCCGGGTAAGGTCGTGTAATCACGACAAGTTGCGAAATGATTGCTTGATTGTTTGATTGTTTAAAAATACTAGTATTGCTCTTTATTTATTTGGAGATTCACTGTCTACAAACGGAGAAACAACGGGCTCTCTCTTTGCAAGCAGTGGAGGATAGGTAGGGCAGCAGCCGTGCTTATTTTTTTCTCCCCCACTCAATAATTACTTGAAACTGAACTGTTGTTCGCAAAACTATTGTTTCCTGGAGATTCCCTGTCTGCAAACAGGGAAGAGACCACCCTTTTTGCAGATAGTGAAAAGGGTAGGTAACGCAGATCTTTGCGGACCTACTCATTCTCCCCATTGTTATTTATTGGTCTTTTTGTTATTTTTTGATCCATGAGGTATTCACTGCCTGCAAACAACGTTGAATAGAAATATTCTGTCCAGTCTTTGCACCTAGTGATAAGATAGGCAGTGCTGACTTTTTAGTCCCTCGTTACGAGCCGTCATGTCTGTCTTCTCCCCACTGATTAATAGCCTGTTTAGCCCGGACCGTGTATTAGAGGTGGACCATATAGCTCCACTAGAAGGCACCCCTAATAAGGACATGTTCATAAACTATGGATTAGTCACCATAGCCTATAATAAATTGTGGCACAGGTATACCGAAGAGAGTCAAGACAAACAGTGGCCACTGGCAGGATCCTTTGACCTTGATAAAATAGAAACGTTAGAAATAGCCCTTCGAAATAATAAGACAACGCCAATTATGCTCGACAGTCTCGGTATGTGGCGCAGAGAGGCTATGCAACGACAGAGAAAAGACGAGGACAAACCAAGTAGAGAAATATACCGACAGGACAACCCCAGGACACCGCTACCCACAACTTATCCCCCGACACTATGCAAAAGACGACCAGACTTAGGGCCAGACCAATGCGCTTTTTGTAGGTATGTCGGACACTGGAAAGCCCAATGCCCGACTCTACTGAGCGTGAGTAAAGGCAAAGGGCCGACAGGAACGACAGACCGGCAGTACGAGAAAAAGCGCGAGACAAAGAAGAACCCGACTTACATAGACAGACCAGACAGAACCACCACGTTTGATTATGCCCGATGGCACAGATTTCGCCAGGACAATTTCAGCGGCATGCTCAAGTTCTCCTAGGTCGGGCAACGTCAAGACGGGAACCCAGCCTCGTTTCAAACTCACAGACGGAAAGAGATAATTATGACCAATAACTGTTTTATATTCGTCTTGGGTCTTTGTATGTCGTACTTGTACTGTCCCCCGTCTGAGTTTGTGTGTATGTAATGTACAAATCTGCGTCATCCCTCTACACGTGTTTCCGTGTTACTCAACCTCTGTTAGCAGAAACTTAGCATAAAAGCAACCTGGAAAGAAAGAAATGGTAAAACAAAATCCGTAGACCATTAATGAACTTGAACTTTTAATTTAGCACAACAAACAAGGAATAATAACGGTAAACTGTAGAAAATGAAAGTCAAACAGAACATTCGCCCCCCCATTCTGGAACCTTCCAAAGTAGGGCAGGGTTACGGCTACGCCCAACCAACGGCAACCCATATAAGGCGGGCCCGGCCGCCAACTCTTGGTCAGGAAATCTTAACGTATGGGGGAGCCGGAGGAGAGGCAGGAGCCAGCAGCCCGGGCAGTTGTAGGTAGTCCCGCCACATGTCTCCTCAGCCAGCCGCAACGGGCCTGGATAGACTTAAGTAGTCCCGCCACATGTCCAGAGAAGAACGAGGCACCTCTTTCTTTTCCCTTCCGTAACAGCCGCAGCAGCTCTGGACGGCGGGATGTCCTGCACGTACCTCCACAACAATTTGTCCAAGTTGGGCTGGGAGGGAGAGGCGACGCGGACGAGCCTCTCCCACCTCCACCGATAGGAGGTCTCCCAGCCCCCGGCCCGACGCCGAACACCCCCAGTCAGGCGATGGTGCCAATACTTCCACAGCACCGAACACACCATGGTGGCACCCCAGTACTTGCGCAGCACCGAACGTGCAATGGTGGCCATATTTTCGGAACACCGAACCTGCAATGACTGCACTGATACTCGTGCCGCGCCGAATGCGCGCCACAGGTGGCCATACTCCCACAACACTGAGCACAGGACTTGGGGAACACCGGATGTGGAGAGACCTTCATGCGGGGCGATGAAAAGGAGCGGCATGGAGTGCACCGGGAGAAGGAGACGATGCGGACGAGTCTCCCTCGCCCCCCCCCCCAGGTGGGGGCATCACAGCTGCACCCCAGCTGAACGTCCCGCTTTCACACAACAGGGACCTCTTCCTTTCACTCCGAAGGATCTCTCCCACTCTTGCAAACTCGACGAGAGTGGCCCCTGTAGGGCCTCAAAATGGCGTCTGGGTCCGCTGGAAGGCGGGCCCCGGCCACTAGAGTAACTTTGACCAGCAATATAACTCGAACATTTGCCCCCTGGAGCACGAGCCCCCATCTCCGACAGCATCTCCGCAGCCTTGAAGATCCTACAAAGGTCCCCGGCGGAACCTTCGGCCTTTGCAGGCTTCCGGTAAGGGACGGCTGCCTTGATCGCCAACGAAACAAACATGACATTGCCACTCCTTCTGTTAGCATGAATTCTAGAACTGCCGAAAAGGACTCTGGTCCAAACTGCCAGTAATGGGAAACATTTCCCCCTGATGCTGCTTCCGGACTGAGCCGGCCCCGCCCAAAATGGCGCTGGTATCAATCGGAACTTACGAACACCTCGTGGTGTTCCTTCGCACTAATATAAACTTGATGTTCTGAGATTTTATATGATCCTTTGTACACTTGGCTAGAAAAGACAAGGAGAACTCACTCGACGAACAGTATGAAAGGATCCCCGTTACAAATGTTGATTACAAATGTACAATGTATTATATTTTTATAACTGATGTAAACCTCATTTACGACGCACACGTACGGTATGCATATAGGAAATCTGATTACAACTATTATGATTATGCTTCTAAATTATGAAAATAAATGCCCCCGAACCCCCAGCCAATTAATAGACGTTTTAGTTTCTTACAAATGAATGAGTAAAACTTTCCGATGTTTTTATTGCTGCAAACGACACCCCCCACTGTACGCACTTTAGCCATTGCCACGACCGGCCAAATACGACCGCACCCTCATAATCCACATGCTGAAATGATTTTGCAAAATAAAGTTTTTGAAACTATGGACGGGTATTGCATGCTTTATTTTAAAAATGTGGGATCGGTGGGAAAGTTCTTTTCTGTGCACCCTACTCTGCTCTCTCTTTAAGGTTAAAAGAAGATGGTTGCCCAGCCCTGGAGGACGGATCGGATCGACAACACGACACTCCGCCTTCAAAGTACGCGACTGACCCATGAACTCTCGCGTAGAGGAAGACCTTGACTTCCAAGGATGGGTAAAACGAACGGTGTAAATGAGGGAATGTAAAAGGAGGGTGAAATGAAATAATGTAAATGTTATAAAGTACAACGTTCCAAAGTATCAGGGAACGGAGCTGACCCAAGAACCGAAGAACCTTAGAACGCCACAGCGTTGAAAGAGGTTTAAGGATCCCGATAGTGAGATACATCCTTTGACTAGATACCTCGCACTAAGCACCTCTGGTTTCCTTTTTACGTTTCCCCGCACACGACCTATATGGACACACTACCCCCCTCGACTCCAGAAACCATATCCCCGGGGACCCTGCCCCGAGGAGGAAAGACGAGTAAGAGGTAAGTAAAGGACTTATGAATCCATGTATTTGAATATGCGCGAATGCTGTCTCCCCCACCCCCTTTTTTTTTCCTCCCTCTGCAGGTTACATCAGAGATTACAGCCGAGGTGTGGCGAAGATCTGAAGCCTTGCCATGTCTAATACACGAAGCGGACTAGCGCCGCAAGGTGGTGTCTAAGCACGCCTGCAAACTACTCACGTATCGAACAAACCCGAAAAATTAGCACAACCTGATAAAAAGTGATCACCCTTAAACCAGACCGGACGAATGAACCCATGTCACGTATGATGCGAAACTATGAGGGAATGTGTGTGTGACTGAGGCGTTGACCCAACTGGTCGAAGGACCGAGAATGCGAGAAAGTGCGACAAAATGGTACCTCCTTTCTTCTTTCCTTTTTCTCAAGGCACGTCCCCTCTACCCTGTCTAATGCTCAAACTGCATGATTACAAGATTCTAACGCAGACCCGTGAATGCCCTTTACTGTGTAATGCACTAAATAGCCTTTCTTGAATACACTGCCACCCTCTCTGTTGCACGTGTACTATTTAGCCTGCCGTTGCGCTCTCTCTCTCTCTCTCTCTCTCTCTCTCTCTCTCTCTCTCTCCCTCTATTTTTGCACTCCCACTCTTCCGAGTGATTAGCCCCGAAATTGGCAGACTGCCACCCCTAGCACACCACCTAATTGGCTTCAAATACCGTCAGTATTTGCACAAAAACTTGTCTTTAATACAATCACCCTGAGGCCGCGTCATTACCTCTCCTTTTCCGCTAGAAGTCAATGAACCGAGGTTGGGCCGTAAGGGAAAGGACAGGTAAGACGACAGAGGTTCCCTAATCTGACCCGAAATAAGGGAACTACATGTCAACGGCTCCTATGGTATAAAACAAGGACCTCAGAATACGCGACCCTCCCCTCCCCGAATTGTCGCAATACCCAAACCGGAAAAATGATCACCCCTGTTACCTCCCCTGTATCAGCCGCCCAAAAACTGGAATTATGAAACTACCCCTCATTTCCGGTTGTGAGAGATGGGTCGATTTATGCCCTTACCACAAGTTTCCTATGTCCCTGGTTGTTTCCCATAAAACCCCTGTCCTTCCTAATTAAGTAATCGGGCTGTAAAAGGTTACGTAGGATCCAGAATGATGTTTTACAAGGTTAACAGACTAGTCCAAGGTAAAGAAATCATCGAAATGAACCCCGTAGTAGTTGAAAAGCAGGATGCATCAATAGAAAGGAAATGTTTAGCCATGTTCGTCTCTCAGCAAAATACCTGTGTAGTACCATGTTGACGACTCACAGTACCCTTTGTAAATGTAAAACTCTAGAGAACGGCATATCTTTGCCAGGTTCGTCTCACGAAGGTGGGTCACCATCAGATGAACTGTCGTGACTGTAATAAATAATTGTAAAGGAAAGTCATAGTAAATCCAACAGGCCCGTCACCGGTCATTCATATGCCAGTTGTGAACACTAATATAACGGGCATTTTCATTCTTTGCCTGGAGCTGGGAGAGAAATAGACTTTTTGATTATCTTCATCTGCAAATTCTCTAAAGACTGTCTTTTCAAACTTGTTTAAGGGTACTGCTGTTGGAGGAGAGAAGGACCGGATGTGGGAGCACGAGGCCTGACTGCAGACTAAGGAACACCTGCGACATTAGCCAAGGCGAGACCACGACAGAAAAGAGCTGCAGGACGAGGCACTGTTTTCGACAACATGAGAAGAAAGGGTCGACCTGATGCCCCTGCTCGATGTCCAGTGTTTGTCGACAAGTCCCCGCTCTCTGAATTCGGTCACACGCCCGCCTATTTGAAGTCTCTCGTTCCCCTAGTTTGTTCCTAATTTGGCCTTGCTCCATCCCCCTTTTCCTCTGACCTACCCTATGGACTGTTTTGTACGCTCTTCTTCCATCTGAACTTTCTGACAATCACCTCAAAGGACACAGGGCGAAAAGGACCTTTCCGACCAGAAACGCGAGGAAAGGGTCGTGCCCTGCAACGCAGAACTTAGAACAGAGCTGGACTTGTAGCTCCACCGCCGGTGCTCAACAGCGCCAACGAAAGGCAACAAAGAATGATGAGAACTCGTTAAACTTCGAACATTTGACATCCCCAATCGCCGTTTCTGCTAGACCTCATTTCTCTCCCAGCCGCCATTGTATTGATCATGCTCCAATCCGAACCTGATATATATGTAATAACCTGCCAGTATGGAATATACTTGCTGCTCTCGCTACAGAATCGTTTTTGTATTGCATTCCTATGACTTTCCTGCTAAACAAATTGATCAAAGTTTATCAAATAGGCCCACCTCCTAAAAACTAGAAATGTTAAAATGTATTGTTTACAACTCTTTTCATCTAGGGTTCCTACCGTTTTCTTTCTCATGCCCACCACAATAGAACCGAGTAGAAAATGAACCAGCAAGATGTCTTGAATATGTTAAAGGGAGGACTGTTGAAAATTAGTACGTTTTGGTGAACATTATCTGCGCCATCTTGCCTCTTCCCCTGATGCCACACTTTTGTCGTGCGCGCCCGCCATTTTTTTAAGATGCCCCGATCAGAACGAACCCTTTTGCATGCCGCTGGCCCCTGACATAGCCCTTCGCCTTCACTAAGCCTGCACGCTGACCACCCCCTGCTTGCACCTGCCTTGAGGCATAAACCCCTCTTCGGCGCTGCTCTGCCCCAGGCCCTCATCCTGTTCCCAGCGCGACACCTCCCTGCTTCCCTTTCATGATCTCCGGCCCTTAGATGCAAACCCCCTTTTTCCCCGTGTGCCCGTTTTGTCTTCCCCGTTCCCAGGCCGACACCCAGCTCTGCCGATACCATTCCTTGCCCCTCCCCGTACAATAGAAAGCTTCCCCCATCAAAGGATCCCCGGGTTGATCAAAGCCCCCACTCCATGAGATCCGATCAAACCCCCCACATTCCGTGAATCGGCGGAATATCCAGCTGCGTGATACTCATCACCTGTTGTGACTAGGGTGGGGACTTCAACTGTAAATGTGTGTGGGAACGGGCCCAAAGGGGAGTTCCGGGAATGTCTTTTCCATACATCAAAGCTTTAACATGAATGTGTAATCTACAATAAAGTCATAAAACAGTGTATAAGAGGCCAGGCCTCAGAAATGTATCTAGAGCACCTCAGAACGATACCTTCTGCCGGTTTTGTTGTGTTCTCCTCCGGAGAGAATAAAAACCTTGTTTCCTGCTTTCCAGTCTCCAGCGCCTGCCTCTTCATTGATTAAATAACTAGAGGGTCACAGAGGCAATACCGCCGGGCAAATATCGATTGTCCCCGACCCGACTCAGGTTTTAACAGGTATTTAGTGGAGTTTGCTCTACTATACTAAGAGTGTATTCCCTGGGGTTGGATATCCTACCCTCACTACAATTTATTTCTGAGTTCCTTTGGATACCGTAGTTTCTATTATAAGATTCTATAGCCTTAACATTTCCTAAGCTCGTCCATTCTTTCAGTCAATCACATTCACTTAGTCCAGAAAGGGCCGAGAACCTATTTTCCATCGGAATTCCCCAGTTATTTCTATTATCAAGGATTTTGGCTTTTCTTAATACAGGGTTCCATTTAGTTTTCAACATTGTTGGGTTTAAAATATTACTTTTCTTTGTGTAGAAAAAGTCCAACGTTAATGGCACAATTTCAGTTGTTCTACGCTGGGGGGGGTATATATTAGTTAGTATATTTGGCAGAACTTCTGGATCGGTGAAATGTAGCACCACTCAATCCCCCTTAAATTTTTTGGTACCACCCCCGATCCATTCAACTCTCCTAGCTTTAATTACTTCTTGTGCCAACTGATCCCTACCTCCTGGGGTAAAAGCCATATTCCTTGATAACCAATGAAGTGATTTGTTTATCAAAGAGGGGATGTTCTCTACTTGCCCTGACTCCAGCTGAGGGACATTTGCTAGGACCAATATTAGTGGTGAAGCCTCAACAACTAATTCTACATGCCCCTTATCTAGCTTGGCATCTTCTTTACTACCTCTGTGGCTCGGCCCTGCAATGTCCCCTGTGTTAGTATCTGGATCTAAGTCTCTCAACCCCCCCCTCCCTCGATCAGTGCTCTCCAAGATAGTCAAGGGAGTATCTGCTAATAGATCTAGCCTGGAGGCAGTTTGGGTAAGTTTTGATTCGACTCTGAGTGTTTTTGGTAATGGGATTTTCATATTTTCCTCTAATGATTTTTGCAGGAGAACCCCCAGTCTGTTCACCTCTTCTGTAAGCTGGTCAATTTTGCTTAGGGGTGGTTTGGTTATTATTTTAATCTTATTATCTACGGCGTTTAGTAACTTCTTGAATTGCTCATCGTCCATATGTGCCTTCCCTTCTATAGAATCCCTTATGTCATCTACGCTGTTTTTCTGGGGGGGCACGTTGGGGCGTTTTTTGCTTGATCGGAGGCCACCCCGTTTGGATATATACTTCTCCTCCCCCTTTGTTGCTCTCGGTGCTGGGACCGGTGCAAGGGCCTCCTCTTCTATAAAGATTATTTCTTTATCCTGTGTGCTCTCGGGAACTGGTTCGGCAATGACTACTAGGAGTTGGGTCAGTGGATTGTCATCCGGGGTCTGAAACACCTCATTGCTGATATCAAGAGCAGAGGTGGGTAGTGACGTGTTATCAATGTGCAAATCAGGTGAATAGCTCAACCCCAAAGAGGATCTCCTGTCATGATTAATTTGGACAACTTTCTGAACCATATAATTGTCTATGGTATTGATGGGGGCTGTCACTTTGGTTTTTGACATTTTATAGGACAGCTTTTCCAGTTAGCGTCTAAGCAGATCCGTGGCGTGACAGTCAGTAGAGGTGTCCAAGACTCTTACAGTTATGTTAGGAGAAATATAACTTACTTTAGCGATTTGTACAGCGATCAGGGCCCTGTCCCTGCCTCTTTCTGCCGATGAGGGCCGCAGAGGGCCCGCCCTTTGCCCGGGCTTCGCCCCGGGCGTCCCGCGAGGCACGGGTGTCAGGGAATTTATTGCGCCTCCTGGCGCTTGCTCCCCGCATCTGTCGTCAGCAGCTACGCGCCGCCGCGAGGCCTGCCGGGTGTTGTAGTCCCCGGAGCGGCGGCGCGGTGTTTGTAGGCTTCGTGACTCTTGGCGGTGGCGGCTGGTACCTCTGGCAGCTTTCCGTGACTCTCGGCGGTGGCGGCGGTAAATAGAACTCCCCCGCTCTGCCGGGGTGTCAGGGAATTTATTGCGCTTCCTGGCGCTTGCTCCCCGCGTCTGTCGTCAGCAGCTACGCGCCGCCGCGAGGCCTGCCGGGTGTTGTAGTCCCCGGAGCGGCGGCGCGGTGTTTGTAGGCTTCGTGACTCTTGGCGGTGGCGGCTGGTACCTCTGGCAGCTTTCCGTGACTCTCGGCGGTGGCGGCGGTAAATAGAACTCCCCCGCTCTGCCGGGGTGTCAGGGAATTTATTGCGCCTCCTGGCGCTTGCTCCCCGCGTCTGTCGTCAGCAGCTACGCGCCGCCGCGAGGCCTGCCGGGTGTTGTAGTCCCCGGAGCGGCGGCGCGGTGTTTGTAGGCTTCGTGACTCTTGGCGGTGGCGGCTGGTACCTCTGGCAGCTTTCCGTGACTCTCGGCGGTGGCGGCGGTAAATAGAACTCCCCCGCTCTGCCGGGGTGTCAGGGAATTTATTGCGACTGTTAATATCATTGGGTGATGGGCCTCTAAGTGATCATCTCCTAGGAGCCGTATCAAGCGGCGAATGTTCATGGTAGTATTGCGCTTAGGTATGAAACCAGCTTGTTCTTCATGGATTAGAGTGGTCATGTGCCCTAATAGACGGGATGCTAAGATGCTGCTTAAGATTTTGTAATCGGTTGTCAACATCGATAATGGTCTGTAGGACGTTGTATCGCTACTCTCTCTACCAGGTTTAAGTAGGGGAATTACCAATGCTTCTCGCATGGAGTGCGGTAAATGGCCTAATTGTTTCGCCTCTCTATAGACCTCTAACAGCCGTGGAGCCAGCAGGTCTATGTACTTTACGTAGAACTCAATGGGTAATCCATCCAGACCTGGGGTTTTATTATGCGCCATCTGTTTTATTGCACATCGAATTTCCCCTAGCTCGATGTCTTTGCCCAAGTCTTTTGTTTGCTCTGGGTCTATCACTGGGAAGGGGAGCCCCTCAAGAAAAATATCTATGGCCGGGGTGCCGGCCATCAGTTTGCTTTGATACAGGGTTTCATAGTAGCTTGTGAAGCAACGTAGGATTTCAGGTTGGGTATATACTTCGTCTCCCTCCACTGTGCGTATGGATACTATAGGGGAGTTTCTCTTTGTGGGGTTGGTGAGCCAGGCCAGTAAGGCTCCTGATTTGTCGCTCTCTGCATGGGACCTGGCTGTATATGCCTTATAGTCGAAGCCGCACAGACGTTCTGTTTCAACCGCGACTGCTTCTTTCGCCGCACTAATCTGCTCCTGTAGTTCGGGATGACCAGGCCTCAAGAGCTCCATTTCTCGGAGTTTCTTATCAGCTCTATCAAGGTCGTCCAAGAGTACTTTCCGTACTCCCACCTGCTTACCTATGCAAAACCCTCTAACAACCACTTTGAAGGCATCCCATTCTGTTGCGCTCTCCTTCGTTGTGCCAGCATTATCCTCAAAGTAATGAGTTATTCTCTCTTTAAGAGCATCATGGAATAGTGGATCTTCTAACGTTTCTGGGCATAGCCTCCAGGTAGGAACACAGGAGGCACTAGGGAACCACTGCATGGCCAGCAATAGGGGATTATGATCTGAGATTGTTCTCGACAGATATTCCGTTCTCATAATCATCGGTATGAGAGTTGGAGAACACAGCATCGTATAAAGCCTCACATGGAGCTCGTGCAGTCCCGAGGAAAAGGAATAATCTCGAGTCTGCGGATGTTGAGCGCGCCAGATATCGGAGAGGCCCCATCTCGACTGCCATTCCAGCCTGCCTTTAGCAATACGATGTGTTGGGGAGTCCGCCAATGGAGGATGCGATCTGTCGAGGGTCACATCTAGTACTGAATTAAAGTCACCTCCCATTAACAGTGGCCCTATTAGGAAGTGAGCAAGGGACCCTGATAATTTCATAAGAAAGGTCAGCTGATCCACATTGGGTGCATACACGCTACAGAAAGTGATGTCCCTACCTCTCAGCTTTCCTGCTATGGCAACAAACCTCCCCTCAGGGTCTATAATCTGTCTGGTAACCTGAAATGGGATCCCGGCCCTAATCCAAATTAAAACACCCCTGGCAAACGCTGAATATGTGGTATTGTACACTTGGCCCCGCCATCTGCGCTGCAATGCTATTCCTTCTGCCTTTGTTAAATGTGTTTCTTGCAATAATGCAATCTGAACTCCCCTTCGCACTAGATAGGCATGTACTTTATGGCGTCGCGTCATAGTGTGGAGTCCCCTCACATTCCAGGTTATACATTTCAAATTAGATAAGTCACCCATTGTCCCACAGTGTCCTGCACCCTCTGTCCCAACCATTCCTTAGGCGTTCCAAGTATGAAAAATCGTCAGCACCGATGGTATACCCTCCCCCCAACATCATAGAATTTCCCCAAACTTTCTCCCCCCCAGAACAGGACCTAAAGACCGCAATCTAGCTCCCATCCAAACACTCCCAAGAGTAACTGTCAATTAACCCAACAGTAGTCACCGTGGGTAAGCCTTAAGGGCAATGAGGGGGGTTGGGCACCAACGGGAATCCGCCCTCCACTCGGGCTCCTGGTGAGCAACCGAGCCTCAGGTATGTAAGCAAAGCATGACCTCCACCCGTTTCCCATCTGTATATGATTAGCTCCCTCCCTTATTTCTCAGCAACCACTTCACCATAGCTCGTGTCCGAATCTCAGCAGCTCACCAGGGCCTCTCATTGTTCATCTAGTAGTCCTTCAGCTGTCACTGGAGTGATCGCAGGTATTGGCACACTGTCAGTTTCTGAGCGCTCAGTGTCCAAATGGTCATCACCTCTGCCGGATTCCGTCTCCTCCCGCGACGGAGAACCTTGTGATCCCGAAATGTTAGGTATAACCTCCAGGACTCCCTGTCGCTCCGCCGTCGTCACTGATAATGAAGGTCGTCTGAGACCTCTATGTTGATTACGGATCCGCCTGGATTTCCGTTGTGGTAATCCTTCTGATATAGCTTCGGGTCGCGGGTCTAAGCCGTCCTTCCCGGCTCTGTATAGTTCCAGCCAGGAGCAGGCGTCTTCCGACGTGTCAAAGAATTTGGTGGCGTCATCAACAATTATTCGGAGTCGAGCTGGGAATAATAAGGAGTATTGGAGGCCCTCGCTTCTCAGCTCCCTCTTGACTGCTAGAAAGGAGGTCCGTCTGCGTTGCGTCTCATAAGTATAATCCCGGAAGATGTTAACTTTGCTGTTTTCCACCTGAAAGGGGCCGTTCAAATGAGCATTATGAAGCAGCAGGTCTCTGTCGCGGTAGTGTAGTAGCCGTGCCACCACTGGACGCGGGAGTCGGCCCTGTTTAGCGGCCTGGACGGGACTCTATGTGCTCGTTCCAGCGTGTAAAAGGAGGACAGACCTTCTGGCGCCACCGTCGTCTGTAGCCAATCCTCGAGATAACGAACCATGTCCCTCCCTTCCACTTTCTCCGGCAGGCCTACGACGCGGATGTTATTCCGGCGATTGCGCCCTTCAGCTTCCTCCGCTCGTCTCTCCAGTGCACCCATGCGGTCCAGCACATTAGTCATAGTGGTTGAGGGGGCCTTTCGTGCCGGCTCCAGGGTGTGAACTGTATCTTCCACTTCTTTAACCCTATCAGACAGTTTGCCGTGGTCTGCTCGGAGCAAACCGAGTCCTGTGGCCACTTATGTTATGTTATGTTATGTTATGTTATTCTAAACTTTTTAAGCGCATGGGCACCCAGGGGTTTCATGGCGCTAGCAGTGAGGAAAGATTGAAAAGCAGTTACCTTATCCAGAAGCTTGCTTGAATAGCCAGGTCTTCAGAGCTCCCCGAAACTCCATAAGATTAGTACATTTCCTGAGCGACTTGCGCTATATCTTGTTGAAGCGCTGCACGGGTGTCTGTTATCGCCTCCAAGATCTTGTCCAGCTGCAGTTGTAAGTGTGGATCTCGTGGCTGAACGGGATCTGGATGGTCTCCCTTGTCCGGCATCTCTGCGTCCGATGCAGACTGTTAGGATTCAATAGCCTTGACTTGTGTGATTGATATGGTCTGACACATTTTTGTGGCCCCTTATCTTGTGAGCATGTAATTTACAGACCTTCCCTTATGGGAATAAGGAGGAGCAGCGAACTACAGCCGTTGCTTGGCTTACTCCTTCGTGACCACGCCCCCTCTCCACTTCCTGGTTCCTGCTCGTGTGTTTGCTGGCGTCTTGAGGACTCTCTGGTGGTTCCTTGAGGATCCCTACGCTGACATCTTGTTGCTGCCCCCTTGTCCCTTGTATTTTTCAACTCTAGGAGTGGTGTGTGTATGCCTGCCGGTCCTCGGCATTTCTTCGCCGCTCCGCGAACCAGTGAACGCGACGCCCCTACCAAAGCTCACGCATTTTGCGGGCGTCGGCAGTTCACTGCATTCATTCACTTATCCCTTGGTGGCTGCATTACTTCCTTTGCTTGTACCATTCTTTTGGGTCATTCCTATTGAGAGTGAGCGCTCCGCCCTGTCTTACAAGGGGCCGGGTGTCTCACCTCCTGAGAGGGTACTGCTCCGCTGTACTTGCCCCCTTTACAGCCGGTCGGTGCCCCTCACTCCCTTTCAGTAATGTTTTGGTTGTGTTTGTTGTGTGGTTGTACTGCTCCGCTGCACTTGCCACCCCCCCTTGCAGCCGGTCGGTGCACCTCCCCTCCCTTCATGCTTTTTATTTGCATCTGAGGTGTGATGAGTCCTTCGTGAGTTCTTCTAGCCCCCTCCCTGTTAACAGAACTCATCGATGAAGCTCGCCCGACCTACAGTTGGGGTAAGATCAATAATTAATCACACATGTCAATGTTTTCTTCTTTTTAATCAGAATAACAGTGAGGATTGTTACTGTTTATAACTTGCTTTTGTTTCCTAGCCTGGACCATCCCATGAGACGCCTTCTGTTATTCGTTACCCCTCGTATGAGGAGAGTGGTGGACACTCCTTGGGTAAATTCCCTCATACTTTTAGGAGACAGTAGACAGGAGTGTTTTATATACTTATATCGCATTCTTGCTTCTGTGTCCTGGAGGTGGAGGGATTCTTCTTCGCTCCCGTGGAAGCTGGCCCTTCTCCTAACACAGACTGTGTGCCACTTTTAATTCCTTTAGGCTTTCCCATGACAGTAGTATCGGCTGATTGCGTCGTTGACAGGCGAAGGGAAGTTGCCCAGGGTCAGGAGGACCTTGCTAGAGTCTATCTCGACAGGTTTTTGCCCCAGTGGTCGTCAGGGGCGCCCCCGGGCGCGCCCAGCGCGGGCACCAAAGCACAGTCCCATCGATCCGGCAAGTAGGTCATAGGTGCCCCGTCGTCATCTGTAGTGGTCCAAGGCAGAGTCGGTCACAGTCAGCAGCGCTCCAGACCATCCGGGTGAAAGTGGCTTCATCAAAAGGAAACAGATGACCAAGTGTTCCCTCGCAATGCAACAGGCTATCAAGTGTAAGTTCTATGGACCCCACAGTCTATCTCAGCTAGGGCCGCCCTCAGCCCCCACGGACCATCAGCCACCACACCAACGCACCTTATTTGGAAGTGTCACAGCTTTCAAGTTCCTAAGCGCTATTGGAATGGTTCTAGGCCCAGCTGCTCTAGGATCTGCGAAGGAGGGGGCGCGCGTGGTACGTGCAGCGGCAGCAAAGTACAACCAGTGGGTGGGCAGCCAGCTCCACTCGGTATTTCAAACTGTTAGGGGACTTCCGGTCAGTATCGCCCGTTGAAGACGTCTCTCTGGTCTTGCCGCTAGGTCACTCCGCAGGTCACCATGCAGTACCACTAGTGTGAGCCTCAATGTTCAACGAGCATTGGGTGGGTGCTCCCTCCGGTTCCTACAACATATGCTATCTGGCCCCTCACCGCGGGGTACTCACTCATCGAGTTGCCCTCGCTCCACACCGGGTCCTCCGCAGATCTCGCCTCCTCCTCCGCACCCTCCCAGGGGGGGGATCCCCAGAGCGGCAACTAGTCAACCCGCCGCCGCGCGGGTGGGGGGGCTCTCCCAGCAGTCTCAACGCCCGAGCCCCGGTGGTCCGGGCGGCCCCGTGGATCCCGCCCCCCCCCCCGAACCGGGCACCCAGTCCACGGGCCGACCGCCGGCAAGCGCCCTGGATCCAGCGGGGCGTCCGTGTGTCAGCTCCCTCAAGGGCCGCCCGACAGGCAGCAGGCACTCCGCGGTCGCCCCCGCGGTCCACAGATCCCCACCGCAGCCAGGATCCGACGCCGACTTGCCCGTCTTCCAGCAGGGCCGAGGCGTTCCTCGCAGTGAGGGGGGCAGGAAACAGTCCGTCACCTCCCTCGCTTGTGCGCCGGGTGGGATGCAGTCTTTGTCCCAGGCTAGGGTCAGGGTCCGGTTGCGAGTGGTTTAACCCATCACCGGTGCATTGTGCGAGGCTGACGCCCTCATCGAGCCCCGGGAAAGAAAGGGCGAACACTCCTCCCCCAGCACGGGGGTCCGCGGCCCACCAGCGTCGCTTGCCACTCGGTCGGGCAGTCTCCACCGCTATCCGCACTGTAATCCTCTGCTCGGCAGCCGTCCGTTAAGGTCCTCCGTCAGATCGGAGATCATACGGGATCCACAGGGGCAGCCACAGTCCTCGGCGCTCCCGGAGTTAGGAAGGCGACCCCGCGGCCGCCATTTTGATGATTCGCTCCGGACACTCCGTTTTTTTTTTTTTTCAGGGCCGGTCAGGAGGTGTCCCGCAGCCACGTCGCAGGAGTCCCCTTCCACCCGTCTTGCGAGGGGAAATGGAGGTTGTAGAGGTACTTTAGCAGGATAATAGGAGGCTCGGTCGCGGAGCACAGCGCTCAGGCGACCTCCTCCATCAGCGCCCAAGCCACGCCCCCATAAACTGGGACTTCTCATGTCTTCTATCTCCCAGCTTGAAACTGTCATCTCCCACCTAAGTTCTAAAATGTCCATGTGAGGTGGCGCCCCCCGCGGCCCCCCCAGGAGGGCTGTACTTCCCCTACCTACCTCAATCTTCTCCGCCACCGGGACTACAACAGCGCACCCCCTATCATAGGGCGAAGACAGAACTCGGCAATCCGGCCATAACTTCTTTCTTCCCCAGGGGACCAACCAGAACCACGGGCCCGGAGGAAGTATATCCCGCCGACCCCGGAAGTCCCGCCCTGGCGGCAGAGTCAGCACAGGATAAAAGCGGGATCCGAGTAGAACACCCCGTCGGAGTTTTGTGGCAGGAGATTCAGACCGGAGCTGGAGTAGGAGAGCAGACGTGTGACGAAGAGGTGTGGACCGAAGAGTGGTGGAGCCCACAGGAGGTGGCTGAAGAGCGGCCGTAACTCACTTGGAGAGTTACGGCGGACCGGGTGAGTGTCTTAAGCCTTCCTTACCCCAACTCATTAGGAGTCCTAGTAACGCCCTGTAAATATACCCTTCTCTTTAGCATCACGTCCTTTGCACTGTAACGTATTTGTATAGCACTCGCACTGTTTGTAGTGGCCCCCCTGTCCCCGTTCCCGCACCTCCCTTCCCGACACCCTTTCTACAACCCCCCTTGTGTTCCGGCCTCCCTACGCCCTCCTTTCCTCACGGTATCTTTTCTCTTCCCGCCCCCTCACGACCCGGGTGACGGTGTTCGGTATAGCAGTGGAGCACAAGGATAAGACTAACGGTCCTTTGTTTCTTTCTCTTACTGCCCTCCGTGGACCTCCCCTACATCGGAGCTGTCGTCGGAGAATCCCCGCCCCAGGACTGCACCCAAGACCCGGAGCGGACGGCGAACCCGGAACTCTCTTTGCTTTCCTTTTTGTTGGGACATTGATTCTGGCACATTGTATAAATAAACCTACAGAATAGCACACTACATACGGCCTCCTCGCCTGCTTTTCCGGCCCGCAGATAGCCCAGCCTTACAGTCCACTCTTCCCAACTCTCTACTTTGTTTGGCGAGCACTCACATCCCCAAACTCCACAGTAGTACCCTGCTCCCACACCCCAAAAAAGCCTTGCACAATCTGTCACCAACTGACATTTCCAACCTATTGGCTGATTACCATTTTACCACCACCAACCCCCACACCTTCTCCTCTTCAGCTAACACTAATCACTGTGCTATACCAACCATCTCCCTCACCCCAACCAAACATTAACCATCTTCAATCCAGTCACCTATTCTCAGGAACATTATCCCTACCACCCCCAAAAGCCCCAACTCCCCCTTCACCAAAACAGTCAGTTCAGTTCAGTTCAGTTCAACTTTATTCGGATACAATAGTAGCCATAAAAGCACAGAATATAAATACATCACGATGATTAAAAAGATAAAAAAGAAAAATTCCATGTACGTATATCCAAAATAGCTAGTGCACGAATATAAATACATCATAATAATTTAAAAAGAAAAGGTAAAATTTTCATATACATGTATCCTAAGTGGCTAGTGCAAGAACGATCAGCATATTGATATATACAACTAATTGATTAAAACAGTTTACAAATTACACAAATATCAAGAGGCCATCATAGAGCATTTGGTGCCTGAGGCTTGAGCCGGGCAGTTACACTTCGTTTTAATCTTCGTTTTAGGACTTTTGCTAACTTTTGTTTCTTGATATCACTTCCCCTTGTGTCCTCTCCCCCCCTGCACCCAGCGCGCGGATTTAGCGCGACGCTGACTGTCTTGTCCGAATTTGGGTCAAGACACTTTTAAATATTGCTAAAATTATTTCTGAGCATTTACTCACTTACCTCACCCAGCGCTACCTTCCTCAGATGGTCCGGCCGATTTTGGGGCTGCTCGACCTGGGGTTAGGGCAGAGCTAGTGCGGCAGCCATCTTGGGCAGGGCTTCCTCCCTTGGGGCGAGAGGAAAGTCTATAAAAATAGTAGAAGGACTCCTGGCGTGAGATCCCAGCATTTGGTGCCTGAGGCTTGAGCCGGGCAGTTACACTTCGTTTTAATCTTCGTTTTAGGACTTTTGCTAACTTTTGTTTCTTGATATCACTTCCCCTTGTGTCCTCTCCCCCCCCTGCACCCAGCGCGCGGATTTAGCGCGACGCTGACTGTCTTGTCCGAATTTGGGTCAAGACACTTTTAAATATTGCTAAAATTATTTCTGAGCATTTACTCACTTACCTCACCCAGCGCTACCTTCCTCAGAGGGTCCGGCCGATTTTGGGGCTGCTCGACCTGGGGTTAGGGCAGAGCTAGTGCGGCAGCCATCTTGGGCAGGGCTTCCTCCCTTGGGGCGAGAGGAAAGTCTATAAAAATAAACGGCTATGACTCCGCGCAGCGGACGCGTTCAGCGGACGCGCCGTCATCGCGCCAGAGTCAAGCCAGAGTCCTGCCCGTCTGCGCCCGTCCGCGCCAGGACGGGACCAGGGGCCACTCCATCGGCCCCGGGCTATACATCTTACTCCCGTTCTGACTTACTGTCTTTTCAGACCCCCTCCTGCACCTTGGCTCCCATTTTCAACTGCCAGGATGCTCCATTAAAATGTGGTGCCTGTGCCCTCTCTCTGGATTCCATCCCTGCGGTCACAGACTCCGTGTCCTCCTCCTTTTGGACCACCATTCAGGCTACGCATTCGGCCTCCATCAATATGCCCATATCTACTCCTTCTATGAATTTTATTAGCATAAATTGCCGATCTTTGGCAAAACATAAAAGAGAGATTTTTGATCTTCTTGAATCGGAAAGTCCAGCCGCAATGTTTCTAACAGAAACATGGCTTAGCAATTGCTCTGGTCCTGACATTGCTATGGCTCTCCCCAATAATTACACCTATGTGGGGAGAAATCGTGTGCTCAAAGAGGGAGGAGGCATAGCGATAATTTTTAAAAGAGAGTTTTCCTGTAAATGGGAGGATTTAGATTTCCCTAACTGCGAGGCTGGCTTTTTTAAACTTTCCCTTACCCCGCACTATACTTTGTCTGGAACCCTGATTTACCGGCCCCCGGGTTCGGCCAATTCATGGGCCTCTTCCTTCCCTGAGCTTATTGCCCCTCTTATTTTACAAGCCACTAATTTTTTAGTTGTGGGTGACTTAAATATTCATTTTAATCTCACATCTTGTCCCATTGGTATGCGCCTACTTCAGGACTTAGCTGCCCTTGACCTCCATCTACACAATTCCGGTCCCACCCATAAAGCCGGGAATTTATTGGATCCCATCATCTCAAATCTCAACTGTATTACCCACCACTCTTCCTCTCCTGTCATTTGGTCTGATCACTTTACTGTTAACTTTTCAATTAGAATACCAGCTCATAATAATTCCTCTAGACTTCCCCCTCATAAAGCTAGTAGGAACTGGAAACGTTTGAACATAGACAAACTTAATTCTTGCCTCGATAATTCCAAACCAACATCTCTCATCATCTCTACCAAGGATGTTTCTGCAGTCAATTCCTGGCTAAACACAGCCTTAGATTTATGTCTCCCCACTCATAGGAATAAGTCACAGTTCCATCATCCACCAGCCCCTTGGTTTAACGACTCTTTGCGTTTGGAAAAGTCCCGTTGCAAGAAACTGGAGCGCTTATGGCGTTCGGACTATTGCACACTTAAGAAAGCAAATTACAAGGCTGCCCTTCGGACTTACCACACTGCTTGTGACACTGCCAGAGCCAATCATGCTAATAGCATCATACTCAAGGCCCAAAATAGACCTAAGGCTCTGTTTAAACTAGTAAAAGATCTTTCTGGCATGTCCTCTGCACCTAAAGACCCTTCTTTGGACTCTTCCCAATGCAACGCTTTGGCTAAATTCTTCTTGGACAAAATTGATAAGATCTATGCTATCCTTGATGCCACTCCCAATGCTCCTACTATTCTTGAGCCCGTATTTTCCACTCCCCACTTTGCTGTTGCTGATGATGGAACTCATACTACTCCACCTATTCACTTTTGGGAACCGATATCTCTTCCGCTTCTCCAGAAATATTTACAGGAAATTAAATCGGGCTCCCCCACCGACCCGCTGCCCCCTCAAATAATGGCCTCCCTGGACCCAAATCTGCTTCAGATCATTCTAGATATGTTGAATGCCTCACTGGAGGAGGCTTCAGTTCCCAGCGAATGGAAACATGCAATGGTGGTTCCATTGCTAAAGAAGGCCAATGCGGATTCTAATAACCTCTCTAACTTTCGTCCTATTTCTCTCCTTTCTTGTTATTCTAAAATTCTTGAAAAACACGTGAACTCTTCTCTCACCTCTTATGTTGAATCTTCTCACCTTCTTCACTGCTCTCAGTCTGGGTTCAGGGCTGGTTTCTCCACGGAGACTACGCTTCTTGGCGTGTCTGAGACCATCAGGAGACAGGTGGACAATGGGGAGACTGTGGCACTCATTTTGCTTGACTTGAGTGCCGCATTTGACACCGTCTCCCATACCATCTTATTGTCCACCTTGCAATCCGTGGGGATTGTTGGCCCTGCCCTGGCCTGGATTGCTAGTTTTCTTTCTAATCGCACTTTCCAGGTCTTTTCTGCTACCTCTGTTTCTTCTATCTACTCTTCCCCTCACGGTGTTCCCCAAGGGTCTATTCTTAGTCCCCTCTTCTTTAATCTTTATGTGAGACCGCTTGCTTTCTTGGCAGAGCAGGCGGGTCTCACAATATATTCTTACGCTGACGATACTCAAATCGTCTACTCTCTTTCCACCAAGAATCACTTGCCTTCCTCCTCCTTGCAGACCGGTTTGGAACAGATTGCCAATTGGATGCAGAGACACAAATTAAAGCTCAATGGGGACAAAACGGAGCTGCTCCTATTCGGTCCCAATGCACCTTTGTGGGGCCCGCAACATTGGCCTCCTCAGATGGGCCCTTTACCTACCCCCTCAGACTCTGCCCGTAATCTCGGGGTTCTGCTTGACAACCAGTTGTCATTGAAGCAACATGTGGTAAAGGTCTCTGCCACCTGTACTACCATCATCAGGTGGCTTAGAAAAATCACATGGATGCTCCCAGTGGATACCCTGAGAACCGTGGTCCAAGCCCTTGTTATCTCTCGGATGGACTACGGGAATGTACTACTTCTGGGCGCCTGTAAGGAGGTACTAAAGAAACTTCAGGTTGTTCAGAATATGGCTGTGCGCTTGATATGTAACCTACCTGCTAGATCATCGGCCACTACCCATCTGCACAAACTGCATTGGCTACGAATAGAGAGCCGTATAAAATTCAAAGCTCTTTGTATCATGCACCGTATTAAAATGGATAAAGCCCCGAAATATCTATCTTCCTTGGTCCAGCACTATGTCCCATCTCGCACTTTACGATCGTCCACCCAAAATAAGTTTCAAATTCCGCGTGTGAAGCGAGCCAAGATGGGCGGACGTTTGTTCGCCTTTCTGGCCCCCTCTTTATGGAACTCTATGCCCCAATCCCTGCGCTCGGAAGTCTGTTATATGGCATTCCGCAAAGGTATTAAGACCTGGCTTTTTAACATGTAACTGCCTTGCTCATGTTTTTCTTCCCATCTTCCGTTTGCTACAGCGCCGGGAAACCTTCGGGTAGCTGTGCGCTCAACAAATGCAATTATAATAATAATAATAATAATAATAATAATAAGACCAAAACAGTCATCTCAGAGTCTCGTTGTCTGCTACACAACTGTTGTTCCCCGAACAAATACAAGCTGGAAATTTTAGACAACATTAATCTTTACAGCCTGGATATACTTTTCCTCACTGAGACCAGGCTCAACGATACTTCTCATACTTCTTTCGATCTCTTGCTCCCCACCGACTATTCCATACTCAGGAACGATAGAGAAGATAAAGTTGGGGGAGGTGTAGCAGTTAGCTTCAGGAGCTCCCTTCATCTCAAAGCTTTTCCTAGAAGCTTTTTCCATCCTTAGAATGCCTTTCTCTGGAGTTTCAAACAGAGCAAAACTCCACTTTCAGTGCTCATACCTGTAGAATTGTGAGGCAGGGCCTACCACGTGTATGCACACACAGTTAGGAAGCACACGGACACCAGTAGATACTTAGCCGGAAAGACCCCGAGCGGTCTTCCGCTTGTTTATTTATACCTAGGGGCGAGCCCGCCCCAAGGTTGCGTGTGCGTGCGTGCATTGAAAGGATACATTGTAGGTGAGAGCCCGGATGGCTCTCTACATCCCTCCTTTATTTTAGTCTCTTTCGGCAGGCACGTTTGTAGTCTCTTGCTCATGGAGACGAACAGGCAAAGTCCAACAACCGTTGACTCGGCCTTGGATTGGGCAGCAAGTTGTAGCGACGATCCTGGGTCCGAGGTATTTCGACAACCCCGGCCGGGGCTGTCCTCGGACCCTCTCTCGCATCCTCGACCCTTGGCTGACTCCGCCCGACCTCGGGGCCTGGTGACACTGGCCTTGGCGGAGTGGCCATACTTGGCGGAGTAGGTGCTGGACCAGGATAGTTATCTAAGTCCATGTTTTCTTGGTCTCCATGTTCCGTTCTCTCAGTTCTTTGACGCACGTCGACATTGTCCAGTATCTTCTTGAAACACGAGGCATTCCTCGTCACGGTTTGGCCATTCCTCCTAGCTGTAATCATAGTCCCTTGCACTCGCTCCACTGTCCACACTTCTGGCTCGAAGGGAGTCCGAAACTTCCACCCAGGATGGCGATCCTTGACAACAACTGTGTCTCCCTGCCGGAGGGCTGGTTCTTTGGCATGCCGATTTGCGCTCGCTTTGATGTTGGTGGCCTGTCGCCGGGCCTGTATGGCCTCAGCGTCCCTTTCTCCAGGCGCCCACGTGCTTGTAGTGGGAATGCCATCCCTTGGAGCTCGCTTGAACAGAACATGAGAGGGAGCACACTTTGTCGTTGAGTGAGGTGTCTGCCGATAGGCTCCAAGGAAGTCGTCCAGGGCGGCCTCCGGGTCCTCACCGTTATCAACCGCAATCCGGAGCGCTCTGTTTAATGTCCGCATCAGCCTCTCGACTTCCCCGTTGGCTTGGGGCCACAGGGGTGTGATTTTCCGATGTTTGATCCGGAGAGCCTCCAGGTAGGTCTGAAACTCTCTCCCTTGAAAGGGGGGCCCATTATCGGACTTGATTTCTTCAGGGAGCCCCATCGTAGCAAACACTCGGTTTAGGATTTTCTTTACTTGCGGGAATGCAGTGGATGCGATGACTTCTACAACAGGGAATTTTGAGAAAGAGTCTACCAGCACCAGCATGTGCCGACCGTCCGGAAAACTGCCAAAGTCAATACTGAGTTGAGCCCACGGGGCCTGGGGTGCTTCCTCCGTGAGCACGGGTGCTGGTGCAGGGTCACTGCCCGTGATCGTACACGCGTGGCAGGACCGTATCATGGCTTCCACCTGGCTGTCCATTGCAGGAAACCACACTTTACTCCTCAAACGGGCCTTGGTTTTAGCTATACCTTGGTGTCCCACGTGGGCCAGGCTCAGGGCTCGTTGCTGAAGGCTTTCGGGCATGACAATGAGGTGCCCGCGCAGTACCACTCCTTCATCTCCGATACTAAGTTCACTCCGTATTTGCCACAGCTGCTGTCTGGCGTGACTCACCTCCGGCCGGAGGCACGATGCACCATCGAGAAAATGGGCCCAGCGATTTCCTTCGAGTGCCTCTTTGACTTTCACCAGGGTTTCGTCCGTCGCCGTGGCGTCGCTAATGTCTTGGAGCGACATATTCTCGGGGCACGCCGCTTGGGTGATCAGATGTACCATCTCTTCCAGCTCCTCCCCGTCGTCTGTCAGGGTCGTTGGCGGGGTGACATCTGGATGACGCGACAAGTAGTCAGCGGGATTGTGTGCTCCCGGCCTGAACACCACCTTGAACCGATACCCCTGCAGCTGGACAGCCCACCGCTCGATGCGAGGGGGAGCAAGCCGGGACGTTCCCGCAAAGAGGGGCAACAGGGGCTTGTGATCTGTGACCACCGTGAATTCCTGCCCGCAGAGATAGAGGTGAAAGTGCTGGCATGCCCATTTGATAGCCAACGCTTCCCTTTCAATTTGAGCATACCTGGTCTCCGTGTCGGACAGGGCCTTGCTGGCATAGGCAACGGGCTTCCACTCTTCCGGCCCGTACTCTTGCAGCAGAACAGCTCCTAACCCAACTGGGCTGGCATCAACAATCAACTCAGTCCGCCTCCGAGGCTGGAAGTACGCCATGGTGGTGTTGTCAAGTAGACTGGCCTTGATGGCCTGGAACGCCTTGTTTGCAGCAGCAGTCCAGTCCCACTTCTGATCAGCACGGGTGAGGGCACGGAGGGGCTCCGCTATGTCAGCCAGGTTCGGGATGAACCGGCCACAGTAGGTGGCCATGCCCAGAAAACTTCGGACTTCGGTTTGACTCCATGGAGTGCTTGCTGCTTTGATGGCTTCTGCCTTCTTAGGATCAACTTTCAGGCCTTCCCTCGTAAAGATATATCCAAAGAAATCCACTGATTCCTGATAGAAGGCACATTTGGCGCGGTGGAGTGTAAGGCCGCTGTCGGCGAGCCTCTGCAGGGTCGCCCTCAAGTTGGCGTGGTGCTCCTCGAGGGTCGTTGAGTATACTAGGATGTCATCACTCAGGTTGATCACCCCTCTTAGTCCGGAGAGCACCTCGCGAATGGCGTTCTGAAAGACCTCGGCCGCCGACGAGACCCCAAAGCTGAGCCGAGTGTAACGACGCAGCCCCACGTGCGTCGAAAATGTGGTGATATATCTGCTAGCCGGCTCTAGCTCCAGCTGGTGATAGCCTGAGTTGAGGTCAAGTTTTGAAAACCACTTCGCCCCGTTGAGGTCAGCTATGATATCGTCCATTGTGGGGGTGATGTGCCGTTCGCGCTTGACAGCGGTGTTGGGTAGCCTCATGTCCACGCACAGACGTATGGCCCCCGGCTGCTTCGGTTTGGGAGCGACTACCAGTGGCGAGACCCAAGGTGTCGGACCCGACACTTTCTCAATCACTCCCAACTCTTCAAGTTTGCGAAGCTCTTCCTCGACTTGAGGCCTGAGGTTGAAAGGCACTCGCCGGTGTCTGAGAGCGACAGGTTTCACAGCCGCATCGATATGTAGCTTAAACTTTTTGCCCTTGAGCTTGCCGAGGCCCTTGAACAGTCCTGGGAACTCTTTCAACATGAAGTCTGCGTGAGCCTGGTGTACTTGGTTGGCGAAAAACACCAGCCCCAAATCCTCTGCTGTGTGACAGCTCAGGAGGGTGCCCTTTTTGCCCTCAGTGATGTGGAACCTGGTCACAGTGGAATATTCTCCGTTGATCACGGTGGTTTGAATGACTCCACGAAGGGGCATGGGTTCCGTTCCGCCATAGGTGTAGATGCGTGCCGCGGACGGTGCCAGCGTTGGTTTTGGGGACATGCGCTCATACTGGTCCGAGTCCATGACGTTCACGGACGCCCCTGTGTCTATCAGCGCATTGACACTCGTCCCATCCACTGAGACGGAACACATCGGAGGCGGTCGTCTTTTCGTGGATGCCCGGCTCACGTAGGAGATGACATACACCTCATCGTCTTCGTCGTCCTCGTATCTGGGCCGGCGGTCTTGAGCCTCTGTGTCAGGAGGGGGTCTCTCCTGGTCGAGAGACAGTTGTCGGACACGCTGGGTCACAGTTCTGGCGCGCGGGCCTGCTGCCCTGAACTTCCCTCCCCGGCAGACAGCAGCGAAGTGATTCATGCGTCCGCACTTGAGGCACGTCTTGCCTTTGGCACCACACGTGGCCGTGGAAGGGTGGTCCACACCACAGTACCCGCATTGGCTGTCTCGTGGCGGGCCACCTCGCGGCCTTGCTGGCGGGAATCTTCTTTGGACCGCATCCACCCGTTCTTCTTTGATGGCCGGGGCCCTTGCCCCAGACGGGGCGATCACCGGGGTGCGCAGTGCGACCTCCATCTCTTCCGCCCGGGCATCCGACAATTCGTGCGACCTCGCCAGGACGAGGATCTCGTCTAGGGTGATCCCTGGTTGTCGGAGGATCAGCTTCCTTAGTAGCTTAGATTTGCAGCCGACGATGATCTGGTCCCTGATTTCGTCGCGAGGGTTGGTGAAAGGACACGTGCTCGCGAGCCGTCGGAGTCGAGTGTAGTACATGTCGACCGACTCGGAGTCCAACTGCCACGCGCGCTTGAATTTGAATTTTTCGAAATCATTGTTCAGCTGAGGGTCAAAGTGCGCGTTGAGGGCCGCGACCGCGGCGTCATAGTCATCCTCGGCTCCGGTGTTCGGGAGCGATTCGAATAAGTCATAGATCTCCTGACCCCCATAGAGAATGAGGAGCGACCTCTTCACCACACCGTCGGTCTCCCTTGTGCCCTTGAAATACAGATTGAGGCGTCCAACCCATGCCTTCCAGCGGATGGCCGCCGTTGCCGGGTCAGCTGATTCGCTGAATGGTGGTATGGGTGCTGCGCCAGCGTGCTGATGCGCGTGGGGCGCGGGCGCTGGGGGTCCTGCTGGGGCACCCGCTCCAGCTTGGGCTTGAGCCTGTGGTTGGGCGGCGGGCGCAGCCGGTTGCTGCTGGGCAGCTTGCTGGGGGGGCTGGCCAGCCCCGTCTTGGGCCGCTCCTGGCGCAACTAGGCTCATGGCGTGGCGTCACTCTGGCCTTGATGGTGCTTTCCGGGGTGGTGGCCGCGTGAGGCGCAGGGCAGGGGCGTAGGCCGCGCTGCGTGTCGAGGCGTTGTATGGCGTGGCGCAGGAAGAGGCAGCAGTGGCGAAGATAAGGACTTCAGGGACCAAACGTGGTGGCAGAGTCTATGATGCACGGCCTTAATTGTACCACTGTTTATTGAGCCTCCCACTTGTTTTTGCCAATGCTTGTTTAATTCCTCCCCATGTGATTCAGGCAATCCTTCTTCCTCCCTCGAACGTCGTGAGGGCAGGGGCACTGCAGGGGGCCTGGCGCCGTGTCTCCGCGCGTGCCACAGCACTGGCGCCTCATGCGCGTCGTCGTCGAAGGGCGGGGGCGGACCCAGAGCGGGCCGTCTTGTGATTTGCGCCGGGGCCGCTCCCCAGGCCTGCAGCCTGCAGGCGCACCTCCTCTGCGGCGACAGGCGGAGCGCGGCAGGCAGGGGCCGCGTAAGCGGGGCAGACGATCACTCACCCGCAGGATCCGCAGCAGGCCGCACGTCGGCTCCCGCCGCCTCGAGTCCCGCCAGCTGAAGGCGCTCCCTCACGGGAGATGCGTGGGCGGGCCTCAAGCGCACGGGAGGCCGGGACAACACAGCGGCACGCACCGCAGCGTGAGGCAGGCGTCGGGCAGGCAACCCGGGGTCCCAGGCACACGTGGATCCAGGAAACACCGGCCTCGTCGCCAATGTAGAATTGTGAGGCAGGGCCTACCACGTGTATGCACACACAGTTAGGAAGCACACGGACACCAGTAGATACTTAGCCGGAAAGACCCCGAGCGGTCTTCCGCTTGTTTATTTATACCTAGGGGCGAGCCCGCCCCAAGGTTGCGTGTGCGTGCGTGCATTGAAAGGATACATTGTAGGTGAGAGCCCGGATGGCTCTCTACAATACCATCTATCATCCGCCTGGTGACAGCTCCACCTTCACCGAGGAATTCATTGACTTTGTGAGCGACCAATACTCGCAAAGCAACAAGCAGATTTTTATTGGTGACTTTAATCTTCACTGGGGCTTGCCACTATCCTCTTAGGAAATTATCTTGTTCAACATCACACAAACTGATGCACTCGAAGGGCTCCATTCTTGACCTTGTTATCTCCACAGTAGATTTGCTAACTGCTGTTGATCCTATACTAGTAGAATGGGAGAGGTGTGGTGCCGCGGCCAGGGCGACTGACGCTGGAATCTGGGGATCTTTGTTCAATCCCCGGCGCTGGCGGCAGATTAGCCCGGCACCATGTGACTCTGGGCAATAGCTCGCTTAATCTTCCCGACGGCCCCCAGCGCCTAGAGACCCTTACGGGTGATTGTTTGCGCTTTACAAATGTGGATTATTATTATTATTACAGTGGTCTGACCACTTCTTCATCCCCTTCTCTCTGCACCTATCTCATCCTGTTACTGTTGGCCAACCTAAAAGAACTACTACCTTTTTCCGCAACATCAAAAACAGCGACCTGGTCATGCGACCAGAATCTGGAACCCACTTCCTCCACCGCCTCTACCCGGACTTTCAACACAGATCTTAAGACTCTCCTCCTCCAAAGGAACTTCCTGGAACAACTCAACCCATTTCTTGTCCAGTACAAGCATCTACACCTCACATGAAGAGGTGTGGCGCCGCGGCCAGGGCGACTGACTCCGGAATCTGGGGATCAGGTTTCGATCCCCGGCGCCAGAGGCAGATTAGCCCAGCACCATGTGACTCTGGGCAATAGCTTGCTTAATCTTCCCGACGGCCCCCAGCGCCTAGAGACCCTAACGGGTGATTGTGCGCTTTACAAATGTGGACTTTACTTTACTTTACATGAGGTCACCTTTGTAAATACGTATTTACTCCTGTTTTAACCCAACACTGGCACCTTTTTTTATTTGATTTACTTGTTTGCGTGTCTCGTGCATCTTTTGTGATATCCCTGGCACTCACATGAGCTCGTGTTACTTAATGTGTATTTTACTCCTGAAGCCTTTTATATCTTTACAATATAACTAGGCCACTCCATTGAGCTCTGCGCATGCGCCGTGGATGCGACTCCGCCCCTTCAGTATTCACGTCTGATTCGTCCACGTCGCGCATGCTCACTTGGAGTGTGGGAACTACTTCAGGACTTCGCTCCCTATTGGTCCGGGTTGCGCATGCGCACTCTCGAGAGCGGACTTGTCTGTCCCGTGTCAGGTGACCGGACGAGGCTGGGCGGGGCCAGCGGAGGACCCGGAAGTGAGCGGCGGAGCCGGGGCAGGTAGGGGCAGCGGCTGGAGGGGCGCCGGTGGCGGGTCCAGGGGGGGCAGCGGGGTCAGGGCAGGGCTGAGGGTGGGGTCTCGTGCGGGGGGGGGGACCCCTCAGCTCCCCGGGCCTGCTGAGCTGCTTCCGGCGTCTGCTAGGAATTCTGGGACTCGTAGTCCTGCCTTATAATGGGGGACTACGAGTCCCAGAATGCATCTGCCTACCAGCCAACTCATCAGACAACCCATCAATCAATCAATCCTCCCACCCACCCCTTCCACCCCCCCCCCCTCTTTGTCTCTCTCGTGCTGGTTTTCTCCCACCCCCATGTTTCTCTTCTTCCTTCTCTGTCTCTTGTTCTGGGCCAGAGTTTGATGCTATAAAATGAACCAGGAGTGCTGCTGGCCCCCGCTGCCACCACCTGTGGCATCTTTCTATCTTGTGTCCATGACTGCAGGTGAGGCAGCTCCGCATGGTGTTATGTGTTCCAGGATGAGTACTGGCCACTTATCCAGTGACCCTCTTGGAGTGTGGCTGTATCTCCCTGTACCTGCTTGATCATTAAACCGCTTTACTTCAACATATATTGTTGTGCAGTCCTTACAGCAGTGGCGACGAGGATGGGATTAACACCACTGTCTTAAATAAGCACTGGTCCATCCCTCTTTGATATGAGCTCTTTAGTAGATGACTCGTCCTAAGTGAATGGCTTTGGATGAGGCAGGTTATCTTGAAGTGTATATTGGCTTTGGACAGGAGGTCTCCCAGGATAGAAGTGATGTCCAGTTTGTCTGGCCCTCTGACAGGCCGTGCAGCTGAATGTAAGATGGTTGTATCTGGGGCATTTGTGTCCAGCCCCCGAGCACGGCCCTGTCCTTGTCTAGGTGTGAGATGGCCATGGCCTGTATGCTCGTCCTCACATCTTCGGGTACCAGAGAGTTTGTTTCTCTAGAAGACTGAGTAAGTTTGTGTTGGTTTTTCCAGATTGACAAGGTGTGTGAATGAGAGACAATTTGAGCTGTTGAGAAATTTTCGGGTTTTGCCACTGGGACCAAAGTTGGGTTGAATCCCACGTCTTTTAGGGTGTGAACCAGTTCTAAGTAGGCGTGTTATAATGGTTCTCCAGGATTCAACATAGATTTAAAACCAACACAACTAGACAGACCATTTACAGAGTTGCTCACACTCGTTTTGAGAGCCTGTCACTCATCAAGCTCTTTGCCTCGCACATAGAAGGGAATGGAACAGGGAGCGATTGTACAGTTGGAGATTGGGGTGTCTTACTGGGGGGAGGTGCTGCAGACCTGGCTGTTGTCAGGTTACCCTGTTCTTGTTTTGTCTTGCGTTGTCAGACATCGCCATGAAGGCTTCAGCTATGTGTGCGTGCGCTTTATAAGATAAACCAATGCGGTATGTGGCATCTCCTTACAACAGGTCTGATGACCACTCCATTCACAGCTTGCCTCATGCAACATCCCTATCTTACACCTGTATTCATCTCCTGTCTGTTCACCTCTGGCCACTCACAAACCAATGAATCTCTCTCCTTCCTTCAGCCTCCTGCATCCTGTGCATGGAAGTTGTGGTTCCGCGGGGGGAGACCATGGGCCCTGAACGCATCTTCCCAAACTCAAACGAGGACCTAGGGGAGCAGCGTCCACCCGAGGGTCTCCAGGACAACATGGGTGACTGGAGCGGAGACGACCCCGAGGAGGAGGAAGAGGAGCAGCAGAACGAGGAAGAGGAGGATAATGTGAACGGAGGCGGTTACTTCTACCAGCCTTTGAACCAGGACCCTGAGTCTGGTGCCTTTGGGCATCACAGCCATCCGGGCCAGGAAGGAGGGGGGGATTACAGCCACCTGGAGCAGGCGGACGAGGGACTGGGACCCCAGGAGGAGGCGGCGAGCAACATTCACGAGAGATTACAGGTATCCTGGTGCGACTGCACCGCCATGCATTGGTGCGCTTGAAGGTGTGTCAGGTGCCACTCATGAAATGAATGCATCCACTGGGGGGGTGAAGGGGTACACTGTGGCAGCTGAGAGAAAAAACTTGGCTGGGCATAATGACCTTCAAACATGCATTGAACCACGCGTAATTAACGCAGAAGGCGGTTCAAAATGACAAGTTACTGTTATAGAGGCCCGGTTAAAATTTCGATATTGCACAAGCTTTATACAAGTATACCTTAGTCCCCAAGCAGTATCCTTTTCATTCATCCTTGGGAGAACTGTAAAGTTATCCACCCTATTGATAATCTGGGTGAGCTTTTGGCATAAAGTTTGACTTGAAATTTTCAGTTACAGAGGGCATGTAGGAAGAATGTCACCTGAGTTGTACTTAACAACTGCCTCCAAAATACAGGGCTCCTGATTTACACTCTTCCACCCAGGACACATCCCTATGGATCAAGGCCTGCGCTTAATCCTAGTAGCTGCCATCTAAATGCTGGATTTTTAATCACCTTTAAACTAAACTGATCTGTTCCTAGCCTGATTTCAATGATGTTTTGGGTTATAAATTAGAATTAAAAAAAATAAGTCCATTCAGTGTTTCATTCAAGCCTCCTGTCCACACAGATGGCAGCTGGGTCATCCTTCTGTTACCAAACCACTCAAATGTTTTACATTTTAGCTGCATCTTGTAGCCGTTTCAACACCTTGATAAGATTTTATCACTGGAGGCGGTTTCCGTTTTGTAACTCCACACCAGAAACCAGTTTTTTGCTGAACATCTGCGGATGTACTAGATGGTTTCACCTTTGTGACTGGAATACTTGAAGACTGTGTGATGGCCAAGGAGTTCATTCTAAGCACATCCCCTGTAATTTGTCTAAACTAAGCCTATCACCGCGTGCCACTCATTCTGCCACATTAAGTGATAGTGCCTCTGCATTGCCGCCTTCTTACAGACAAGAAAAGTCCTTCTAGGTGTCAGAAATCGATAAATTCAACAATTGTACTGACTCCAATCTGGTGATCAGCACATGGACATAACACTTTCAGGAGATCTGATTTGCATAGAGTTGCACTATATTAGCCCCTTCCACGCTGATGACGAGCTGGGCTCGTCATGGCGTAGCCTCCTCGCACGCTGATGACGAGCCCAGCTCGTCACGTAAAGTGCGCTTTAAAAAATCTCAGCGTACGAGCGGAATTCCGCCCGCACGCATGCGGTTAACAATATTCTAAATAATAAAAACAGCATATCCAAGGGTTGGCCATGTACAGGGTCTACAGTAAACAATGTTGCTTTGTAAAAATGGTGCAAGGGAGTGATACAATAAAGCAGCGCGGTAACGTGATCGATAACCAGGGGAATAGTCCCATGGGTGACCAAAAAAAGTAATACATCAACTGACTTATCAGAGCCCGCGTCAAGTATTAAGCTTGGAACATATGTAGTTAGAGCTCTTAGTTGGGTTCCATTTTTTGTAAGCCGTCTTTGTCTGAAGTTCACGTGCGCATCTAGTCATTGTTATGGTTAATAAAATGACCTCTCTTTAAGGTCAGAAGTCTCATGGGACGACTATAGAACAGCTCAGAACGGCTGCTCATCAAGAATGGGAGGACTGAGTTTGCGCCTCTCTGGGATATTAAAAGGGTTTTTGGTGGAAACACATTTTTCAAAAACCTCACCAACTGGTGACTTGAATAGAAAGTATTTCAGTATAAAAGTCACAGGGCCCGATTCACAGAACTAACTTAAGACAACATCCTAAACTTACTACCATTTTCGTATTCACAGAAGGCATTTAGGAGTCCTAAAGTTAGGAGTCCTAACTTCTGTGAATACCAAAATGAGTAAGTGCCTTCTGTGAATACCGAAATGAGTAAGTGCCTTCTGTGTATACCAAAATGAGTAAGTGCCTTCCGTGAATACCGAAATGGGTAAGTGCCTTCCGTGAATACCGAAATGGGTAAGTGCCTTCTGTGAATACCAAAATGAGTAAGTGTCTTCTGTGAATACCAAAATGAGTAAGTGCCTTCTGTGAATACCAAAATGAGTAAGTGCCTTCTGTGAATAACAAAATGAGTAAGTGCCTTCTGTGAATAACAAAATGAGTAAGTGCCTTCTGTGAATACCAATAGGAGTAAGTGCCTTCTGTGAATACCAATAGGAGTAAGTGCCTTCTGTGAATACCAATAGGAGTAAGTGCCTTCTGTGAATACCAATAGGAGTAAGTGCCTTCTGTGAATACCAAAATGAGTAAGTGTCTTCTGTTAATACCAAACTGAGTAAGTGCCTTCTGTGAATACCGAAATGGGTAAGTGCCTTCTGTGAATACCAAAATGAGTAAGTGTCTTCTGTGAATACCAAAATGAGTAAGTGTCTTCTGTGAATACCAAAATGAGTAAGTGCCATCTGTGAATACCAAAATGAGTAAGTGCCTTCTGTGAATACCAAAATGAGAAAGTGCCTTCTGTGAATAACAAAATGAGTAAGTGCCTTCTGTGAATAACAAAATGAGTAAGTGCCTTCTGTGAATACCAATAGGAGTAAGTGCCTTCTGTGAATACCAATAGGAGTAAGTGCCTTCTGTGTATACCAAAATGAGTAAGTGCCTTCCGTGAATACCGAAATGGGTAAGTGCCTTCCGTGAATACCGAAATGGGTAAGTGCCTTCTGTGAATACCAAAATGAGTAAGTGTCTTCTGTGAATACCAAAATGAGTAAGTGTCTTCTGTGAATACCAAAATGAGTAAGTGCCATCTGTGAATACCAAAATGAGTAAGTGCCTTCTGTGAATACCAAAATGAGTAAGTGCCTTCTGTGAATAACAAAATGAGTAAGTGCCTTCTGTGAATACCAATAGGAGTAAGTGCCTTCTGTGAATACCGAAATGGTAGTAAGTTTAGGATTTTGTCTTAAGTTAGTTCTGTGAATCGGGCCCATAGCACATTTCCTAATTAGCGCATAATATTGTTTAAGCTTGTTTTTATACTTAGCTCTACTAATAGAACTGTATTCCTTCGTCCACCTGCGTTCTAATTGTTTGCATTTTTTTATAGCCATGATTAAGGTGTCGTTAAACCAGGGCTCAGATATCCTCTTCCTTTGAGTATTCAGAGTAGTCCAGGAAGGTATTTCCTCAAGTGCTTCGGATATCCAGTTTTCAACATCCCTCTCTTCTAGTATAGGGCTAGTGTTTGAAAGAGTCTGAGAGAAGATTTCAGGATTAAACATAGTCTACTTCGTCAGAGTAATTGCCTGGCTAGGCTTGGTAGGAACAAGCCTACGAAAAAGCACAGAAAAGGCCACCAGACAGTGGTCTGACCAGGGAACAAGACTGCAACACACAGCAGTGCAGAGCGCCGACATTTAAAAAAAAAATGCTTAAAAAAAACAATCTGCATAAAATCTTACACATGAACCACAACGACACAGCTCGCTCCACTCGCGAGAGTTAGCTGAGTAAGCAGAGCTTGACCTGGTGTTGTCTCATTTGTATATGTCCTTTGATGGGGAAAGCTTGCGTTGCCCTAGCTACACACGTGTTCTGAAAGAGGGAAGCTTGCATTGTTTCTCCCAAAGGTGTACCAGTGTATCTATCTTTAGTATGCTGGTGCCATGGCTAGTTTTTTAACATGGTTTTTATTGCAAGCATGAAAACCGGCCGCTACCTAAATGTGCCAGCAGATGCTTGCAATAAAAATGCGAAGTTAAAAAAGTCACTGACTTGTCTCTTTTACTAGGGATATTTTTTTTAAGCAAACTAAACCTTTCAGTTGTACCATTCGCGTTATGGTTATGTTTTTGTGATGGTGACAAGTAGAAATCCTCAACCAAGCAGGCGCTCAGATTTCAGGCAAATACAATTTCACGTTCACATTTTATAATGGCAACCTTAAAAGAAAACGCCGCACGTGCTGACAAATTTCGGAGTTTTCTTTTTAAAGATAATCTACACAATACAATGTAAACAGCACACCTACAAAGGCTTTGTCATTGAAGAGAAGGGATCTGTGTTTAAGTGGATGTGAACAAGGCCCTCCGGCTTTCTGCGATCCAAGTCAAGAGATCAGTAGTGGCCTTGCTTGTCGCCCTGTGCTGTGATGGGCAGAAGCACAGTGTGACCTGCAGCTCAGCAGCCCAGTGGATGAGGCCTGCTGACTAAGAGCCTCTGTGTGTGTGTGTGCATACTGTGTCTGACGATGGTGCTTCTGTTTCCACAGGAGATGAGGCTGCACCTCCCGGACCCTCCTATGGACAGTGATGACGAGGACACAGTGGAAGCCTCCGCCACCGATAGTCCGATCTCCATTCCCATGGATGCAGGTAACCCTCCGCCCTCAGTGCTGCCTGATCCCATGGACTCTGCAGGCTGGGGCACTTCATGTCTGTGCTGCCTCCTCTCGCTCCACGCGTCCCCAGACCCCTGGAAGAGGCTGGACACATTTACAGCCTCATGGCCTTCTTTTTCAAATCTCTCCTGTTGTGACTCATGGGCCCAGCTCCTTCCCGCTCTGGTGTTCTGCGCATCCTTCCCTCTTCATGCTCTGGTGTTCTGCGCAGCCTTCCCTCTTCCCGCTCTGGTGTTCTGCGCATCCTTCCCTCTTCATGCTCTGGTGTTCTGCGCAGCCTTCCCTCTTCCCGCTCTGGTGTTCTGCGCATCCTTCCCTCTTCATGCTCTGGTGTTCTGCGCAGCCTTCCCTCTTCCCGCTCTGGTGTTCTGCGCATCCTTCCCTCTTCATGCTCTGGTGTTCTGCGCAGCCTTCCCTCTTCCCGCTCTGGTGTTCTGTGCATCCTTCCCTCTTCATGCTCTGGTGTTCTGCGCATCCTTCCCTCTTCATGCTCTGGTGTTCTGCGCAGCCTTCCCTCTTCATGCTCTGGTGTTCTGTGCATCCTTCCCTCTTCATGCTCTGGTGTTCTGCGCATCCTTCCCTCTTCATGCTCTGGTGTTCTGTGCATCCTTCCCTCTTCATGCTCTGGTGTTCTGCGCATCCTTCCCTCTTCATGCTCTGGTGTTCTGCGCAGCCTTCCCTCTTCATGCTCTGGTGTTCTGCGCAGCCTTCCCTCTTCCCGCTCTGGTGTTCTGCGCATCCTTCCCTCTTCATGCTCTGGTGTTCTGCGCAGCCTTCCCTCTTCATGCTCTGGTGTTCTGCGCAGCCTTCCCTCTTCCCGCTCTGGTGTTCTGCGCATCCTTCCCTCTTCATGCTCTGGTGTTCTGCGCAGCCTCCCCTCTTCCCGCTCTGGTGTTCTGCGCATCCTTCCCTCTTCATGCTCTGGTGTTCTGCGCATCCTTCCCTCTTCCTGCTCTGGTGTTCTGCGCATCCTTCCCTCTTCATGCTCTGGTGTTCTGCGCATCCTTCCCTCTTCCCGCTCTGGTGTTCTTCGCATCCTTCCCTCTTCCCGCTCTGGTGTTCTGCGCATCCTTCCCTCTTCCTGCTCTGGTGTTCTGTGCATCCTTCCCTCTTCATGCTCTGGTGTTCTGCGCATCCTTCCCTCTTCATGCTCTGGTGTTCTGCGCATCCTTCCCTCTTCATGCTCTGGTGTTCTGCGCATCCTTCCCTCTTCCCGCTCTGGTGTTCTTCGCATCCTTCCCTCTTCCCGCTCTGGTGTTCTGCGCATCCTTCCCTCTTCCCGCTCTGGTGTTCTGCGCATCGTTCCATCTTCCCGCTCTGGTGTTCTTCGCATCCTTTCCTCTTCCCGCTCTGGTGTTCTACGCATCCTTTCCTCTTCCCGCTCTGGTGTTCTGCGCATCCTTCCCTCTTCCCGCTCTGGTGTTCTGCGCATTCTTCGCTCTTCCTGCTCTGGTGTTCTGCGCATCGTTCCATCTTCCCGCTCTGGTGTTCTGCGCATCCTTCCCTCTTCCCGCTCTGGTGTTCTGCGCATCCTTCCCTCTTCCCGCTCTGGTGTTCTGCGCATCGTTCCATCTTCCCGCTCTGGTGTTCTGCGCATCCTTCCCTCTTCCCGCTCTGGTGTTCTGCGCATCCTTCCCTCTTCCCGCTCTGGTGTTCTGCGCATCCTTCCCTCTTCCCGCTCTGGTGTTCTGCGCATCCTTCCCTCTTCCCGCTCTGGTGTTCTGCGCATCGTTCCATCTTCCCGCTCTGGTGTTCTTCGCATCCTTTCCTCTTCCCGCTCTGGTGTTCTACGCATCCTTTCCTCTTCCCGCTCTGGTGTTCTGCGCATCCTTCCCTCTTCCCGCTCTGGTGTTCTTCGCATCCTTCCCTCTTCCCGCTCTGGTGTTCTGCGCATCGTTCCATCTTCCCGCTCTGGTGTTCTGCGCATCCTTCCCTCTTCCCGCTCTGGTGTTCTGCGCATCCTTCCCTCTTCCCGCTCTGGTGTTCTGCGCATCCTTCCCTCTTCCCGCTCTGGTGTTCTGCGCATCCTTCCCTCTTCCCGCTCTGGTGTTCTGCGCATCGTTCCATCTTCCCGCTCTGGTGTTCTTCGCATCCTTTCCTCTTCCCGCTCTGGTGTTCTACGCATCCTTTCCTCTTCCCGCTCTGGTGTTCTGCGCATCCTTCCCTCTTCCCGCTCTGGTGTTCTGCGCATTCTTCGCTCTTCCTGCTCTGGTGTTCTGCGCATCCTTCCCTCTTCATGCTTTGGTGTTCTGCGCATCCTTTGCTCTTCTCGCTCTGGTGCTCTGCGCATCCTTTGCTCTTCAAGCTCTGGTTTTCTGCGCATGCTTCGCTCTTCATGCTCTGGGGTTCTGCGCATCCTTCCCTCTCCCGCTCTGGGGTTCTGCGCATCCTTCGCTCTTCATGCTCTGGGGTTCTGCGCATCCTTTCCTCTTCATGCTCTGGTGTTCTGCGCATCCTTCCCTCTTCCTGCTCTGGTGTTCTGCGCATCGTTCCATCTTCCCGCTCTGGTGTTCTGCGTATCCTTCCCTCTCCCCGCTCTGGTGTTCTGCGCATCCTTCCCTCTTCCCGCTCTGGTGTTCTGCGCATCCTTCCCTCTTCCCGCTCTGGTGTTCTGCGCATCCTTCCCTCTTCCCGCTCTGGTGTTCTGCGCATCGTTCCATCTTCCCGCTCTGGTGTTCTGCGCATCCTTTCCTCTTCCCGCTCTGGTGTTCTACGCATCCTTTCCTCTTCCCGCTCTGGTGTTCTGCGCATCCTTCCCTCTTCCCGCTCTGGTGTTCTGCGCATTCTTCGCTCTTCCTGCTCTGGTGTTCTGCGCATCCTTCCCTCTTCATGCTTTGGTGTTCTGCGCATCCTTTGCTCTTCTCGCTCTGGTGCTCTGCGAATCCTTTCCTCTTCCCGCTCTGGTGTTCTACGCATCCTTTCCTCTTCCCGCTCTGGTGTTCTGCGCATCCTTCCCTCTTCCCGCTCTGGTGTTCTGCGCATTCTTCGCTCTTCCTGCTCTGGTGTTCTGCGCATCCTTCCCTCTTCATGCTTTGGTGTTCTGCGCATCCTTTGCTCTTCTCGCTCTGGTGCTCTGCGCATCCTTTGCTCTTCATGCTCTGGTGTTCTGCGCATCCTTCGCTCTTCATGCTCTGGGGTTCTGCGCATCCTTCCCTCTCCCGCTCTGGGGTTCTGCGCATCCTTCGCTCTTCATGCTCTGGTGTTCTGTGCATCCTTCCCTCTTCCTGCTCTGGTGTTCTGCGCATCGTTCCATCTTCCCGCTCTGGTGTTCTGCGCATCCTTCCCTCTCCCCGCTCTGGTGTTCTGCGTATCCTTCCCTCTCCCCGCTCTGGTGTTCTGCGCATCCTTCCCTCTCCCCGCTCTGGTGTTCTGCGCATCCTTCCCTCTTCATGCTCTGGTGTTCTGCGCATCCTTCCCTCTTCCTGCTCTGGTGTTCTGCGCATCCTTCCCTCTCCCCGCTCTGGTGTCCTGCGCATCCTTCCTGGTACCATTTGCTGTAAATCCTCTTCCATCCCTACTTTAAGCTGCACCTCTTCCATGTAAATGTTCCCTTGCAGCACCACTACATGGGTCATGTGGGTGTATTTCAGAGCACACACCCACTCTGCCCCCTTTGAGAGACCTTTCACCTACAAGAATTAAAGAGTGTGTTTGGAGACCAGGCCCATGTTGTGTGTAACTACAGAGGTGTAAAATGTGGGTGTGTGGTGACTTGTGGTCACTGTGCACATGCCAGGCATGGATTGAGTGCCAGTGCTTGAGGAGACCTCTGTGGAGGAGTGTCTGCAGGGATGGCTCATTTAATGAGAGAACGTGGAAGTAAGTTATTTATCTGAGTCACTGTTGGAACCACTGCTGATGCCCTAAGAGACTTCTCTAGCTTAGGCTCATCTCCTATCTGGTGGGACTGGGGCTGCCTCCGCCCCGGAGCCGGGCTGCCTCCGCCCCGGAGCCACGCTCCAGAAGAAATTATTGGATCTTTAAAAGACCCAAAGCGGAGTTTAAGAAGATTTGTTTGGGTCACCAGTGATCAGATTGACTACACGCCTGAGATTTGGGAAGGGGGGTAAGGAGATGATAGTTACCTGGAGTGTCACAACTCTTCCAGTAGGTGGGCAAAGCGTGACGGGTTACTGTTTGAACTGTATCACCAGATGGGATTTCCCCAGGTGGCAATTGGTTTGAAAAGTTGGGAATTACTCACTTATAAGCAGAAAGCGATGATACTCAGACCATGCCTGAGAGCGGGCTTCGACAGACAAGAGGCATGTCACAGTGAGCGATTCCCTTAATGCCTGCTGTGTAGTAATGTCCTCTATCGGTAGTATCCATTTTTATAATAATTCAAGATTCATTACCTTCTACATGATAGTAAGGAGACCGTAGAAGGGCTTCACTGCAGTAGGATTCTTAGTTGTAATGAATACAGGCGCATGGACAGCACGCAGCCAGCACAGTGTCTGTATTCGATCGGACAGACATTTGGACAGTGCGCAGCCAGCACCTCTGATAGTCATGGATAGTACAAACCCAAGGACGGCGTGCATCGAGCACTGTTAGCACAAGCACCTATACACAGGTTTAGAACGGGGTCATGGTGTAGCCCGTAGTGTTACTGAGTTGACACAAGCCTCTGAGCACAGGTGTCGGTCATGTTTATGGTGTATCCTGTTGTGTTACTCAGTAAGGGAAAGTATGGGAAAGCATAGTAGGAAGTAAATATCTATACATTGATAGCATGAAGGCGACATGGCGGAGAACAAGGAGAGTCATCAGGTTCTCACTGGGACAAAAAGACAGTGAACTATAACAGTCAGACAGAGATTCTCGTTACAATCCAGCTCGCTCAAGAAAGAAGGTTTTTAGTAGTGTCTTGAATTTTAGGAAGGAGGTTGTCATCCTGATGTGTGGGGGGATGGAGTTCCATATTTTAGGAGCATTTCCCGCAAAGGACCTGTTAGATCTTTTGCGTTTCTGTGATTTCAGAGGTATGAGTAGGAGCGTGTTGGAGCTTCTGAGGGTCCTGGACTGACCGGCTCTCTTGAGTTTATTGGCCAGATATTCCGGTTTACCTGTATGCAGGGCTTTGTGTGTGAGGCAGGCTGTGCGGAAGTTGGCTCAATGATTAATAGGAAGCCATTTCAGGTCCTTGAGAGCTGGGGAGATGTGCTCAAATTTCTTAGTTCCTGTGACCATTCTAGCTGCTGCATTCAGGGTAGCCGTCAGAGGACCTAGGTGAGATTTGGCTGTTCCAGTCAGAGTAGCAATGCCATAGTCGATCCTGGAGAGTACCAGTGCCTGAGTAGCCTGTTTCAGGTCTTTCAATGGGAGGAAGGGTTTAAGTTTGTAAAGAAGTTTCAGGTTAAGGAAAGCACTTTTGGCAGTTTTAGAGATGTGTTCTTTCATGTCCAGTTTTGTGTCCAGAGTGATCCCCAGTGATTTGACGGAGGTTGTAGGAACAAGAGGAACGTTGAGGGCATTTAAAGCTTTGAGCCATTCGAGTATTTGGGGATTTTTATTTTTATTTTTGTTTGAGATGAGGAGCACTTCAGTCTTTTCTTCATTAAGTTTGAGGTGGTTGGATGAGAGCCAGTGTTGTACCTTTGTGAGAGTGTCATTTAGTCTGTGGATGTCTGTGATCGAATTGGTTTCCAGGTAGAGTTGTGTGTCGTCCGCATAGAGGTGAAAGGGGATGTTGGTGTTCCTTAGAATTTTAGTGAGGGGCTCCATGTAGATGTTGAAAAGTTGTGGAGAGAGTACTGACCCCTGTGGGACTCCTCTAGTAATGGGGAGGGGGTCCGAGTTGTAGCTTTTAATTTTGATAGTTTGAGTGCGGTTGTTGAGAAAGGAGGCGAACCATTTGAGAACAGTTTTATCCAAACCCGCTCTCTTCTGAAGGACATTGAGTAGTAGGTTGTGATCCACTGTGTCGAACGCTGCCGAGAGGTCTAAGAGGATGAGGAGGCTACATTGGTTGGAGTCGAGAGACCTGTGCAGGTCATCCATCACATTGAGGATTGCGGTTTCTGTGCTGCAGCCCTTTCTGAACCCAGATTGGTGTGGGTCAAGAAGATTCAAGATCTCCAGGTGTTGTGTTAGCTGAGATAGCACACATTTTTCCAAAATTTTCGATAAGAGCGGCAGGTTTGACACTGGTCTGAAGTTGTTCAGGACCGTAGGGTCGAGGCCAGGTTTTTTTAGGAGTGGCGTGACTTGACCTAGTTTAAGGCAGTCAGGAATTGAACCATCGCTCAAGGAGCTGTTGATAATCTTGGCCCAGATAGGGGCTAGAGTAAGTTTCAGGTCTTTCGTCAGTCTCGAGAACAGCTGATCGAATGAGTGCGACGAGGGATTTGCGATGGCCATGAGATCGCTTATCGCTTCGGTTTGGATGGGTTGGAAGGAAGACCAGCGAGTTGTTGCCGTTGAAGAACTTGGGTGGATCGAAGCAGTAGGGTGCACCTCTGATAGGGCGGAAAGATTGCTGCAAGATTGGTCAATTGAGGCAATTTTTTCGTTGAAGAAGTTAGCAAAGTCGTCGCACTGGGATTTGGACGCAGTTAAGCTGTCTGACATGGGTATGGAGGTTTGGTTTCTGATGATATTGAAGAGTTCTTTGGGGCGGTTTTTAGCCTCATCTAGAGCAGAGCAGAAGAAGAATGATTTTTTGTTCTTGATATGATTAAGGTAGGTTTTGCGGGCTGTTTTGAGTTGGTCCCGGTTGAGGGCAGTGGGGTTGTTTCTCCAGGATCTTTCCGTGGCTCTTAGGAGTCTGCGTTCATCATTGATGTCAGTGGAGAACCAAGACCTGGAGGGAATGCTTCTGTTTTTTTTTAGTTTTCTAGGTGCCAGCTGGTCCAGGACACACTCTAGGTTGGAGTGATAGAGCGAGGTAAGATACGTGGTTGAGAGGAGCTCTGTCGAGCTCGGGAGGAGAGAACTGATGGCATCTTGTAACTTGTCTGGGGGGACTTTCGATAAGTTTCTGACCCACTTGGGGGAGGTTTGGGTGGGTGGGAGGAAAAGAGCCGGGAGGTTGATATGAAAGAGGATGGCGTGGTGGTCGGACCAGTCCACGGGGATGATGTGGTCAATGGAGATTGTCTTTTTGTCCGCAATGATTGCATCCAGGATCGCTCCTCTATGGTGTGTTTCTTCTGAGCAGTGTTGGATCATATCGTGGTCTTGTAGAAGGGAGGTGAGAGATTGGATGAGCGGATTTTTGGTTGCGTTCCATCTTAGGTTGAGGTCGCCCAGAATTATTTTGACATCACTGTTGAGAGAGGTTTGAGTGATCAGATCCGACAGCTGTTCGCCAAATACAGTAGCGTTGCCTGGGGGGTGGTAAAGGAGAAGGCAAAGGAGTGGGCTGTGGTGGGGCGAATTGATGTTGACCGAGAGGGATTCAAAGGAGTTGTAGACGAGGGATGAGGATTCAGTAATGGAGAGGTCACTTCTGTAGATAATTGCTATTCCGCCTCCTTTGCGTAAGGGTCTGTCTTTGTGGATAAGTGAGAAGCCGGGAGGCACCAGCGTGTCCAAGATGGGAGGGGATATGGTGTTCAGCCATGTTTCGGTGATGAAGGCTGCATCTAGGTCATGAGAGAGGACAGTTTCGGCTAGTTCAGTCGCATGTTTGACGGCTGATCTGCAGTTGATGAGCATGTAATTGATGGGGGGGTTTGCATCCGGGTTCCGGTTGACCAGATTCGCTCTAGGTAGGGATGTGAGATGGGCTGGGGGTCTGGCGGTTTTGCGGTGAGGCGGGTCTCTTCTCATACCAGTGATGACTTGGATCGAAGAGAGGGAAGCGGGAGTATAGCTTGTGCAGGATGGTTGGGGGGGGTTTATGGGATGTGAGTCGGTAGCTCACTTCGTGAGGGGAGAGAGAGGAAGAGGTTCTTCTGGGACAGTCAACTTGTGATTCAGACCGGGGTTCAGTAAGAGGAGGCCGAGAGCCTGGGGGGGACAGGGGTCCGATCGGGGGGGGGGGGCGTCATTCCTAATGGGAGGTTGCAGTAGGGGGCGAGGTGAGACGAGGTGGGGGGGGTAGCTGGAGTTTCTCAAGGGAGGAAAGGGTTTCTTTAAGTCCGAGGATCAGCGTGGCGATACGGGCTTCAAGAAGGTCCAAGCGATGTGACATCCTGGGCGCTGGGGGAGGGGTAGTGAGGGGGGGGCTGGGCCTTAAGTGAGAGGGGCGAAGGGGTAGGGCCTTCGTGGGGGGGGAGAGGAGGTAGGAGGGATCGATTTCTCGAAGTGGGAGGGAGGGAGTGAAGAGGGAGAGAAGTAGCGGGGCGAGATGTTGTTAGGAGGGATAGTTGGGGAGGGAGGGACTGAGACAGCGTTGGGGTTCAGATGGGCGGGGGCCGGAGAGGGGGAAAGGGTTTGGGGTGGGATAATGACTGGGGGGATAGCAGGGGTAAGGGGATTCGGTTCAGGTTTCGAGATCAAGTGGTCAGGGAAACGAGAGGGAGGAGGGTTGCAGCCCCTTTGTGAGAGGTGGTTATCTTCACTGAGTGGAATGGAGCACGTTAGAGTTCTGGGAGGTAGGGAGGAAGGGGGGTGTCTGGGGGATTGGGAGATGAAAGGGAGGGAGGGGGGAGCAGAGTTCTGGGAGGTAGGGAGGGAGTGGAGGTGGCCGTGGGGGGAGGGGAATTGAGGGACGGGGTTGGGGGAGGCGAATGACTGGTGAAATGAGTAGGCATGGGCGGTGGTGTACGAAGAGGTGAAGGACGCCTGCTTTGCGGCTTGGGAGATTGACTGGAGCCACTGGGGGGGGAGGTGCGTGGCTGGTGAGGATAGAGAGCAGTAGCCGTCTTTAGAGTGGGGAAGAGGGAGTCGAAGAACTCTAGGTTTTTATCTTTCGCCTGTATAAGAATGGTGCCATTACGGAAGATGGTGATGTTGATGTCTCCGGAGAGATACTGTTGGTTGAGGGGGTAGATAGTTAGTTTCCGGTTATGTTCCGAGAGGGTGGTTTTTGAGACAGGGAGAAGTGAGTTGAAGGTGGTTACCCATGAGTCCGATCTTAAGGTGTGGAAAATGAAGTCCATTTTTCTTTGATGATCTAATGATCTAATGAAACTAATGATCTAGTTACCGGTGTTAGGGCTGCCTTCATATCCTGTAATGTTACAGCTAGTCTTGATGAGGTTCACTACCTATGTAAACCAAGTAGGACAGCAGTAGGAGAGCTGTGTAGTTTGGCTAAAATAGGCAGCCTCTCAAGAACGCCTTTCAAGGTTTGGGGGACTCTTTGCTAATTTTGTTGTATTTCTATTGCAGCGCATGTGGAGCTGGTTAAGAAGACCATGGCAGGAATCCAGCTGCCATCTCTGGGGGTCCCACCGTGGGCCATGCAGATCTCCGACGAGCAGTGGAAGGACATGGTGCAGCTAACGCTACAGTCCCGAGAGAATGCTGCCGCCCCTGGTGCAGGGTGGAAAGGAACAGCCTGACGGCCATGGACTCCTTGCGGCACCAGTGGTGGGAGTAGCGCCTCTGGTGTAAACTGTTCATTCTTGTGAACTTCTTGCTTTGCTGTCTTGTAATCCACATTCCCAGCACACCTAGTAAAAGTGGCCCGGCTGCCGGGGCAGGCTCTGCTGCCCTTTGGAAAGGGAAGTGGGTCTCTTGTTCATTTGCCTGAGTTCATGGTACCATTTGGCCAGATGATGGCAGCAGAGCGCTTCCAATGATGCTCCAAGGTTGTCCGATGAATACAGGTGTGGATGGATTCGGGACATTCGATTGGCAGCGCCATTTGTGTGTAGTCTTGTTTGGTCAAAGAGTTAAAACCTCTCGAGGAAGCAGGTAATGTTTATCAACCTGCAGAAGGAGCCCCTTAAAACAGGCATTGGACCAGGGGGGTCAGAGTGTGATTGTGGCACAGCTGTTTCCCAGCCATAAATGTTATCAGTCCTCCTTGTATTTAGTTCTGTACATATGTGAACCTCTCACCTGACATACTATATAATAAAACATACAAATAAAGTAAAAAAGTGTGTGCAGATAACACTTGGAACTACAAAGTGTTCAGGTGAGAAAGCTATTTAGTTAGTTTTTTAAAACAATGTTAGAAAAATGAGTTCATCTTAAAGAATTGTTTTTCAATATTAATTGGCGACACAGTACTTAGTTGTATCAGTGCGCCGTCAGTATATTTGATCAGTTCACAACTCTTTCACTCTGTTATGATGTGACTTTTTCGACCAAATGTACTTATCCAACAATTACAACAATAGTAAACTGGATCCCTGCATTGTTTCTTTTTTTTAAAAAACTGTTTTTATTAATAAGAAAAAAGTATCCGTGCAAATTACATACATTCATATTGACATGTCCACAGTTGAGAACAAGACATTGGCATAATATCATTACGTATAGCGTATAGAGTATTACATACGTTCGCTACCACCGGGGGGTCCCAGCGTATACTCATTGCACATATATGAACCAAATCCATTCACACCATACCATAGTGCTATGTTGGGGTCACGCAGTTATCTATGTGTCACACCGCTAGTGGATGGGGCCCAGTGTCAGTCATAAGGCGGGCCATTAGCTCTTGCCTCTCACGCCGCGTTTCCACTGTTGCGGAGATGCAGATTTCCCCGCGGTATTTGTTCCATTCCCCCCATTTATGATCCCATTTCCTGCGGCATCCCCGTCCCTTGAAAAAGTTTTTTTCAGCTATCATTGCACAGTCCATGTCTTTTGCCCAGTCCGACACTTGCGGACTAGTGTCCTGTCTCCATTTCTGTGCAATATTACGCTTCACAAACATCCATCCCATTGCGTCCCAAGCTTTTTCCATCTAGGAGAGGTCGGTAGCGTCCCATACGTTGAGGAGGCAGAGTTTAGGAGAGGGATGCAGGGGCTTTCACACGTCCTAGCCATTTGGAGTGTCACTTTCCCAATAGTTTTGTATGTGTGGACATTCTCACTGGATGTGGAAAGTACCGACTTGGTTGCAGTGACGAAGACAGTCGGAACAATAACTTAGCATCACAGTATACACGGTGTAGTATTTTAAGCTGTATGAGGCGGAGAAGCATTGGGATTACTACTTTTCAAGGAGAGGCGAGGGTGTCTCTCCAGTTGTCGTCTATATCCCGAAGTCAGACTTCCAGTTCACGCGTAATTTATGCATAGGATCACTATGATCGTTTACCAGTTTTTTATACGTTAGGGAGATAGCCTTACGTTCCATAGGATCCATTAATAACCGATCCTCGAGAGGAGAAGAGTCCGGTAGAGGGGTTTCCCTCGGTAAGGCCGCAGGGACAGCGTGTCTGACTTGGAGATATCTAAACGTCTCCAAGGGTTTGAAGTGGTATTTAGTCTGGAGGTCAGAGAATGTGGGGAGTTTCCCCTTCACCCATATGTCTCCCACTGTAGAGACCCCAATAATGTCTCACTTATCAAATCCAGGGCATCTACTGACACAACCCAGGATATCCAGTTCCCATAACGGAGTTGCTTTCGTTAAGCGGTTGTGCCACCCCAGTCTTCTCGTAATTCTGTGCCATATTTCAACACTGCGAGCCGTGGGGCCTGTTAAGTTAAGCTTACGGGGGTGGTGTACAGCACCCTAATTTTAGCCCCCTCTATCCATGAGCCAGTGGTCGGTGCGGAAGTTTGGATTGCCGTGTGGGCCGAAAACCCAATTATTAATTACCGTCAGTTGGGATGCCTGATAGTAAAGCCGTATAGCAGGCAATCTAATCCCCCCGTCATACCATCCCATGGTGAGTTTATTCATGGCGATCCGAGGTGGGCAGTCCTCTCAGAGTAAACCCCGTACCACACTGTCGATTTGGGCAAAGTATGATTCTGGGACCGGGTATGGAGCATTCTGGAGAGCATAGAGAAACTGCGGGAGCGCACGCATCTTAAATAGGGATGCTCGTCCCAAAAGGGTAAGAGGGAGAGAACACCAATGGCGGCCGTCCGATTTAAAACGTTGGGAGGGGTTCCAGTAGATTCCGCTCGAAAAAGAGTTTAGTGTCTGCTGTTACGAACCCTCCCAAATAACAGAAGCCTTGAGTGGCCACAGGTATCTCATATCCCCGAGGGCTGGGTGGGGGCTCGCCCCACAGTGTGTATATCTGGGAGTTGGACCAATTTATCTGATATCCAGAATGCGCTCCAAAGATATGAAATATATGGAGCACTCTCCGCAGCGAACGGGCTGAGAACGTTAGGCAGAGGAGGATATCTTTTGCGTATAGGGAAATGCGGTGCGCGTGATCGTGTGTCCATTTGAATCTCCCACCCCCGGGTCTCCCCTAATCCACACCGCAAGAGGCTCTAATACAAGAGCAAAAAAAGTGAGGAGAGCGGGCAACCCTGCCTTGTGCCCCGATGAACGGGGAAAGTAGGAGAGCGATGATTGACAGTGACTTTTGCAGTTGGTTTGTGTATATAGTAGCCTAATCCAGCCAATCAGTTTGGGGCTGAATCCTATGCGGCTCAACACAGCAAAGAGGAAGTTCCAGTCGATAGTATCAAATGCCATTGTGGCGTCAAGGGATAACAGGATTGCTTCCTCTTCCATAGTGCTTATTCGCCCCAGGTACCCTCCGTAGATTCCTGGCTGTATTCCTACCCTGCATGAAGCCGGATTGGTCTGGGTGAATTAACTCAGTGATATATGGGAGGAGTCGGGTAGCAAGGAGCTTGGCGAGGATTTTGGCCTCTACTGTTAGTAGGGATATTGGGCAGTACATTTTGCATTCTTCCGCTGGCTTTTTTGGTTTGTGCACTACCACTATAGCTGCAGTACGCATCTCCACTGAAAGGAGCCCCGACTGGTGGCATTCGTTATAGAGGTCCAAAAGATGAGGTGCTAATTTAGCAGACATGGGTTTGAAGAGCTCGATGGGAAGCCCATTAGGTCCCATCTCTTTGCCGGAACCTTTCCCCATTATGGCTTTTTGAATCGCCGTTGCTGAAATGTCTGCCTCCAAGGCTTCCCTATCCTGCGGGGAAAGGCACACCATGTTGATTCTGGCGAGGAGATCAGCTGATAGTGAGGCCGGAGAGTCATCAGGGGCCCCATATACGTCTTCAAAGTACGAGGCAAATATATCCGTGATCTCCTGGGGATCAGTATGGAGGACCTTATTGGAGTCCGGTATAGCATGGACCCATCTTGTCGCCTGCTCTTTACGCTCCAGTCAAGCTAAGAGCTTGCCTGTGCCCTCGCCCCGCTCATAAATGAGATGCCTGGTATTCAAGGAACGCATCGTGGCTTCCTCCAGAAGGAGCGGTCTAAAATCTTGCCGCTTGATTTTGAGGGTGTGTTGTACATTGGGATCAGGGGACTGGGAAAGGGCAGTTTCCAGGGCTAATGTCCGTTTCTATTTCGACCACCCTGCGGGGGCGTACGGTTCGGTGCCTCACCATCAAGGATAGAGCTCTACCCTTAATTACTGCTCCATATGCCCCCCAGAGCGTCACTGTCTAGGTCACCGATCCCACGTTCTCAAAATAATAGTCAGTGTCCTGAAAGAGGGCCTCTCTAATGTGTGGAATTTTAAGAGCCCCTAGCTGAATCTTAATAGAGCAAGGTTGCCTGGTTCGTACCTGGCCAAAAGTCGTCAAAAGAGGCGAATGGTCAGATTCCTCGAGCCAAACAGTGGGCCCACTTGAAAGTATATATGTCTTGAGCATGGGTGAACATGTAATCAATGCGGGACTGACTACCATGTGCTCCCGATTGAAAGGTGTAGTGAGTGAGTGTAGGGTTCAGCCACCTTCATATGTCTACAATACCCAGGGCGTTGGCAAATTCCTGGAGCTGTGAGCCCCGTGTCGGGTCATTTCGGGGTGGGAGACGATCACTTGAGCCATCCATCGTTAAATTGAAGTCACCCCCTAGTAACAATATTCCCATGGGTAGTTCCAATAAAAGCGTCCCAACATCACATAGTGTCAGTTGCTGTAGTCCGGGGGGGGGGCATAGACGGAGACAATATTTAGCGTGCATCCTTCTCATGTGCCAGTGACGGCTGAAAACCTGCCCAGAGTCTCTGTCCATGTGTTATGTATGGGCAACTTCTTCGGAGAAGAACTCTCACTCCCCTGGAACCCGATGTAAACCCGGAGTGCACCACCATATTGTGCCCCTTCCTATTCAGGGCCATACAGGAATTTCCAACCAAGTGAGTCTCTTGCAACAGTACCAAGTCGAGTTCTTGTCTTTTAACATATCGTAATACAATACCCTGTTTATTCTTGTCCCCCAACCCATTTACATTCCAAGTGGTCACTTTAAGTCCCGTACCAGGTGCCATCAAACACTTGCGATAAAGAGGTCACTAACTCGGATGGACTCATCCAGGAGGGACAGTAGAAAACCCTACTCCCGGCACGACACATGTCTATAAGTTGCTGAAGGCAGCGCCTGAAATGATCACATGTACAATATAATGTAGGAGCATGTTTGATCGTATAATGCCTTGAAGTATGGTGCACCAATGCAAAAAAACGAAGAAACATGTTAAACAAACCCCCCCTCCAAACTAGAACCCCCCCAACCTGCCCTCCTACATAGCGTGCATAAAAATACCCCCCTCCCCCCCCAAAAAAACTTGCAGAGTGCCTGTTGCCCACCCTCATGAACTTCGGGAACATGGGCCACTCCACTCCCGACACACATTGTATTCAATACCGAAATATCCGCCCGGGCCGCTAGGCCCCATGAGCATAACTTTTAGACATTTAATAGGTCAAGGGCACCTTTTGCAATTTAAACCAAGATCATATATAAACCATATTGTCTACAACTCAAAAAACATGGGGTCCTCGCGAGCCCCGAGCATGCACAAGTGCCTAACTTAACACTAACTAAGCCACAATGACGGCATTCATAGTCACCCCACGGGTCCGTGGGAGTCAGAATGAGGAGGGGAGCGCCGCTGTTGCCGCCAATCGCCATGTCCAGTTGCAGACGGGGAATTGAGCTGTCGTTTGCCAACAGTGCGTCAGCCTTCGAGCCAGTCCCAGGCGTCCTCCGGCCTCATGAAAAACCAGAGCTTACCCTCAGATTTAACACTGAGTTTAGCTGGGAACATCATGGCATATTTGAGCTCCTGGTCTCTAAGGGCACGTTTCACCTCCAAGAAGCTACGCCTTTGCTTCTGGACCTTCAAAGTGAAGTCCGGAAAGAACGTGATCCTGCTGTTTTCGATTGTCAATGGAGGGGCCGCTCGGGCGGTCTGGAGGATCACATCACGGTCACGAAAGTTAAATATGCGGGCCAAGAGCTGTTCGGGGAGGGGGGGCACACAGCTTTGGTAAACACCCCCCCCCCCCCAGGTACCCAATGGACCCGCTCGACGGAGAAGCACTTAGACAGCTTGGCTGAAGCTGTTTAACTATGAGTTCCTCTACAAAGAGGTCCGCAGCCTGCCCCTCCGCCCGCACCGGAATCCCAAGAATGCGGACGTTGTTGCGCCGCATCCTACCTTTGTAATCGTCCAGCTTGTGGTCCATGGCAGCATGAGCGGTGCGTAGTTCAGAAACTTGTTTTTTTAGGAGAGTGGTGTCAGTCCCCAATGTAGCCGTAGTAGCCTCGACTCTGCTTGCGCGTTCCGCCATCTGCCTCATGTCCTCCCTTATCAGGGTCACCTCCGTGGCAACTGTATCAATCCTAGTCTCTAGGGAGGCCCGTACTGCTGTGATTGCTGCAAGGAGGTCTTTATTCGTGGGTTCGGTTGTTTCAGTGTGGGTCCCCGCCGTCCCCTGATCATCCCCTTGCTGCTTCTGCCATGCAAACTTATCTAGTTTAGTCTGTGTACCAGTGCGACCACTGCGGCCTGTCACCATGTTGACTCCTGCAGGGGGCAATGGGGGATATTCAGCTGCACCTGCTACTCACCGCTCCCGTGAATTACTCCGCCCGGCCTGTTGGGTTTGGCAGGTGCAATCCCAGATATTTACCCAATGTCACTCCCGTTGGTGCCCAAAAGAAGCGCGAGGGCTCATGAATGTTCCCCAGGTGCCCTTTGAGGCTCAGGACAGCGCCGTAGGTCCGGGGCCGAATATACAGCCTGATTCATCAAGCAAAATTGCGCCCGCAATCGCTGCGAAAATGCAATTGCGGGCGCAATTTACGTAATTGGCATTCAACAACAAAATAGCGAATTCACTAACACATAATAGCGAATGCGCTAACACATAATAGCGAATTCGCTATAAAAATCGCAGATTCCCGGTAGTCGAGCATTAGCGAATCGGAAAAAGCGACCAACCACGTAATCTGCGAAATAAATAGCGAAATCGCAATATATTCTCTATCGGCATTCATGAAAAATCTCTATTAGCGAAAAAACCCAAAATCGCTATTTGCGCGGCGCAAATTAAGGACAACTCAAAGCAGGTGGTAACCATAAAAGCCATGAATTAATTACATTTGAAAAACCGTTGACCAATCAACAACAGGTTCAGGCCTGATCAATCACACATAAGGACATTCAGCAGCAGCATTAGGCGTTCCACAATGCCAGGAATGTACATGGTGGTGAGGCGGCGAAGGCTACAGCGAGCAGCACGGAGGAGACGCATGATGCAGGAAAGGATTTTCCGCCAGCGGGTGACCTTGCTGGGCCAAACCAGAGAGCAGATATTTGCTAAATACAGGCTGAATGGGGAAATGATAATCCAGCTGATACACGACCTTGACCCCCTCATGCAGCACCCAACAAGGCGTACCAATTCTGTGCCTACACATGTGCAGGTATTGTGTAGCCTGCACCTCCTGGCCTCTGGGAGTTTCCAGGGCATAGTAGCGGCTGCTGGGGGGATATCCCAGCCCACCATGTCACGCTGCCTCCACACTTTCGTTGACGCCATGCTCACCCAGCTACACCGTCACATCACATTTCCCACGAGCCAACAGGAATTGGACTTGACAAAGCTACAATTTTACAATGTAGCCCATTTTCCCCATGTACTCGGATGCATAGACTGTACCCACGTCGCCATCTGCCCACCAGCTGCCACGGAGTATATGTTCCGCAATCGGAAGTCCTATCACTCCCTCAACATACAGATGGTCTGCAATGCCAAGACCTACATCACTGACATTGTCGCCCAGTACCCAGGGAGTAGCCATGACTCCTTTATCTTCCGGCACAGCGGACTCCACACACGACTGCTCAGGGGAGAGTTTGGGGAAGGACACCTACTTGGTAAGTACACTTTGTCGACAATGTCACATTGCTATGAAGTAACTGCGCTGCACAGGCAATCAACATCTGCTCCTCTCATTCAGGTGACAGTGGCTACGCCCTACGGGAATACCTCCTGACCCCTTACCTCAACCCTGCCACACCTCAGCAACGGCGCTACAATGTTGCGCACATTCGGACAAGGAACTGTATAGAAAGGACATTTGGCCTGCTCAAGAGCAGGTTCCGTATACTGCACAAGACAGGTGGGGCCATGTATTACAGTCCTGCTGTGTGCTGCCGCATTGTGGCTGTCTGTGCAATGCTTCATAACATTGCAACCAAGCGCCGGATACCTGTTGACATCTCAGGCAGTGAATCAGAAGGGGACGACCGGCCACCAGCACATGCGCACCATGCACGTGGGTAGAACCCAGCTGAAGGCCACAGACGTCGCAACCACTTCACAGAGAACAATTTCTAGGCCACCCTCTTCCCTCACCCCACAAATCACAATTGCATGCAAAATATAATGATGACACAACGCTAATGTGTGCTGCAAAATAAATATATTTGTTTCATTCACAAAAAATGTCACCAGTACAACTATTTTCTACTAACAGTATTACTTCATACTGCAGTGTCAAAGGACAGGGCAGGCTTATAGTCAGCCTGTGCCTGTAATTGTCTGAATGAGTCAATTGCGCCTCCCGCGCGTTACGCCCAAGCGCCTCTGAGGCTCTTCCTCTTCCGGGTCACCTGTACCTGGCGTTGCCCTGGTGCTGCGCCTGAGTGGCGGGACTAGTGTGGCAGAGTGGCTGCTGATGCTGGATGCCCCCTCACTGCCATCATCACCCCCAACAGTGGCAGGTAGAGCAGGAGGGTGTAGTGCCGTAACCGCCGTGGTGAGGTGCTCCAGGACCCTGGTCATGTCCTCACAGCACTGTACGAGTTGGTGCTGCTGTGCTAGTGACCGCCGCGACAACTGTGAAGTGGCATTTGCTGCCACATAATTGGACCTGCTGTAGGAGGCCAGCCGGCTCATGAGCTGGTGGTGGCGCCGGCGTGCTGCACTGCGCTGCTTAGTCATCGCAGCGGTGTTGGCCTCCATGGCTGCAGTCATGCGGGCCATTCCCTCCCCCACACCTGCCATGGCTGCAGTCATGTTGTCCATGCGGTCCCCCATACCTGCCATGGCCGCCGTCATGCGGTCCATGCGGTCTCCCACTCCGGCCACATTGCGCCCAATCTTGTGGAGCTGGAGCTGAATGGCACCTTGCTGCCGTGCCTGGCGCTGATGAATTCTCAACATGTGTCTTTCGATGCTCATACGAGCATTACTCTGTCCATTGCCCCTCCTGCTGATTGCAGCAGTGGTGTGATGGCGAGACCTCCCACGCCTGCTCTGCTGGCCTGTCACTGTGGCTGGCCGCTGTGTTGGCGCTGTCGCAGGCCCAGATGTTGTAGCACCAGCTGCTGGTGGTGTCACAGCAGGCGTTGCTGGTGCGGCAGGGACTGGAGGCACAATGGTGGGGGGGCCTGGCTGTGACTGTCGGTGGTCCGCCTGATGCAGGGGGCACAATTTTGGCGGGCCTGGCTGTGACTGTCGGTGGTCCGCCTGATGCAGGGGGCACAATTTTGGCGGGCCTGGCTGTGACTGTCGTTGGTCCGCCTGATGCAGGGGGCACAATTTTGGCGGGCCTGGCTGTGACTGTCGGTGGTCCGCCTGATGCAGGGGGCACAATGGTGGGGGGCCTGGCTGCTGGTGTTGTAGCAGCGGCAGGGGCTGGTGCCTGGGTTTGTGGTGGTAAATCCTTCTCCTGGGCCTCCTCATCTATTTGCAGCCTTTCACTGTCGCTGCTTTCTGCACCACCTGTGAGGGTAAGTGGACACTCATTAGTTGCATGCGACTGTCAGACGTGCAGTTGTTACATGCATGCTGGGTGACATTCCCTGAATGGCTGTGAATTTGCGTACTTTGGAACCTGTCTGGCTGCATTGTGGTACTACTACATTGTGGCCACACTACATCTCCCACAATGCTTCAGGGCATTTCCTGATGTGCAACAATGGCATGACTAAGGGACATTATGTGAGCCTATTTGGTCAGGGACGGTCATAGGGGACAGGGTCGCAGTCGCATGCCACTTACCTTGGGTGTCTTGGGTGGGGCGGGAGGAGTCCAGACGTGTGACGCCAACGCACGCCTCCCTCTCAAGGGTGTTCTCCACCTGGTCCTCCAAGGGTGTGTTAGGAGGGACTGTAGGTCCGCCACCTCCAGTGCCCGATGACTCTCCAAGGCGCTCCGCCACCCTCTCCTTGGCACGACCTCGGAGGTCATACCATCTTTTCTTCAGCTCCTCAAGTGACCTATCGGCCACACCCACGGAGTTCACACTGGAGGCTATTCCCAGCCAGATCCTCCTTTTTTCTTGCTCCGGGACCTTCCTGGAGTCTTTGCCAAAGAGTTTTTCGTGGTTGGCCACCACCCCTTCAATCAAGTTTTCGAGCTCCTGCTCAGAAAATTTGAGCTTCCTCTTCCGCCCTGTGTTGTTGCTGGGGCCAGGAACAGGTTCCTCTGACATGGCAGCAGAGTAGTTGCAGTCTACAAATCACTAGCAGCAGCTTTCCCACTTGCTCCCTCCAGGTCTGCCTCACTGTGGTGAATGGGGGTGGGAACTGCCTGCTTCCTGGTTGTGATGTCATCACTGTGCTCGAAATGCGACTTCCTGTTTTCCCGATCTCGCGAGATTGCGATTCGCAATCCCGACGCAGGTAGCCGGAAATAGCGATTATTCTGCGATTATCGTTAATCGCTAACGGATTTAGCGCCCGCGCGCGAATCGCTATTTTTTACCGGGAATCTTCATGAATTCAGATTTGCGAGTTCTCAATAGCGGTTCGCATTTTATCGCTATTTGAGACTCGCAAATCCCGTTTTTCATGAATCAGGCTGATAGTCATCTTTTTCCGGTGTGGTGGAGATTACTGGATGGAGTGGCACCGGGTCCAACAGGAGCACCCTCCTGGGGTACAGCCGAGAGAGGCCAAAACGCTGCAACTGTTTTTTTGAGGCTCAATACCGATTCCCCGGTCTCATATGGGTCGGGAGTGTCCACTTGCCGGTTTCCACCACTGGCTGAAAAAATGGGCTCAAAGATATTATTGTCACCAAAGTCAACTCCCTCAAGAGGAATAAACTCAGCTTAGGCCCCACTCTGGCCCTGCGGCTCCCACGTGGCCCCCGTGCATATTTATATTCAATTATGTGTCCCCAATGGTCCTTTCGTCGTCCAGGGGAGTCTCCTATCCTATCTTAGCAATCGGCAGCAGTTGGTCTCGCTACCTCCATTTCGATCGGAACCTCGGAAAGTAGGGCAGCGGGTCCCTCAGGGCTCGGCCATTAGCCCTATACTCTTTAATCTATACCTCCGCCCCAGCTTATAAAATCTTTTGGTGTCTCGGCTTTTAATTACGCTGATGACACCCAGCTGTTTTTTTTCTTTGGAAGGAAATAACGCGGTCTCACTGGAGACCTTCCATCGTTGTTTGGCAGCCACAGCGGACTGGCTGCGGGCTAATTCCCTCCAATTTAACAGCACTAAGACGGAGGTGCTTCACTGCTCCATGGACCGGATTCCGCAAGTACTCCCAGAGAACTTTTGGCCTGTGACTTTTCCCGAGCCAGTGGCGGCGGCGGAGTCAGCTCGTAACTTGGGGGTGATCTTCGGCCCAAATTTTCAGCTTGATATGCACGTCAACAAGACCATCTCTACGTGCATGATGCTGCTACGCATGCTGCGCAAAGTTCTACCCCTTCTCCCCGCTCAGGCCAGGCCAGAAGTAGTTCGTGGGACTATACTAAGTCGTCTAGACTACTGTAATGCGCTACTTCTGGAGGCTCCAAAAAATCTGCTGGGGAAGCTACAACGGGTGCAGAATTTGTCTGCCAAGCTGGCTCTCTCTCGCCCTAATTTTAGCTCCTCTACTCTAGCTTTAAGAGATCTTCATTGGCTTCCGGTGCACTTGCGTGTACTGTATAAGGCGGCGTGTCTGGTGTTTAAGGCGGTACATCGACAGGGTCCAGTGTTATTACAGAACATGTTTGCCTGGTACTCCGCCTCGCGGCCTCTTCGCTCTTCTGCGGCACAGCTGCTGGTGGTCCCGAGGTTTCAGAGAGTTAGGATGGGCGGCCGCTCATTTAGTGTTGCAGCGGCCAAACTCTGGAACTCCCTGCCACTCTCTCTGAGAAGCCATAGGGATTACCTTCCGTTTAGGAAAGCGTTAAAAACGCATCTCTTTCCAAGAAATGTTTGAGCTGTGAAAAGTGTTGCTGGCCGAAGTTCAAGCGCCAGGATGCCCTTTGGGTGACAGGATCGCGCTCTATAAGTATACAAAATAAATAAACAAATAAATAAATACTTTATCTGCAACATACCATAGTTTCACATAATCACTTTAGATCCTGCCCTGTCTTTGCCTATCCCTGATTTTGAGCAGCTGTCCACATTTCAGTGGCCTGATTGTCTCTCGTCTGTATAATCGCAGACATCACTTGTCGCACCCGCACAGTCGGGTTCACTTCTCTCCACTTTGGATTCCTTGTGTAGAAGAGTGCTGGGCTATCAGTCCTCCTTATCACTTCCCTTCTCAGCTTGGGCAAACGGTGGCTATCTCTTGCTTTCCAGCTCTGCCCTAAGGTATTGGTGCTGTGAACTCTTGCCTAGCGACCCCAAGCCATCTCTACCATCCTCATCACCAGCGCCGCTCACCATCGACTCCAGAGCCTGCATTCTCCTCGGCAATCTCAACTTTCACCTGGTAGACCAGAACGACCCCTGCTCCACAGCACTCCTGGAAAGCTTGAGCAACATCAGACGTGCCCAGCTTGTCCCAGAACCAACACACACAGCATGACACACACTGGACCACTTCTCCACCACCAGCAACAGCATCAAATAGAACTTCACCATACCACGTCCGGGCTCGAAAAATCATACAAATTGCAGTAGACCTGCAGGTCTAGTAACGTAAAACATCTCCTCGACCTAAGTGAAATGCGCTTGACCTCTGACTCTGAAAGCTGAGCAAATGTGACAAGTTTACAAGATTTAAAAGCATTTTTATTGCTAATTCACTTTGTGAGCAGTGACGATGCCTTTAAATCGTACCATCTTGTCACATTTCCTCTGCTTTCAGAGGCAGAGGTCAAGTGTCTGTTTGTCTTCCTATTCACCAGAAAGAGCGAGTAGGCTCTAAATATAGCAATCCTTTTTTAATCTGACTCGCAAAGGCGGTTTTTTCGAGCCCTGCACTTACACGGACTGACCACTCCATCCACTTCCAAATCCCCACACCTTAAGTCAACAACCCTACCAAGTTCAGCACTCCAAGCTGCACCTGGGGCAAAATCACAAAAGCAGAATGTTGCACGCCCTCTGCATGGGTCAACCTATTCCCAACAGACAACATCGACAAGGATATCAACAATTGGATCACGAACTGTGCAGACTCTAACCCAACAAGCATAGTAGATCCTACAAGCAGACCAGCTGGTTCGCACACCTCTCAGACACCAAGCGACACTAAACAGCTAGAAAGGAACTGGCAAGCCAGCCACATCACCGACTGAACTGCCTACAAGTCTGTACTCTATGCTATCACCAGCAAATAAGAGACACCAAGAAAAAAGCAGTGGTGGACCGCATCAAAGGTAGCTTCAACAGCTGCATCGAGATCTTCTTGATCGTTAAGTATTAAACCTTGCCCTCAGCTGCTGTCACCAATATCAGTGCCTCTCAACAGTCCTGTGATAACCTAGCCAACTTCTTCCACAGCAAAATACCAAACATCTACAGCAACCTCGTACACCAACCTGACCCTGGAGCTCTCGTTGCTAACCTACCCACCAACAACCAAGACGACCACCTGACCAAATGGACAAGCCTTATTGGAAACGACAGTGGCAATCTTGTGGACCATCCACTTAAGGACCCTGACAGACCCCCCCCCATTCCTGCTCCCCCACAGATACAACCTGGGAACATCACGAATCAGCATCACCCTCACCCGTATCATCAACGCCTTCATCACACTTTCCCGGATCAATGGAAACTCGCAGAACTCGAAGACTCTGCTAGATTGGAATACAAGGATCCGCTCTGAAATGGATCTGTTCCGTCCTCACGGTAAGAAACCGAAGGGTGAGGATGCCACCTTTCACATCAGAGACCAAGAAACTGATAGGCGCAATCCCACAGGGATCATCCCTCAGTCCCACTCTTTTCAACATACACATGACACCGCTTGCCAACATCATTCGAGCACAAGACATCACCGTCCGCTCATACACTGATGACAGCTCTCCTCTCACTGACTGACAAAACAACCACCACTAGAACCAACTAAATGACCATGATAGCAGACTGGATGTGAACCAACTGCCTGCAGCTCAACCCTGATAAGACAGAAGTACTGGTCTTCGGCAACAAGACCTCCCTGTGGGTCTCATCCTGGTGGCCGTCGGAGCTAGGACCAACACCCACAGACCACGCAAGAAATCTAGGCATAATCCTAGATGACAAGCTCTACATGACGGCTCAAGTCGACGCAGTGTACATCTGCTTCCACATCCCATATGTTATGTGAAAAATCTTCAAATGGTTTCCTCAGAACACCAGACGGATCATCATGCAAGTACTCATCACCAGTAGGCTGGACTGTGGCAAAACTCTCTGCGCCGGAGTCTCCTAACAACTCCCACACAGACTCCAGACCAACAAGAACACTGCTGTAGGACTCTCACGCAGCACTCTCCTCACACCGCACCTCCGGAAGCTTCACTGGCTCCCCATTCACAAGCGTAGCAAATTCAAACTCCTGATGTTCATATACAAAACCCTACACAACACAGGACCAGAATACCTGGACAACTACATACACTTTCCCCAACCCACCAGACACCTATACTCTGTCTCGCCCTCACCCTGTATCCGCAAAAGCAAAGCTTGAGGTTGCTCATACTCCTACACCGCACCCAAGACATGAAACAACTTCCCTCAACCCATCAGAGCCTCCTCCTCACTTCTTGAGTTCCGCAAGAAGCTGACGACCTGACTTTTCGTATAAGCACCGGTGGGGACCACAAACCTACACACCTGCCCTAACGCCTGGATACCCTCTCCGGTGATTGGTGTGCCATACAACTCAATTTGACACATCTCATGTTCCTCTTTCTACTTGTGCTGACTTCTCCTCACACATTAAAAAAATTAAACAGCCTCAGAGGATTCTGTTTATGCAGCAAGGTAACAATCCTGGCTGTAAAGTAAGTACAATTGCACCCGGGTGCCTGCATTGGTGCTTGGCAGACATACAGAGGGAGGGTGGGATGCGTAATATCTTAATAAAGCTGGTGCATCCCTGCCCGCTCTATTTGAGGCAAGTTGTCTTGCTGCGTTTCGCCATATATTATTAAATCTTCCCCTTTTTGTGTACAATAAATGACAGGCGTGTTTCCAGTGGCACATCAAAAGTGAACTTCTTTATGGTTAGTGGTAGCCTGACAAACCCATCATGCCACAGCTCTCTCTTTAACCCCTTCGCCGCGGGGGTAATTCTCTCGCTGTGCTGGGGGGCGCGCACAGCGCCCTGGTGCTCTCGTCACGCAGAACGGTGGCGCTGTGCTCATGACGAGCTGAGTGGGGGAATTATCCCTGCATGTGCGTGCCGCGGCCGTTATTATGAGCTGAGCTCGTCATGAGCAAGCATGAGGTTAAGAAGGCATGCAAGCTTTATTTATGTGCAGCCTGAGACTCCAACTGCTTGAGCCAGTCTCTGCAGCATACGGCACTCTGTCCCAGAGTGGCCAACAGTGTGTAAGAGCACAAGGACACCTTTACCCAAAAGTCTACCAAGAATGTAATTCCAAAAGAGGAGTTTCTGAAGATAGATTGGGCCTACATTCAGATTGTAGGTTCCCGGATGTAGGGTTACCATTGAGAAAGAGTTGCATTCTTCTCCAGTCTTCTTTATGGATGGGATATTCGTCTCTTGACTATTTGGTTCACGGCCCCACAGTGGGGGGGACGACTCCTCACCTTATTAGGAATATAATCTGATTGTAAGGACTGATTTTCAAAGTCTGTAGGAAAGGGAACAAGGGGCAGATTTACAAGTCTTTTGCGCCACTTTTCCCATGTTAAAAGTGACTCAAATGTGGCTCAAGGGGCTTGTAAATAAGCCCCCCCCCCGTGCTTTAATTCGTTGTTTTTCCAGCCTTGTGGGACAATAAACCCCAACGCTTGTTGTGAGGTTAGGTTCTCGGATCACGGCAATCCGTCCTGCCGTTGCGAGATGCCTAAAGTGAAAACCAGTTTGTTACAATTTTTTGTTTGTTAAAGGGAACTTTGGATTTTCCCTTTTAGAATCCAGTTTAGTATTATTCATGATGTCTGGTTTGATTTTTTTCCCTCAAACGATCTTCAACGTTTTCACACGCGGAGTTGTTTATTTTTTTATATTTAGGTTTTGAATTGTAGAGGCAGTTTCCCAAATGTCTTAGGTTGGCTTACTTAATTCTGTTGCTAAATATTTCTTTGTATTTATTTTTGTTCCATATGAGTATCGTACGTTTCTAGTCCCTATTTTTTTATATACAGGCTAACGGGTTAATAAATGTCATCACTGCGGTATAATATTTGCTGCACGATATTTACCAGAGATTCTTCAGTTAGTAATACTGCAGCAACTTTTGTCTTCAAACCAAAGATTGAAATCTCCACAACAAGGGTGTCCGACGGTTGTAGCTCGAGCCAGAGAAGAGCAAAGAGTTGTTCTAATGTTCTTGATCAGTTCGTGTGTGTGAGAAGTTGGCCTGATGTGCAGTGCTCACTATTCTAGTGATCACTATATATCAGTCCAAACAACCCTTATTGATGATTGGTTGTAAGTCAACCTTATAGACCAGCTATCCTAGTAGCATGGATACGAGCAGTCTAAGGCTAAGACTCTAGAGGGCGTGTTAAGCCAGCTGTTTTACCATCACATTACCCCTTGAACACCCAGTGAAAGGACACCACACAAGTTGTTATGAAAATAAACAGTGTATTTATTTATAACAAGACTACCCTGGCTCTTTATGAGACAGGGAGCTAAGCACACAACAAAACTCTTATAAAAATACTTCAAGTCGCACAATTTACACAAATGCCCGAGGGGCACGAAAAACCATATACTCTAAAAGTGGAATGCGAATTACTAGCAGGTAAGTAACGATTCTCAGAGGCTTTAGGAACGCTAGGCCTACAATACTGAACACTCAGGTTAGGAGCAGGAGGCCTAGGGACACCACGTGCAGAGTGGGAACTCTCACGCGTAAGGCGGGAAAAAGCCTATGGAAGCTAGTATTCACAAAGTTAGTGTTCTCGGGCGAACCCGACTAGGTAGGTCAAAAACGAAAGTGGATCTGGACCCTTGGATAGTGAGGCTATGCTGGGGCACCGAAATGCCGAAGTTACCTAGCCCAGGGGCTGCAGCTGCATAGGTCTGAAAAGACGTCGGGATTCTTCGTTGACGAACCAGGAGCCTGAAGGAAAGGAGTTGCTGGCAGGCGACCAGTGAAGATTGTTCGAGTGATCCAAGCCTGGATCGAAGATGGATGACACCTGAAAGCAGAGGGGACCAAGTTCGTGACTACTAGCCAGTAGTCAGGTGGCACCAGGAGGGCACCGGAGGGTAGTCACCTCGACTAGGTGAGTGGGCGACGCTGTGCTCTGTAGTCTCACGGACCAGGAGGCGTTGTCGGCGACCAGGATGGAGGTACGAGCTGTCCCACGATGGATGATGCTGTCGACGTCGCTGGACCCAGGATTGGGGCAACAAGTCTTGGCAAATTCAAGCCCACGCGGTAGACCTAAAATGGCGTCTGGAATGGACCAGGAGGGTCCGGGGTGCTCCTCTTCTGGAAGGGAGCAAGAGCCAGTCTGGAGCAACCAGACCAGCAGCAGTGATGTCGTCGGGCGTCGTTAAGAAGGCCACAAGCCAGCGGGCTAGTAGCCAAACAACGCGGTGAGCAGCAAAAAGCAGAAGGGCCCCACGCAGATCGCAGAGATGCTGGGAGGCTGAACTTCGGTGCTGGAGCTGCTCAGGGTCGGGGCTTCTCGGACCCCAAAGCACTCACCAGAGGATCCCTCGGCGGTCGTGATGGAAAGAAGTCGTGCAGTCTTGAAGATGGCCGGTCCCTTGAGGTCTCGTCGCACCCACGGTTCTCAGCTTGGCTGTAGAGGTGGGTAGAGGTCAGAGGTGCCAGGGAAGCCGGTTCTCGTCGAGCTGGGCAGTCGGATTCCGGAGGAAGGACTTGCAGCAGACCGCAGTGTTCTTAAGATGGTGCCTGCGGATGCAGGGTGACTACTCCTTAGTCACAAGGGAGAATCTTGAAGAAGAAATCTTGATGTCCTTTCGTAGAAAGTCGTGTCTTGATTCCAAAGATGATCTAATTTGGAAGGGGGCCTGCTCCTACCTTTATCTGGAAAAAGGGGGCTGGCACGCGACTAAGTCCTGCCCTATGGGTGGGACCAGGAGGGGGGTGGTTACACCCCTCTCCTTTGGCGGGCTTTCCCCAGGCCAGGGGCTGGAGTGCCCCTGGAACTGGTTTCAGCCGGCCTATGCACAGTGAGCACCGGGGTGCCACTTTCAGTCACCTCCCTCTGAAGCCCTGCCTACCTAGAATACACAAAACCCTGTCTGGGACGGTGCTGGCACCGCCTCTAGCAGGAAACCCTTTGTCCTTGCCTCCTGCTCTGGGAGGACTCCCAGCAGCAGGAGGGCAGACTTGTGTCTCGGTGGCAGCATCCATTTTGTGGATCTAAGGCTCTGTCTAACTTTAACCGGGGTTACAGGTTACATACATGTCGTGTCCCTCTAGAAGGGTGGAATGCTAACCCCGTCGCCAGAATTGCGAGGGGTTAGTATTCCAATTCGTATGACACCTTACTCGACATGTTTTGATAAAGCGATACCAGAGTTGGCATATAACCGCGAGGATTATAATGCACTTAAGAGTATATGGTATGCGATATCATGGAAACGGCTAAGGGATGGATCCCGAAAGCCGCAGACAGGCTCAGCTGATGCCAGAGCACCATCTCACACGATTCCAAGCACTCTGCCTTCAGGATTGTTAAGGCCTGCCATAGGAGTGACTGATAGGAGATCTGTGTGTCCATTTTAGGGTTAGATATACGTATACTATATCTAAAGCAAGGGGTGATTACACCACCTTGCCCCAGCTGTCGTGCAGCCAGTTGTGTCAGATTTGGATGGCCAGCCAGGGGTGGCATAATACATGCTGCAGCCCCTGGTAGGCCCTGGGTACACCTATGCCCTGGGTACCTAAGGTACACTGTACAGGGACTGATAAGGTGACTCAGTATCCAATTGGATATGTACCTAGGGTACATGGAATCCATTTTAACAGAGAGAGCAGTGGGCCTGAGGTCCTGAATAGCAGGGCCCCAGGTCAACTAAGTCAGAAAACCAGCAAAACACCAGGCACAAAGTTGGGGGCAACCATAGTCAGGGATCTACCTTCCTACATAAACCCCCCCCCCCCAAACTAAAGGAGATAAGGCTATCCTTGCCAGGTAAGCCTATATTGGCTGAGTGGCCATATAAGGAAGTACCAGCACTGGCATGGTTACCCCCTATCTCATGGTCCACTAAGAAATCCCTCACCCTAAGGGTATCTGAGGGTCTCCACCATAGGGAATCTCTACCTGTGGTGTGTTTTGGCAAAGGAAAAGGCTGGTGCTGAAATGGAGTACTGAAGTGAGGCTCCACTAATTTTGGGCTCAGCTTCCTCCAATCATTTTCCACCATATAGGCCTTTCTTTCCAAGACTGAGTTGTTTTGGGCTCTCAGGGTCAACCTCTGGCTACCTACAGCTGGAGGTTGGGTCCCTCTGTTTGGCTTACTGGAGGGACAGGTCAGGTCTGGGGCCCTCAGGTCCCAAGTTTGGCTGTGCCCAACAGTGTCCATCTGTGGGAGGTCCCTAACTAAATTTAAGGGGAATCCCTCAGGAGTTGGTTTTATTTTCACTTGGCTAGGACTACTAGCTTCAGTGCCCTTAATCTGCTGATTGGGAAATTCTTTTGGACAGGGGGCCCTTTGGGGTCCAACACCGGCCTCCCTGACCTCTACAGCCCTGGGCTGACTGAGGCAGGGGAGAGAGGGGCAGGTTACCTGCTCCAGACTGGGTCCCACCTTGGAAGGGTCCACTGACATCAGGGGTTCTGCCAGGCTAGGCCTGACTACCTCTGTGGCAGTTTCTTCACAAGGGGTCAGATCAGTTCCCTGAGGAGGCTGATCCTTTCCTAAAGTCTGGTGGGAGGGAGATTTCTCTTCCTCCTCAATACTCTCTGTCTGAGTGGAGTGATCCATAGTTTCAGGCTTCACAACACTATCATCTGTCTGAGTTTGAGCTGTGGCCATCACAACTCTCCCAACCTTTTCAGGAGGGGGCTCAGTTTGGGTGTGGGCTGTTACCATTACAGCCTTGACAACCTGTTCTGGGAAGGAAGTTGTCTGAGATTGGGTTGTGACTGGCACAACCCTCCTGACCTGTTCAGGGAGGACATCTTGGACTGGGGCTGTGGCTATCACTGCCCCACTAACCTTACCATGGAAGTTTACCATTTTAGAATGGGTTTCTTGCTCTACTTCAGCCCAGGCTGAGAGCTCTAAATCATTCCCCAGTAGGCAATCTACAGGCAAGTTTGGTGACACTGCCACCCTCTTGTGGCCAGTGACACCTCTCCAGCTGAGATTAACCACTGCCATGGGATGGTCTCTCTGTACTCCATCAATATTGGTCACCTGGTATGTGGCACCAGGTAAAAGTTGCCTTGAGGGGACGAGACTCTCAGTCACCATAGTGATGCTAGCCCCTGTATCTCTATAGGCCTCAACTTTTATACCATTGATGAGGGGCTCCTGTCTGTACTTGCCCAAAGTGTTGGGACAAGTTGTGAAGTTGGCAAACCCCATGCCAGTCTCACAGACAAGAGTATCTAAGTTTGGGGACCTGGTTAGGCCAGGGTCCCCAGGAACTCCCAAAGTAAATGCACCCAAATTCTTGGGGGCACTCCCACCACCTGGGGGATTACTACTAGTAGTAACAGGAGGTTTGGGAATGTTACTTGGGGGTATGTTCTCTTTATTGTTATTCTTTGGGCAACTGCTGTCAGTTTTCAAATGTCCCACCTGTTTACAGGGATAACAATAAGGTTTCTTCTGGTTATTGGAAGGATTCTGGGACCCACCCCCCTCAGAGGATTTTTGGGGCCCTGATGTGGTTGGATCTGTAGATTTATTCCCACCCTTCTCTTGAGGCTTGGTTGATTCCTTTTTCTGGTCACCACCTTGGTTCTTGGGCCTAATCCTGGTTCTGACCCATTTGTCTGCCCTCTTACCCAATTCTTGTGGAGAGGTCAGCTCAGAGTCCACCAGGTGCTGGTGTAATAACTGGTTCTGACAATTATTTAAGACTTGCTCTCTCATAATAAGATTATACAATCCTGTGAAGTCAGTAACCTTGCTACCCAGTAGCCAGCCTTCCAAAGCCTTAGTGGCACAATCAACAAAGTCAGACCAGTCCTGAGACTGAGTTTTCTGGGTGTCTCTGAACAGCAACCTGTACTGCTCAGTGGTTAAGCCAAACCCATCAACCAGTGCATTTTTCAGGACCTGGTAATTGTTAGCATCCTCCACTCTTGTAGTGAGGAGCTTATCTCTACCGTTACCATCAAAGGAGAGCCACAGTATAGCTGCCCACTGACTCTGGGGAATGCACTGCACAGTGCAGGCCCTCTCCAGAGCAGCCATCCATTTCTGGATGTCATCCCCTTGTTTAAAGGGGGGCACTATCTTTGTCAGGTGTTTAGTATCTAAACCCTTCTCTCTATCTCTTGGGAGATTGCTGCCACCAGTGGGAACTATCCCACTCATCTGCTGCTCTCTAGCAAAAGCAAGCTTTTCTTTGGCCAGGGCAAGTTCTTCCCTTTCAAGCCTCAGAGCAGCCTGTCTCATTCTAGCTTCATGCTCTATTCTCTGGGGGGAAGTCAATCTCCTCTGGGGAGAGTTCCTTCTCCTCTGAGAAGAGGCATTAGAGTGCAGAGATCTATTGGAGTCCCTAGAAAGAGATCTATCTCTCCTAACTCCAAGGTTAGGCCCACTTAGGGTCAGTACTGGGGGTCCCCCAGATCCTAGCCCAAGCAAGTCTAAGTTGGCCCTAGTTAGCCTTCTGACTACCTCAAGACCTTTGTCTACCTCATCCCCAGAGAGTTCCTCTTGATGATCCTCCTCAACTGCATTGGCAATGTTGGGGAGGTCTGGATCCCCAGAGGTACCCTCTAAGGCTGGCATATTCCCATCTAGCTGAGAAATCTTTCTCGCATCATAAGTCTCTAAGAGACCTATTAAAAAGGGAATGGTGGGGTTAGACCCCTGTTTCAGTTTCCTGGAGGTACACACTTGTCTCATCTCCTGAAAACTGAGAGCTGCATATCTTGATTTGACCTGTGGAGGGTCAACATCCACAAGGGGAGTCTCAGTAGATTCTCCTTGGGTAGACATGCTTTTCTAGTGAGGTGTAAGTGGTGCACTTACCTACACTATATGTTTGCCTACTGATCCCTTGCTAGAGTTGTAGTTTAGGGTGTGCTAGGCCCTAGGAGCTACAACAGCTGGTTCAGTAGAACTCATAGTATTCTAAGCTAAGTTATATGTACCTTAGTACTTATGTGATCTTTCACAAGATATTCTTAGGATATGTGTGGTAAAACAACAGCAAGCTCAAATCCCACCGCTGCCACCAATGTGAGAAGTTGGCCTGATGTGCAGTGTTCACTATTCTAGTGATCACTATATATCAGTCCAAACAACCCTTATTGATGATTGGTTGTAAGTCAACCTTATAGACCAGCTATCCTAGTAGCATGGATACGAGCAGTCTAAGGCTAAGACTCTAGAGGGCGTGTTAAGCCAGCTGTTTTACCATCACATTACCCCTTGAACACCCAGTGAAAGGACACCACACAAGTTGTTATGAAAATAAACAGTGTATTTATTTATAACAAGACTACCCTGGCTCTTTATGAGACAGGGAGCTAAGCACACAACAAAACTCTTATACAAATACTTCAAGTCGCACAATTTACACAAATGCCCGAGGGGCACGAAAAACCATATACTCTAAAAGTGGAATGCGAATTACTAGCAGGTAAGTAACGATTCTCAGAGGCTTTAGGAACGCTAGGCCTACAATACTGAACACTCAGGTTAGGAGCAGGAGGCCTAGGGACACCACGTGCAGAGTGGGAACTCTCACGCGTAAGGCGCGAAAAAGCCTATGGAAGCTAGTGTTCACAAAGTTAGTGTTCTCGGGCGAACCCGACTAGGTAGGTCAAAAACGAAAGTGGATCTGGACCCTTGGATAGTGAGGCTATGCTGGGGCACCGAAATGCCGAAGTTACCTAGCCCAGGGGCTGCAGCTGCATAGGTCTGAAAAGACGTCGGGATTCTTCGTTGACGAACCAGGAGCCTGAAGGAAAGGAGTTGCTGGCAGGCGACCAGTGAAGATTGTTCGAGTGATCCAAGCCTGGATCGAAGATGGATGACACCTGAAAGCAGAGGGGACCAAGTTCGTGACTACTAGCCAGTAGTCAGGTGGCACCAGGAGGGCACCGGAGGGTAGTCACCTCGACTAGGTGAGTGGGCGACGCTGTGCTCTGTAGTCTCACGGACCAGGAGGCGTTGTCGGCGACCAGGATGGAGGTATGAGCTGTCCCACGATGGATGATGCTGTCGACGTCGCTGGACCCAGGATTGGGGCAACAAGTCTTGGCAAATTCAAGCCCACGCGGTGGACCTAAAATGGCGTCTGGAATGGACCAGGAGGGTCCGGGGTGCTCCTCTTCTGGAAGGGAGCAAGAGCCAGTCTGGAGCAACCAGACCAGCAGCAGTGATGTCGTCGGGCGTCGTTAAGAAGGCCACAAGCCAGCGGGCTAGTAGCCAAACAACGCGGTGAGCAGCAAAAAGCAGAAGGGCCCCACGCAGATCGTAGAGATGCTGGGAGGCTGAACTTCGGTGCTGGAGCTGCTCAGGGTCGGGGCTTCTCGGACCCCAAAGCACTCACCAGAGGATCCCTCGGCGGTCGTGCTGGAAAGAAGTCGTGCAGTCTTGAAGATGGCCGGTCCCTCGAGGTCTCGTCGCACCCACGGTTCTCAGCTTGGCTGTAGAGGTGGGTAGAGGTCAGAGGTGCCAGGGAAGCCGGTTCTCGTCGAGCTGGGCAGTCGGATTCCGGAGGAAGGACTTGCAGCAGACCGCAGTGTTCTTAAGATGGTGCCTGCGGATGCAGGGTGACTACTCCTTAGTCACAAAGGAGAATCTTGAAGAAGAAATCTTGATGTCCTTTCGTAGAAAGTCGTGTCTTGATTCCAAAGATGATCTAATTTGGAAGGGGGCCTGCTCCTACCTTTATCTGGAAAAAGGGGGCTGGCACGCGACTAAGTCCTGCCCTATGGGTGGGACCAGGAGGGGGGTGGTTACACCCCTCTCCTTTGGCGGGCTTTCCCCAGGCCAGGGGCTGGAGTGCCCCTGGAACTGGTTTCAGCTGGCCTATGCACAGTGAGCACCGGGGTGCCACTTTCAGTCACCTCCCTCTGAAGCCCTGCCTACCTAGAATACACAAAACCCTGTCTGGGACGGTGCTGGCACCGCCTCTAGCAGGAAACCCTTTGTCCTTGCCTCCTGCTCTGGGAGGACTCCCAGCAGCAGGAGGGCAGACTTGTGTCTCGGTGGCAGCATCCATTTTGTGGATCTAAGGCTCTGTCTAACTTTAACCGGGGTTACAGGTTACATACATGTCGTGTCCCTCTAGAAGGGTGGAATGCTAACCCCGTCGCCAGAATTGGCGAGGGGTTAGTATTCCAATTCGTATGACACCTTACGCGACATGTTTTGATAAAGCGATACCAGAGTTGGCATATAACCGCGAGGATTATAATGCACTTAAGAGTATATGGTATGCGATATCATGGAAACGGCTAAGGGATGGATCCCGAAAGCCGCAGACAGGCTCAGCTGATGCCAGAGCACCATCTCACACGATTCCAAGCACTCTGCCTTCAGGATTGTTAAGGCCTGCCATAGGAGTGACTGATAGGAGATCTGTGTGTCCATTTTAGGGTTAGATATAGGTATACTATATCTAAAGCAAGGGGTGATTACACCACCTTGCCCCAGCTGTCGTGCAGCCAGTTGTGTCAGATTTGGATGGCCAGCCAGGGGTGGCATAATACATGCTGCAGCCCCTGGTAGGCCCTGGGTACACCTATGCCCTGGGTACCTAAGGTACACTGTACAGGGACTGATAAGGTGACTCAGTATCCAATTGGATATGTACCTAGGGTACATGGAATCCATTTTACAGAGAGAGCAGTAGGCCTGGGGTCCTGAATAGCAGGGCCCCAGGTCAACTAAGTCAGAAAACCAGCAAAACACCAGGCACAAAGTTGGGGGCAACCATAGTCAGGGATCTACCTTCCTACAGTGTGCCATTGGTTCGTACATTATTAAACGATTACTCTTTCGATGGAACTCTTTCTGTCTTTGTTTGGAGTGAATGAGAGCAATCATCTACAGGTTATTTTCAGGTGAAGATTCATAAACTCAGAGAGAGGGCCAAACTTGACAAGAGTTTGTGTCCCTGCTGCAGGTTCCTTTCAGAACCTTATACACTGGTCAGACCCCAATGAACCCTAAAATTCCAACCAAATAGAAAGCTTGTTTTCCAATCTAAACAACAATTACATAAAAAAAAGGTAAGTGAAAAAGCAGAATACATTTTTTCACTTCAAGACCCACTGCTACTGTGAGCATGAAAAATGCTAAAGATTAGAAAAAATACTGCAACCCTTGTCTTCCATTTCGACAGACAGCAGGAAGCTCAGAACATTTTTTAAGGCATGTTGGCATGATGGAACAGGAAAAGAGGAAGGTCCCTGGTGGCTCCAGAGTGCATTGCACAGTATAGAAGAGGCTGACCAGTCCTGGTACAGGCTCCCGACCTTGAGAAGAACCTCAGAATAGAGTTTGACCATCCTCTCTTCATGACAAGCCCAGTGAATGCAGCCGCTGCCTCCAGCTTCAACGCCTGGAAGACGAAGTGGGTTCCTCTTCACATCTGCAGAGCCGCTACCCAGGCCCTCATCAGCAGCTAGCTGGTATACGGAAACACACTATATGTAGGAATCAACGCACTTCTGACTAGAAGACTTCAGACCATACAGAACCCTGTAGACAGACTCAGGCGTCCTCCCGGCTGCCACATTACCCACACCTCAAAAACCTCCAGGGGCTCCAGGCTTCAGACAGGCTCTTTTCATTCTCCTCCCGCATAGATGCCAAAATCGGTCCCACCTACCTCAACAATTGCATAAACTTCCACAAACCTACCAGACACCTTTGCTCTGTTGGACTCCTATTCTCATACATCCCCGCAAATGCAGAGCCAGATCTGATGGCCAGGCCTTCTACCGGGCTACTACAGCCAGGAATGGCCTGCCATTACACAACAGTGCCGCCTACTCACTTCAGAAGTGTGCAAGAAACAAGTCTCGGCTCTCACCTCACTCTTATCCTTGGGATAGGTTCACGTTGAGGCATCTTTTAGCACCTGATACCCTCCAGGGTGAGTTGTGGGCTTCACAAAACATAAAAGGCAGTAGGTGAAGGGATCTTCTCGCGGTGGCAATAACTCCATCTGGAGTCCTTTGCGGGGAGGGGATACAGCGAGATTTCCTGATCTTTTCATCCAAACTGAAACAGGCCTTTAAGAGAAGCAGTCCCACAATCTTAATTATTATTACTTCATTATCTTTTTTTGTCTGTTGTTTTTTAGTGACCAGTAACTCTTTTTTTTGCCTCAGAAATGGTGGCCTCTTTGGCTCTATGGATCCCAGCAACATAAGAGAAGCAGGACAAACCTGGCTCAGTGACTGGAAACTTGACTGCATCAACTTTCCCTCCATGCAAACTTGCTTGGATTCCTCTTGTACACTGATGTCTCCCTCAAGGAACACACTGCCAAAAAATATCAACAGCCTTTACCAGCTTTCCCTTTTAAAGAAAGTTAAAGTTTTTCTTCCAGAAAGCGACTTCAAATCTGCTGCTCAAGCCCTTGTACTCTCGCATCTGCGGTGGTAAAGCCCGGCCGTACGGCTTCCCAGACTTCACTCTGGCACCCATTGAGGGCGTCCGACACGCCACACAGCACGTCTCACCCAGGACTGAAAGAAATATGATCCCATCACCCCCATCCTTATGGAACTCCATTGGCACGCCTTGCCATCCCAAGCCCTCTTTTTTCATTTTAAGCCAATAAGTCGCAAACAGCAAAGTGCGTCGACCCAATCGCATTGCAACCCTGAAATTAGCGAGCAGTAGGCGAATCTTTGTCAATTTACGCCTTTCAGACAGGACCGCCTTGACATAGCCCAACAGCGCAACTCTAGGGGTACGTTCGGAGGGGTGTCCCGTGGTGTCGTCAATCAAGCAAGTACAGCAGCCCAATAGTCGGAGGTACCAAGGCAAGATTGGGAGGAGGTGTGTCCAATGAGCGGCACAGACCAAAAAAGATGCTCTCGGTGGACTCTGCTCCTGAACTCGTTCCATGCCCATACTGTACATGCCACAGTGTTGACTTGCAGACGCTTAGAGGCAATGAACAACGCCATCTGAAGAGGGCAGGCCACTACGTGATCAGACTCGGGCAGTGTGGGCAAGGAATGGCGCAGGGAAGAGCCATGGTGGACAAACTAGGCCTGAGCACAAAACTAATACAAGCTCATATCTGGGGCACCCAAACCGCCTTGTTGAAAAGAAAGTGTCCTGATTTTTTTTTGTTTGTAGTGTTTTATATAGCACGAACTAGATCCGAAGATATCGGGTATCGGAGTGCTTTACATGCGCACCAGTTGCGTTACACACGGACACATTCATTGTTAGGCACGGGGACATTAAATGATTTGCCCAGAATCACAGGATGTTTAGCGTCATTGCCAAGACTCGAACCCGATTCCCCACCTTCGAGGTCGAAGAACCAGGTCTTGAGGTCCTTTCTGAATTGGTGCAGTGTCTGGCTTCTTCGGAGGTGAAGGAGGAGTTTGTTCCAGGTCTTGGCTGCGAGGTAGGAGAAGGATCTTCCACCAGCTCTAGTCCTGTAGAAATGAGGGACGGTGGCTAGGGCAAGGTCGGCCGAGTAGAGGTGGAGGTTGAGGTGCGGTCATTGAGGTATAGGGGTCCGGTGTTGTGGAGGGCTTTGTAGGCTTGTGTGAGCAGTTTGAATGTTATTCTTTTGACAGGGAGCCAGTGGAGGTCGCGTAGGTGATGTGGTCATGTCGTGGTATGTCGAGGATAAGTCTGGCTGCGGCGTCTTCGACGGTCTGGAGTCTGCAGTTAATGAGTGAGTGGGTGAATATTTTCTGGGAGGCGGGGATCCACTTAAAAGTTTAGCAAAGTATGCAGGGTATATTGAAGCATGCAGAGGATACAGTGTTGATCTGGCGATTCATGGTGACTGAAAAGTTGAGTATGCATGCGTGGTCCATTGGGTTGGGTGGGTTTCTGCAGATGGGGGGGCCACCAAATGGTGTTCCTTGTGGTGGGTGTGGAGCCGAGGATGAGGACTTCGGGTTTCTCTGAGTTGACCTTCAGGCAGCTGTTGCTCATCCTGGTTGTGATGGCTTTCATCCCTTCTTGGAAATTACGCCTGGTGAGGGAGAGGATGAGCTGGGTGTCGTCGGCGTAGGAGACGATGTTGAGTCCTTGGTTTCTGACGATGGTTGCAAGGTGGGCCAAGTAGATGTTGAAGAGTGTGGGGCTGAGTGAGGATCCCTGGGGTACTCCGCATCGGATCTCTGTTGGTTCTGAAAGGAAGGGCAGAAGTCTTATTCTCTGTGTTCTGCCTGAGAGGAAAGATCGTATCCAGTCTAAGACTATTCCTCGGTTGCTGGCGTCGTGGAGCCTGGCGGCTAGTGTGTGGTGGGAGACAGTGTCGAAACAAGTGCGGACAAGTCCAGGAAGATGAGGGCCGCCGTGTGGCCTTGTTCGAGAAGGGTGGGGATGTTGTCGGTGGCAGCGATGAGGGAGGTTTTGGTGCTGTGGTTGCTGCGGAATACGGATTGAGAGGTGTCAAGGATGCTTTTGATTTCTATGAAGTGTGCTAGCTGGGTGTTGATGGCCTTTTCGATGAGTTTAGCGGCAGAGGGGAGCAGTGAGATGGGCCTGAAGTTCTTGAGATATGTGGGTCAGCAGAGGGCTTCTTTAGGAGGAGGTTGACTTCGGCGCATTTCCAATTGTCGGTTAATGTGGCAGCGTCAAGGGAGCAGTTGATAGTTTGGCGTAGCTCATATGCGATGGCAGTGGACGCCCTGTGGAAGATGTGCAGTGGGCAGTAGGTACTCCGGAGTTGATGCTCTTCATAGTCTTTAAAGTGTCTTCTGTGGAGAGAGGGGTCCAGTTGAGAAGGGTCTGTTGGATGACGTTGCTGGGGGTGGGAGTTGAGGCGGTTCTGTGGTCATCGAAGTTGTCTTAGGACATCTTGATGTTGAGGTGAAAGAAGGAGAGGAGTTTGTTGCAGAGTTCTTGGTAGTGAGGGACGTTGTTTGTTTCACTGTTGGGACTGACAAATTCCTGTGTGATGGCAAAGAGTTGCTTGGAGTTGTGGCGTTGGAGAGGATTCTGTCTTGGGTTAAGTTTTTCTTGGTTGATTTGATGAGTTGGTGGTGTGCAGGGATGGCTGCTTTGTAGGCGGAGTGTGCTTCCGGGGTTTTGCTGTTTCTCCACGTCTTCTCCAGTCGTCGGCAGGAGCACTTGGATTCTCGGACATCCGTGGTGAACCAGTTGGCTTTCTTGTTGTGTCATGATGTTGGTGCAGTTGGAGATCCATTGGTGGAGGCTGCTTGCTGCTGTGTTGGTGTCTGTCATAGTTGGGGGGGGGATTGCAGGTGAGGGCGGAGGTGAGGTGTGGTGTTCTTTGGAGACTATGTTCCAGCTTCTGCGTGGGGGTGGAGAGTGTGCTTGTGTGCGTTGGGTTTTGTTAAGGAGAAATAGATGCAGTGGTGGTCTGTCCAGACAAGTTCCATGGTGTGCCTGAAGCGAATGTTGTTTTCTCCGGCAAAGATGGGGTCGTGTGTGTGTCCTGCTGTGTGAGCGGGGTGGGAACAAATTGCTTCAGTCCTATGTTGGTGAGGTTCTCCGGGTCGCTGTGGAGTTCTGGACTTTTTGGTTCTGTCCAGAGGTGTCAGGGATAACACCCGAAGACCCCGGAGTTCTACCTGTCTCGGTGCAAAAATAAACAGAAACACGGGCTTCTCGATGGTGGCGTCAAAGACCAAAGGTTTATTACTGCAGGGACACAGAGGTCACAGAAACTACACATGGGCAGTATCTAGGAGCCTGTTCAATTTGTACAAAGAGGGTTGCTCCTTATATACTGAATATTGGGCTTCAGGCAAATTCTTTACATGTTAGCACATTCCAAAACCTTTGTATCTTAAACAAAAAATATTTGGCGTTGCACAGGAATCGTCAACAATATCTGATGCCAAAACATTACGAACGAGGGGTTCCCACTATTCCATCATAATCCCATGTCAACTTTTCATTCAAGACCCGGACCGCCTCATCGTAAATTTCGTTACCTCCCCCTAATAAAGGCCCAGAAGGAAAGGAGCAGAGCCAGGTGCAGAAGATAGAAAAGTAGGATAAGAGATGTTTGTGGGTCGTAAATGGGCACGGTTACCGGCTTCGGCCATCTAATCATGATCAGGCCAACGAACACGAGAACCAGTATAGCAGGACTGGCCTCAGGCTGGGGAGGCAACTTTTGCCGAGTCATGCTGCCACAGCGTTGCTGGCCTAAGGTGCACGTGTCACTAGCAAGGTGAATTGCCGGCTAAAGCCTACGTGTCCTTAAATGAAAGAGGTCATTGCGTGTCCATTGACTATGTGAGGGCAAGGAATACAAAATGGCTTCCTTGTTCTAAGATGGATGCCACGGGTAGATCAGAAATGTGTTTGTAACAGGAGTGCTCTTGCTCGTAGCATAGTGAAAACACCAGGATATACTAAATGGATCATTTGCGGTTCACTGATACCAAAATTATGTATTTGCGAAAATGTTACTAACACGGGTTCAAATCGTCACGGAACCTCAGACCCTCCTTTTGCCCTTACATAGGCAATTACTCAGTCTATGTCAGAGTCTAATTCTATGCTCATTAGGTTAGTGACATGTTGTTGCATCATCATCCTGTCTCGTACCTTTTCTCCAAATACAGGTGGTTTTCTGAAACAGGTTGCAGCACAGAGACTACACAAAGCGGGACCACATTGGATAATAAGGCAGCACGAGAACAGAAATACTAGGATGACACCAATGACCATCAGAACCTTCCATCCCCACGCTGATACCAGAGTCCAAAACCACTCCATGAAGGACCAGTTTCCCTTGTCTACGCGTATAGAGTCGGAAATCTTGTGTAGCTTAGAGATCGCTTCATAGACGGTTGGAGCATTATTGGGAATAAAAACACAGCAGCTCGATTGGATCATTCTGCATACCCCACCTCGATCTGCAAGTATTACGTCTAGAACCATACGGTTCTGCAACGTCATGAGACGATCCGCCTGAAGCTCAACTGTTAAGTTACTAAGGGCACCAGCAGTTTCTGTAATAGTAGATTCAACTACCCGTGTTAGTTGACGTAGATTTCTACTATTGGCCATAGGCCCCCAAAACGGAAGGAAACCTTTGAAGAAGTCTCCAGCTTCCTGACCAGCGGTATCTTCCTTGCTGAAGACACCTCTTGCTACTCTGGTCTTGTGATAATCTGAGGAAGCAGTGTACGTCGGAGGTAACAATCGAGCAATATAACATGAACCTGAGAAGTCAGCAGGCAGCCATGTATACGCTCTGTCTTGACAGATGAAGTAAGTACCCCTAGCAGTAAGGAAGGCAGGGGAGGAGTCAGACGGAAATACGTAAGTCTCAACGCACTCACTCCTCCCTAGCTGAGCTCTCAGATTTCTCCCATTTCCTTGCAAACAGACCTGACCTCGGTGAGGCACGACCCAAACTGAAGTGGAGCTTTTACGCTTGCTTTCTCCCAAACTAAGGCGATACTCGGTAGAGTTCCAACTCAAATACACCCGTAATTCATCTCTAGGGTAAGATGGAGTATTATTGACGTCTTTAATCATGTCAATAATTCCCTGGACTAAAGCTTTGTTGGCTGAGTTGTATTTAGTGGACCGTGGTGGACGCGGAGGATAGGTCTCAAGGGCATAGGAAAAAATGGTCTGAAAGGCCTGAAATGATCCATTATAGCTAAAAGGCAAGACTAGATAGGGAATGCCTTTATCCATAGTGTGAGGTATCAAGCCACACACCCAGCAGTCTGTAGTATTAACTACCAGTTGGTGTTGATGCAAGAGCTGTACAAATGTATTGTTAATAAATTCTGAGCGTCGAGCTTGTTCGTGTTCAGGAAACGAGTGAAAAGAATGTATAGAAGAAACCGTAGAAGTAGTAGGATCAAGGGGAGGTACTGTAGTTACCGGCATAAAAATTAAATGCACACCAAAGATGATTCCACCCACCAACGTTATTAAAACAATTAAAAACGTAACTGCACATTGCGTTAGAAAACATTTGCTGTGAAGTATTCTGTACAGTCTATTTCTGCGAACATAAATTACATTCTTTCGTTGCAGCTCAGGAAGCTCCATCTTCTACAATCCGTTCGTGACCACTGATGATGTGTACGTAGATGAAAATGCCTCTATCAGCCCTGGGAGTTCCCAGAACTAACAGAAAGATCGACCTTGTGTCTGACCCCCGCAGATTCAACTAGGCACACAGCCACGACCCTACGGCTACCCAGACGGCAAGGCAAAATTTAAAACAACAAAATAATAGCAAACTTCCTGGCTGGAGGCAATGTATCAGAAAATTCAAATGTGAAAATAGGCAGTTTCCTGCTTTATTTGTCCATATTGCGAGGTCGCAAATTGTATCTCAGTTTTGCAGGAGCTGTCTGATCTGGAAACAATGTATTTTCAGCCGACGTTGCAATGTTCACGTTTGCAGATGGCAAATGTTCTTTTAGTGCAGATGGCAAATGTTCAGGGTTCAAAAGAGCAGTTTCAGGAGAAGATCCAGAGTTTGATGTATCAGTGATCAGTTCTGCATCACTGAAAGGGATGAAACTGGGGACTTGTTCTGTTTCAGAGGTACCGATTCCTTTTTTCACCCAGTTATCATAAGGAAGCGGCAGCGGCACCCGTTTGGCGTGTGTTGCATGAATCCAATTTTTCCGGCCAGCCACACGAATAGCAGTCCTCGTTGCCAACAAGACCTGGAATGGTCCGACAAATCTGGGTTGGAGATTCCTTGTCCGACCAAAATTCCTAATGACCACCTGGTCACCTGGTTTTAGCTGGTGGCCTGGACTTTCCGGTGCCTTTGGTAATGCTTCGAAGACCTGTTGGTGAATAAGACTCAATTTAGCAGTCAAGTCAAAAAGGTAATCAATTAACATTGGGTATTCCAGCTGCTTAAATTCCTTTGGTCTAGGAACCCCCCAAACATTTGCAGGACGGCCAAAAATGATTTCATATGGACTAAGTCCTATTCTAGAATGCACAGTTGCTCTTGTAGATAACAGAGCCAAAGGCAGTGCATCTGGCCAGGACAAACCCGTGGACGCTTGTATCTTAGCAAGTTTCAGTTTAAGGGTGCCATTGTAACCCTCAACTAAACCCGCGGACTGGGGATGATTCGCACTGTGAAACTTTTGTCTAATCCCTAGGCCGGCACACACACTCTGCATAACTTTCCCTACGAACTCACTTCCGTTATCTGACCATACAATCCGAGGCATTCCGAATCTGGGGAAGTATTCTTTAAGAAGGATCTTGGCAGTTGACAAAGCAGTATTGTCCTTCAGTGGGTATGCTTCGATCCATCTGGAGAACGCACAAACTACCACTAGGACGTACTTTAGATTATTACAACGATCCATGTGAATGAAGTCTAGCTGGATCACTTCGAAGGGGCAGGAAGGAGGAGCGAAATGACCAGCAGGTGTGGGGATTCCCTTGCCAGGATTATGCATCAGGCATACCATGCAATTTCTCACCACTCTCTCTGCACACTTACTAATCCCATCATTCTTCCAAACTGGAGCCAACATCTTACAAATCCCTTTAGAGCTGATGTGTGCTGCTCCATGTGCCATCGTTACTACTGCAAGCACATACGCATCAGGCAACATCCAACGCTGTTGTTCCGACAAGTCAATCCAACACCCACTCGAGTCCAATTTACCCGTGCTCTTTCCATGCAAGCTTTTCCTCCTCAGTCGCCTCTTTCTGAATTTCTTTCACGCTTTCCACTGTGTCCTCACACATTCCAGACTCAGAAATCCATCTTGCAGACGTTGCAACATACATTCTACTCATCATATTTCTAGCTGTCTGTTTTGCAGTCTCATCAGCAAAAGCATTCCCACGACCAACATCATCCGTGATTGCTTTATGAGCACTGCATTTCACAATCGCAACTTCAGTCGGCAAGGTTAGAGATTCAAACAAGTCATTAACTAGCTGACCATGTTGGATCTTAGTCCCATGGGACGTAATGAAACCTCTCTCTCTCCACAAACGGCCAAAACTGTGGGCCACGCCGAAAGCGTACTGACTATCTGTGAACACATTCACTCTCTTTCCTTAGCTAAAACGCACGCTCTTGTTAGCGCGATCAATTCTGCAGCCTGGGCAGAATTCTGACTCACTCTCGCAGTCTCCACAATCGTACTCAAGGTCGTTACTGCATAGGCAGCAGTCACGTCACCATTCTCCAATTTGAAGCAAGACCCATCAACATACAACGTGCCATCTGGATCTGATAACGGAGTGTTTTTTAAATCAATTCGTCCTTTTGTTTCTTCCTCAGTTCTGAAACAACAGTCGTGTGGTTCGGAATCACTCGACTCTTGACTAGTCGGCAACAATGTTGCTGGATTCAATACATTGCATCTTTTGATCTGAATATGACTCGCTAGCAGTGTCAATTCGTAACCTGATAATCTAGCACTGGTAAGGTGCTGCGTCTTGGTTCGGTTCATGAGTGTATCCACAGCATGAGGAACCATAACCACTAGCATGTTGTTCATTACTAAACCAGCAGATTGTCGAATGGAGGCTGCAGCTGCGGCTGTAGCTCTCAAGCAACTAGGCAACGCTCTAGCTACTGGATCTAATGTTGATGAAAAATACGCACAAGGGCGTTGTTTATCACCAAATTTCTGTGTCAAAACACTTAACGCACAACCTTCTCTCTCATGGACATAGAGCGTGAATGGCTTACTGTAATCGGGTGTACCCAATACAGGAGCTGTACACAGTGCATTTCGTAATTCAGAAAAACTCTGCTGACATTCGGCAGACCATGGCACTGGACTCGAAACATTTTTCCCAGTCAAAGCTACCAATGGTTTTGCCAAAAGAGAAAAATTTGGGATCCATTGCCTGCAATATGAGGTAATACCTAAAAAGGCACGTACTTCTCTCTGCGTGCTAGGAACATTCATCTGTGTAATTGCTTTTATTCTCTCTGGGGTCAACTTCCTTCCCTCCTTTGACAAGAGATGACCTAAGTAGGTCACTTCTTGGCAACAGTATTGCATTTTTGAAGGTGACACCTTGTGATTCAAGTTTGATAAGTGATGCAATAAGGAAATTGTAGCTGTTTTGCAAGTTTCCTTGTCATCGGCAGCCACTAGAAGATCATCAACATATTGTACTAAAGCCGAACCAGGAGGAAGTACAAATGAGTCTAACTGGCTTTTTAATGCTTGACTGTAAATGGATGGGCTTTCACAATAACCTTGTGGAGCGCGTTTAAACCTGAAGCTTCGTCCTCCTAGAGAGAAACCGAAGATATCTCTGCTTTCCTCGGCTATCGGAATGCTGAAAAAGGCATTTTTCAAGTCGATAACCGAAAACCATGCTGCTGTAGCAGGAATTAACGTTAACAATGCAGTAATGTCTGGAACCACAGGAAACTGTGGAATCACAATTTTATTAACCTCTCTAAGATCAATTACAAACCTATATACTGGAGGCTTTGTTGGGTCAGTTCGTTTCAGAATGGGCAGTACAGGACTATTACAGACATTACCTCTAGTTTCTTCTACAACGTCTTTCTTGATCAGATCTTGTACTATCAGTAGGAGCGCACGCTCACCTTCACTAGAGATTCTGTATTGTGGAATTCGTGGAAATTTTACATTCGCTTTCAAAGTTACTACATATGGTGGGATTTCTAAAAGACCTACATCATTAGGACCAGTCGCCCAAAGAGTATCAGGGAGTGAACGCAGCTCTGGTGGGAGTGCATCCATCGACAAGTACATTGGAGAGATGATTCTTTTACCCAACGTAAGCTGTACTCCTTCTGGAGAACAGTACAACGTCGCATATAGGCGTTTTAACAAGTCTAAACCAAGCAGATTTTCATTACAACCTGTCGTCAAAATCAGGGGTGCTTTCAAGTGGCAGGGTCCAACAGAAATAGACAAAGGACCAGAAACAGGGTTGTGAACAGGGGCGCCTGAAAAACCTACTGAAACCTTTGTTGAGCCAGACAAAGGTGCGCCAGGGAGTTTCGCATGTATGATAGAACTTTTTGCTGCACCAGTATCCAACAGAAACGGTTCGACTATTCCCGATGTTGCTACTGCGACATAAGGCCCACTCTGATCTACTGGAACTGATACTACTCCCTCTCTTTGTCCATGGCTGTCCTAGTACTCCCTTGGCTGAACTTCCTCACTAGCTTCATAGTAATCTTCAACATGATACTGTTGAGACCTATTCTGTTGGGCAGATTGTCCATTTCGTTGGTCGAAATAATTAGAAGGGCGATCACTTGTCTGTGGAGGCATAGCACCTCTTCCTCGACCTCTAGAATTCTGCATATAACCACCACGACCTCTCTGAGCTGCCGCAGTATTATTTTGTGCCCGTACCGGACACTCAGTCTTATAATGGCCTTCCATTTTGCAATAAGCACATTGATTCCATTGGTATTGTGGCCTCTGAAAATTATACTCTGTCTTTTGATATGACCCTTGCTGTGTATTAGTCTGATTCGTGCGAGGCGGATATGCTTGCTGTAAAAGAACTTTAGTTTTTAACTCTTTCGTCTTTTTATCTGATTTTTCTTTTTCCTCTTTGTCCCTATTTTCATAGTACTGGGCAGTCGCAAGTATTTGCGCAGTCGTAGAGACAGCCCACGCACTTTCAGAATTCTTTAATTTACCACTAAGTTCTGGCAACAGATTGTGCACAAATTTATCAACAAATAATCTCTGACCTCCTTCTGTGCTCATATCCTGACCACTATGATCCACAAAAGTCTCCTCGAATCTTGTGAAAAAGTCGGAGACGCTTTCGTCTTTCTTCTGTTTGCACGCGGACAATTTGTCCCAGTTAACGCGTAATGCTGGCATTAGGGTTTTCATTAAATCGATTATTCTACCAGGCAAATTAGCAATTAAGGGTTCAGGTTTAGAACCACCTATTTGTTGACCATCCGCTGCAATTATAGCTGCCCAATCACCACCTAGGGCAACTGGATGATTCTCTTTACGAATTTTAGCCCAAATTGGTTGCGGTACTACATTACCAAATAGCAGATCTATGTCAGCTAGATTCAATACACAAGCGTCAACTGTTTGAGCCAACTCTTTGTAGTACCCTGCAGGATTTTTACGCGGATCTGGCAAGGCCTGTTTCACTGCTAATACTTCAGCTCGCTTCCATGGAATATGTATCCATACTCTCTGGAATTGGGCCGGAGCGGCTGCAATACCAAGGTTTGCATTAGCTTGCACAGCTTCACGCCAAATTGGTGGAACCTCCCTCATTGGGTATTGACGACTTTGTTTCGTACTACGTTTCTCTAACTCCCTCGGTGAACGAAGGGATGGGTCATTCCTATAACTTAAAATCAGTTCCATCGCTTCTTTTATATTTTGACCAACTATCATACCTGCAGCAAACTCTTTCTGAACCTGAATTAGTTCATCCGGAACTTGTTCAGAATCGCTTTCTTCCCATTCCTCATGCAACAGAGAACACATGACATCAAACACATAGCGTTGTGTCGGTTCGTTCCATTGCATAAATGTATCTAATACATCGTGTATATTATATCTTCCAACTTTCGAAACCCATCTAAGAGCAGTAGAATCTAATATTCCTCTTTCTTCAGTACTGGGAAGCTGACTACGTCTCTGCACAGAGTCAGAGGTAGGAGTCTTAATCAGAGTTTTATAGAAGGGAGATAGAATATTAGAGACAGAATCAGTGATTCTCCGACGAACAGAAAGCGGAGTCATAATATTAGCAGAAGCAGTAAATAGAGTAGCAGTTGGAATAGATAGAACAGGGACAGTAGGAGTAGCGGGCAAAATAGCTTGTGAACTAGCAGGTGTGAGCGATACAGGCATAGGTAAAGAAGCCGGCAACCCTGGAAGAGGGGGTGCCGAAGGAACATTAATATTGACCATAGGAGGTACAGGAACTTGATTCAGAGGAGCAGGAACACCAGGTTGTCCAGCAACCGGTAATTGAACATTCGGTATAGGTGGAGCCGTAGCACCCTGTGCATACGGTGGGGGTGATCGTAACAAGTAAGACAACAGGGGATCCTTTTCAGGGTCCTCTACTATCTTAGCTGTACTCGATGGCAAAGCAGGATAGCACTTGTCTATCGCTAAATTACGCTCTCTATTGGCCACCTCCATCGCCTTTTCAGACTCGTTGAGTTGCAGCTGCTTAGCAGCCTGTTCTAAAGTCAACCCTTGCTCTTTCTGTTCTTTCTTCAACTTTTTAATTTCTCTCTGTTTAGATTCTTTTCGCCAATAACGGAAGGAATCAAACATTGCCGGCCGGGCTTTCTTCTTGAACAATTTTCTTTCTAAATTATCAAGAACTTGAGGTTCGAAACTACCATGCAGTGGCCAACTAAGGACACCATCTTTCTCTGTGTAGTGGATCCATACCTCGTTATAAGAGATAGGGCCCACACCAAATTTGCAATATAGATCATAAAGGGGAGTTCCAATCGGAGGAACTGAACACGAGTCCTCCAACTGGGAATCACTGTTGCAACGAAAACATGACAACATACAATTTTTCCGATTTACCATTTTATAATCCGGAACACAAAACAGATAAAACACAAACCAAAAGAGAGGTGCGCACTCGAACCAAGAACTTAGGCCTACCAGAACAGACAAATGTATCGATACCCGAACTGAACTGAATGATTATCGTAACCAGAATAACAAGTGATAATCTTATGAAACCGAACCGAAACTGAAAACTAAAAGGATTATCCAAACAGGAGCAACCCTTACGAAGTACCCAACTATCAACCACTTAATACTTAACTGAGGCACTGAAGACGTCACCAAGGAGAAACCCGTCACGTCTCGCCGTACTAAGGACTGCACCTCGGGTCCAAGACAGGGCGACGGTCAAGGCAACGGACCACTGTAGCCATCCGAACGGGAACCCTCGTGGAAGAGAACGTCGGGCCACTTTTGCGATATGCCGGGATCGATGAAGTGGGGCGCCTCCCTCTGAAATCTTCACACGAAGCTTCTCGAACTCTTCAGGCTTTTGGACCGGTACCGAATGACGTCGCCCCACGTTGGGCGCCAATTGGAGTTCTGGACTTTTTGGTTCTGTCCAGAGGTGTCAGGGATAACACCCGAAGACCCCGGAGTTCTACCTGTCTCGGTGCAAAAATAAACAGAAACACGGGCTTCTCGATGGTGGCGTCAAAGACCAAAGGTTTATTACTGCAGGGACACAGAAGTCACAGAAACTGCACACGGGCAGTATCCAGGAGCCTGTTCCATTTGTACAAAGAGGGTTGCTCCTTATATACTGAATATTGGGCTTCAGGCAAATTCTTTACATGTTAGCACATTCCAAAACCTTTGTATCTTAAACAAAAAATATTTGGCGTTGCACTGGAATCGTCAACAATATCTGATGCCAAAACATTACGAACGAGGGGTTCCCACTATTCCATCATAATCCCATGTCAACTTTTCATTCAAGACCCGGACCGCCTCATCGTAAATTTCGTTACCTCCCCCTAATAAAGGCCCAGAAGGAAAGGAGCAGAGCCAGGTGCAGAAGATAGAAAAGTAGGATAAGAGATGTTTGTGGGTCGTAAATGGGCACGGTTACCGGCTTCGGCCGTCTAATCATGATCAGGCCAACGAACACGAGAACCAGTATAGCAGGACTGGCCTCAGGCTGGGGAGGCAACTTTTGCCGAGTCATGCTGCCACAGCGTTGCTGGCCTAAGGTGCACGTGTCACTAGCAAGGTGAATTGCCGGCTAAAGCCTACGTGTCCTTAAATGAAAGAGGTCATTGCGTGTCCATTGACTATGTGAGGGCAAGGAATACAAAATGGCTTCCTTGTTCTAAGATGGATGCCACGGGTAGATCAGAAATGTGTTTGTAACAGGAGTGCTCTTGCTCGTAGCATAGTGAAAACACCAGGATATACTAAATGGATCATTTGCGGTTCACTGATACCAAAATTATGTATTTGCGAAAATGTTACTAACACGGGTTCAAATCGTCACGGAACCTCAGCTGTGGTTGTCCAGGTGGAAGTTCAGGTCTCCAAGAACTATGTAGTCTGTAGAGGCAAGGGTGCGGGGTGCGATGTTGTCTGTGATGACATTGGTGAAGTGGGTGTGGGGTCCCTGGAGGTCTGTAGTCAAGTGTTCCACGGAGTGTTATTCTGGGGTTGGGCTGGAAGTGGATGTGTTCCGGGGAAGGCGGGGGGTGTGAGGTGTCATCCGAGTTGGTGGTTGTGAGTCGGAGGAAGCTGTTGTGGTCAATGCCAAGGCCTCCTCCTGGGCGGTTGGGGCAGTCTCTCCTGAGGATATTGTGTCAGTCAGGGATGGTGGTTGCGGAGCTGGCATTGGTCAAGGTCTCTGTAAAGAAGGCGATGTTGGCCGTGTGAGTGTTGAGGAGGTCCCAGATTTCTACGGCGTGTCTGTGCAGGGAGGGTAGGTTGAGGAGGATGCAGCTCAATGCCTTGTGTACTGGTGTGCTGTGGTGTCCGGTTGTGGCTGCCTGGGTCCGGAGGTGGGTGAAAGTGCGGCAGCAGGAGGTCGGGCCTTGGGTGTTGCTCGGCGTCGAGAGCTGGCAGTTGTTGCATTCGGGGTTGTGTGTGTGAAGAGTGCTCGGGTCGTAGCGGTGGGGGGGTCAGGGAGACAGGGTCCCTGGCATGGGGTGGGTCAGGTCATAGACGAGCGCAAATGGGCTTGCCTTTGGCACGCCATCGGTCTCAATAAAGTAGGGGTCGGGTGGAGGGCAGTCAGCTTGGAGGCAGGAGCGACACACTGGGGGAGAGGGGCCATGGAGGCAGCAGCCGTGGGGAGTGCTGGAAGAGCGGCAGAGATGCAAAAAAGGCAGATAGTGAAAAAGGAGAGGAAGAATTTAAATAAATGCGGCAAAGGGTTCTATTTTGAGCCCATTATTGTTTAATCTTTACATTGCTCCCCTCGCCCTTCTGGCTTAAGCGGCCGGAGCCATTATTATATCTTACGCAGATGACACCCAGCTACTGTTCACCTGTAAAAAGGGAGAGGCCCTGGATGGCGACAGAATCAGGAACTGTTTAAGACAGGTCTTTTCCTGGTTTAGTCACAATCAGCTTCAGTGTAACTCCGCCAAATCAGAAATAATCCTTTTCGGAGCTTCTGAACAGGGAGCCTGGAGACAATGGTGGCAACCTGACATGTCCCCCCCCCCCCGCAGACCTCTGTGGGAGTAGCTAAAAACTTAGGGGTAAAACTGGACAACTCACTGAACAAGAAGATTCAAGTTCAATCAGTGGTCGGCACTTGCTACGGAACTCTGAAAATGCTCCGGAAATCTTTACCCCTTCTGTCTCTCTCCCACAGAAGGACTGTGGTCCAGGCCCTTATCACCTCCAGGCTGGACTACGCCAATGTCCTCTATCTGGGTTTCCTAGAATGCCTCCTTAATAAACTCCAAGTCGTGCAGAACTCGGCAGCCAGAGCCACCCTTATGTTGGGCCCTAGAGTCCACATCTCGCCTCACCTCAAGAAGCTACACTGGCTCCCCATCCGCCGCAGAATCCAGTTCAAAGCCTTGTCCATCGCCTTCAAGGCATTACATGGTATTGAGGCCACGTATATTAGGAGAAGAGTGAGCTACTACACACCTGGTAGAGCCCTCAGATCATCTCACCAACATCGGATGAGTGTGCCTAAATTTGATCGCGCCCGCCTAGGAGGGCGCTCCTTTCAAGTCCGGGCTGCTCACCTTTGGAATAAACTCCCCTTAGCAATTAGACAAACAGCAGACATTCTGCATTTCAGGAAACAACTGAAGACATGGCTGTTTCAGCAGGAATTCTGGCTCCGCTACGAGCACGCACCTCCTTCCATCGCCCTGCTTTTGCTAGCGCTGGGACACTCTTCCGAGTAGCTGCGCGCTCTATAAATACGGTAAATAAAATAAAAAGAGAAAGAAATAACAAAAGGCAGGGAAATAAGAATAAAACAGGCAAAGAGACGAAAAAGAAAAAAAAAAGGCAAAGAGACAAAAGACACAGAACAGAATAGCAGAAGAGCAGGGTGGTCTTCCACTAGACCACCAGGGATGAGGCGCAGGCAGGAGCCTGCGGGTGGAGGAGGGCCTCGAACACCTACCTGAAGGGCTCAAGCTGGCGCTAAGAGCAGAGCCTTAACGGTGGAGCTGTGCGGGGGAGAGCAGTGACTCTGACCAGGAGTCTACTCACCCATGCCGAGGATACAAGACGTGTTCTGAGGTGTCGGTGGAATTTAAGTGGCAGGGTAAGGAGTAAGTTAATAAAGTGAAAGAGGAATTTAGGGAGGATTATCCTTTTTGTGATGGCTATCCCGCCAGTCACGGAGAATCTCTTTTAGGACTCAGCTCTCATGGAGCCATGTAATCAGTCGTCCATAGTTGAGCTTCCATAAGTCATTAATATCTCTAGTGAGCCACACCCCAGGATTCTTGACGCAGCCATCTTCTCAGGCAAGTGGGAATTCTGAAGTGGAAGTGGATGTCTCGTCAGTTAGTGGGTAAATAAGTGACTTTGTCCAGTTTATCTCAATACCGTAGAGCCCTCCAAATCAGATGAATTCCCTCATGAGGGGGTCTAAATGTACATGCAGGTCTCGGACATCCACATATAGCAATACTAAAATTCTGCGAGTGCACGATGGGCATGTGTTGGCGGGCCGAGCCAAGCCGCAAGAGGCTCAATAGCAATCGCAAAAAGTATGGGAGACAAGGGGCGTCCCTAGCGGAAACCCTTTGTCACCCTAACCCCTTCACAGCGGGGGTAATTCCCCCGCTGTGCTAGGTGGCGGGGGGCACGCACAGTGACCGGGTGCTCGTGAAGAGCTCAGCTCATCACGCAGCACGGTGGCGCTCAGCTCGTCATGACCGCGCCTGTTTTTTAGAACGTTCACCACAGCGGGGGAATTAGCCCCGCGTGCAAGCGTTGCGCGGCTCATGACGAGCTCTGCTCGTCATGAGCACACGAGCACCGTGCCTCATGACGAGCTGAGCTCGCCATGAGCACGGAAGAGGCTAAAAGGAGCTGAGATTCTGCCATTCACGCACAGTCGGTCCACGGGCTGAGAATAGAGCAGATCAATTAGGTTAATGAATGTGGGGCTCAGGCCAAGATGTGTCAGCAAGTCGAAAAGGCGAGGCAATTCAAGAGACTCTAACGCCTTAGTGGCATCTAAGAACACTGACACCGCGAGCAAGGCCAGGTTGATGGTGAGTAGTGCGTAGAAGGTGCACAAGTTGTGGGATATGAACATGCCCAGTACAAAGCCTGCCTGATCAGCCTTTACCATGATTGGTAATAGTAGAAAGAGGCATAAAACGATGAGTTTAGCAAGAATCTTATTGCCCGTGTCAATCATAGAGTGCAGAAAATATGAATCGCAGCGGTGGGGATCCTTATCGCGTTTAAGGATTGTTACAGTGAGGGGTTAGTGGAGGTATGCAGGACTCCAGACGAAAGTGATTCTTGATACACAGCGAGCAGATATGGGGCAAGTAGGGGGGCATATTCTTTATAGAATGCAACGGTGAGGCCGTCGTGACCGGGTACCTTATCTGAAGGCACAGCACTGACAGTCCTGACGATCTCCTCCACTGTGAAGGGTTCATCTAGATATTGTCGATGACCATAGAATTTGAATGGAGTTATGGTCGGCCTGTAGGTCCGGGGAGCCGGACTCTGGCAGGTCCGATACAAGGAGGAGAAAAACTCAATCATAGCTGCCCGTAGAGCCCTCGTACATGGGAGTGATCGTCATGAATCTCAGCGCTGTAGTCGCTCGTCTAGGACTTGTGTAGCAATTGCGCAAGAGCCTTACCTGGTCTGTCACTCTCCCCGAAGCGTCTGGCCCACGCCTCCCTACTGAAGTAGTGCCTCTCCAGCTGCATAGCTTCCTTGTATTGGGATAGCTTGGTCCGAATGGATTCAAGTTTGAAGACATCTTGATCATCAAAAAAAGCTACGTTTAAGTTTTCTCATTTATTTCTCTAGCCGCGAAAGTTTGCTGCGCTGTGCGGAGCACGCCTGCCTGTTCTGCGATTCATGCTCCTCTAATGACAGCCTTGAAGGCCTCCCAGAGTGAGGACTGCGATATCTCAGCATTGTTGTTGTGTTTAAAATATTCCACTATTGCGGTCCTGATATCTTCCTGGAACACCTGATCTCACAGGGGTCTATTTGGTAGTTTCCACGTGAAAGCACGAGGGAGGCTGTCTGGAAGTAACAGTTCCAGTAGAGCAGGAGCATGGACAGAGAGTGTCTAGGAAAAATGGGAGATCTGGCCTGTCCAAGTCAGCACATCCAGTGACGCCAACCGATACTCTATTTGTGACCAGGAAGCATGCACCTTCAATATGCATGTACCTTTCATCTGGTCAGCATGCCAAGATCGCCAGAGGTCAGTCAGGTTAAAGTCCGTTATGATGAGTCGCAGCTGTGCTGCTGCTCGAGGATGAAGACGTTGAGTCGCTGGATCTGTCTATCTTCAGATTAAGAACCACATTGAAATCCCCGCCCCATAGAAACACTCCAGAACCTAGCATCCCTGCCAAAAGCCATATTTCAGCAAACCCAAACCCGCCCCTCGCCCGCCACTAAGGGACTGGAGCAAAGTCACAGAGGAACACCTCAACAGCACCCTCCTCCAAGACCCCCCCCAATGCCACGGCCGGCACCAACTTTGCAGCCAAAAAGAATTCCACCACTGGGTCACCCGCTGCGCCAACAAGTTCGCTCCCCTCCGCAACACCGCTAAATCGCGCACTCTGAAGGCCGCCTGGTTCACCACAGAACTCCAAGAAGCCAGGCGCTCATGCAGACGCCTAGAGAAAACCTGGCAAAAACCTGAAAACCGCCGAAGCACGAAGCAGGACCGCCCTGAAGGAATACCACCAGCACGTAAGAGACACCAAATGGACCTTCATAAAAGACAAAGTGCACACCAACGCGGCCAACAGCAAGAAACTATTCGTCATACAGCAGTTCACCAAACCCACCATCACCACCGCAGACACACCAATCGTCACAACCTGGAATCTCACCACTATCGAACACATCACCGCGACCGTGAAGAAAACCCAATCAGGGGCCCCAACGGACCCCTGCCCGCCGCACATATTCCACAGGGGCGCCATCGCACCCGAACTAGGACAGATCATCCACGCTTTCTTCAGATCCGGCATCTTCCCAGACGACTGGAAACGGGCGGAGGTTAAACCCCTTCTCAAGAAACCAACAGCCGTCCCTACTGACCTGAAAAACTACAGGCCCATCTCTCTCCTCCCCTTCGCGGCCAAAGTCACTGAGAGACTCGTAAACGCCCAGCTGACCACCTTCATGGAAGAGACCTCCATACTTGACCCTTCACAATCTGGATTCCACAGCAACCACAGCACAGAGACCGCCTTCCTCGCCGCCACGGACGGCATCCGCCTACTACTCGACCAGGGGCACACCGCGGCCCTCATCCTCCTATACCTCTCTCCAGCTTTCGACACCATCTCTCACCACACGCTCACAGCCAGACTTCACAATGCAGGGATACAAGGAGTCGCCCTCGAATGGATCCAGTCCTTCCTCTCCGGCAGAACCCAGATCAGACTCCTCCCTTCCTCTCCGAACCCACTGACATCATCTGTGAAGTACCCCAGGGATCATCGGTCAGCTCGATGCTCTTCAACATCTACATGGCCCCGATCGCCGCCATCGTCGGACAGCCTGGGCTCAGCATAGTATCCGACGCCGACGATACCCAGCTCATCCTCTTGCTCACGAAGAATCCAGAAGACACCAGACTCTGCCTACAGGAAGGAATGAAGGATGTCGCAGCCTGGATGAAAGACAGCTGCTTGAAGATCAACTCAGAGAAAACTGAGGCCCTCATCCTCGGCCCCTGCACCTCCGCCTGGGACAACACCTGTTGGTTTTTGGCAAGCCAGCCACCCCTACAGACCAAGCACGAAACCTCGGCATCATCCTCGACGCCTCCCTTTCCATGAACCACCAGATCAACGCCGTCGCCTCCAACAGTTTCAGCTGCCTTCACATCCTCCACAAGACCTTCAAATGGATCCCCCCCCACCCAAGTGCAGAAGTACCGTCACCCACTCGCTCATAACCAGCAGACTCGACTATGGTAACGCTTCTACGCCGGAATAGACAGAACTCTCCTGCACAAACCCCAAACCATCCTGAACGCCGCAGCCAGACTCGTCCTTGGAACCCCACGGCACGAACACATGACCCAACACCTACGAGACCTCCACTGGCTCCCCGTCGAGAAGAAACTTCTCACCCACGCCTACAAATCCCTCCATAACATCGGACCCAAAAACCTCAACGAGAGAACGAGAGAGTAACCTTCCACATACCCAAGAGGAACCTCCCCTCTGCCGACCTCGCCGTTCGCATCCGCAGAAACAGAATAGGTGGGAGAGTCTTCTCCTATGTCGCAGCAAAGACCTGGAACGAGCTCCCTGTGAACATCAGACGCTCCCCGACCCTGCACACGTTCAGAAAAGACCTCAAGACCTGGCTCATCGACTGAGCCGTAGATGACCCCCCACCCCCAAGCGCCGTGAGACCCTCACGAGTGAGTAGCACGCATTATAAACCCCCTGATTGATTGAGTGATATAACTGGGGGTTGTTTGTGTTAGGGCTGTAGACGGAAAGAAGTTTGACTGGGTGGTCTTGTAGAGCACCAGAAAAGAGAACAAATCTGCCCAGTGTGTCACATATGACACGATGCATGTGTCATGGCAGCCATAGTTAGAATAATAAACCACATGCTGATCCCCAACCCATTCGGATCACAGTCGCGCATGCGTCCCCCTCAGTTAGGTGCAGCTCTTGTAAGAAGCAGATATCTATCGAATCTCTGTAAATATGCAAAGACCTGGTGCACCTTGCAACAGTTCAGGTCTCAAATGTTCCAGGTTACAGCTTTAACTGACTGCATCATGGTTCAGTACTGAGATAAATGTAGGAAGCTGGCTCCGTATATACTATTCCAAAGTGAGGTTCAGTGTAGACCAGTGGAACCCCAAAGGTTGGCAGAGGTAAAGTTATATAGCACCTCACTCTCCATTTGTGGTAGTGTGGGCGGGCAGTAAGGCAGCATCAGAGGACAGTGTTCAGCATTTGATGTACACACTCAGGCAGCAAATGAATTCACACACTCAAGAACTGAACTTCAGGCCAATTGTTTTTGTATAAAAATATTCTTTCAGTTATTTTATTTATTTATTTTCTAGAACCAAGCAAGCCTGGCACGGGTAAGCAATACATACTTTGCAGTAGTAAATGCAATTGAAATACAGTTTGAATGATAATTGTATATGCACTTTGGTTTGATTTACATTATGGTTGCAGAGAAATGCAATAGTTAATAAATACAGTACATATACTTTGAATGGGCTCTTTAGTAAAATAGCAGGTAAGTAACTTTTGAGATGACTAGGCTTACACAGAGTAATATACCTAGATACTAATCTGGGACATTTCCTGAAAACAGGTAAGTAAAATAGTTTTTGTTAGATTATGCAATTTTAACGAATTTGTTTAGTTTCTCTAACTCCACACTTAAAAGCTTTTCACAGAAAAACAGTCCAAGTTATCCTATAAAGGAAAATAGTTTATTGGTTTTGAGGTAAGTATTTGGTAGTGGGAGTTGAGGTTCTGGGGTTAGAACATGGGTTCCCCAGGGTCAAGGATGCACTCTCGTTACGCCCTCAGTGGCACTAGGGCAGCCGGGTGCAGAGTGCTGAGGACCAATGTTATCCATAGGGGGATAAGGGGCCTCCGGTTGGTGGCTGCTGGCAAGAAGGCCACTTGGTTGTGGGAGCAAAGCTCCTGGACTTTAGCTCAGGGCAAATGGAGAAACAAAGTAGCACCAAAGGTGCACCCTCAGCGGCGCTAGGGCGGCTGGGTGCAGGGTGCTGTTTTGAGGTTGGGTGCCCTGTTTTCAATGGAGAACCTCCGGTTTGCAAACACACTTCACGCAGGAACAAAAAGGACTTCTGGGTGCGACCCACTCGAGAGGTAAGTTAGGATGCTGGGGGTTGGTTAGGCACCATTGGTGTGGGCACACATGACTGTAGGGTGTCGAAGCAGGGGTGCCTTTTGGGGTCGGACCTTCTTACCAGCTCCTGGTCGCGGTTAGGGAGGCCTTCTGGATTTCGACTGCAGGTGTCGGCTTGAGGCAGGTCAGGGGTCCCATATCTCGGGTCAGGATTGCCGGGGGACCTCCTCGTTGTGTTTGTCCACTCGAGCTCGGGGTGTGGACGGCAGGTGTAGAGTGGGGCAGATTCGCGGTGTCCAGCCGGAGCCAGAGGTTGCAGATGAACAAATCCGGTGTTCACGGGAGACAGAGTCTTTGCAGTTGATGGCAGGCAGGTCCTCCGGGGTTTTGGAGGTTGCTGGCTGCAGGACACACTGGGATTTCGCAGGAGCAGGTTTGAGGGGGAGACAGGTTGGTAGGGCTGGGGCCAAGTCAGTAGGCGTCTTCCTCTTGTTGGCTGCTGCACGGCTGTTTGGTCCTTCTTCTTGTAGTATCTTCTTGTCTGAGGAAGCAAGGTTCAGGGGTGCCACTAAATTCTAGATTAAGGGGTGTTACAGGATGGTAAGGGCAGGGACCAATGAGTCCCTTCCCTGGGGTGGGTACACCCCCTATAATGCCACCCTCCAGTGGGAGGGGGGCATGAGCCTGTCCCTGGTTGGCTGAGTCCCCCTCATCTTCAACACGGTGTGTAATGATGGTTGTGCTTCACCTCGACTCCCCCACCTGAAGGGTGGAGTTGGCAGAGGTGGGCAAAACTCTCTTCCTCACTTGTTTTTCCCGCCAGTTCTCCCACCCTAAGTGAGGAGTCGGAACCAGTGGGGACCAGTTGCTAAGAGCAGCAATTGGCCTGGGGAAGCTCACAAAGGCGGTATGCCTTTGAAGCTTCCCCTTCCTGAACCCTGCCCATCCTGGGTGAGGAGGCTTGGCACCTCGTCCCAGGATGTGCATTGTTTCAGGCCTCAGAGAGCAGCAGACTCTCGACCCAGGGGGCCAGAAACATGCCTGGTGGTGGCAGCTGAAAGCAGCCACTCAGCCTGGACACTAGAGGTAGGTTACTTTTCAGGGGGCATCTCTAAGATGCCGTCTGTGGTGCCTTTTACATTACATCCTACACTGGCATCAGTGTGGGTTTAATGTGGCATTATGGTGCTGTGGCATTTGTAATGACAAACTTCCAGCACCATATACTCTTAATGGCAGCACTGCACTTACAGTGCCCAGGAATGGCCCTGGGCACTGTAGGGGTACAGGGCTCATGCACCTGTACCCTCACCACTGGCACAGGGCACCCAGCTGAAGGGGTAACTGATCTATGCCAGGGCAGTGGTTTGTGGGCATGGCACACAGGGATGTGTGCCATGTCGACTCTTCACTTTGTTCTGCACCAGGACACGCAGCCTTCAAAGGCAGTGTGTGTGTGTCAGGGTACAGGGTACAGGGCCCCTAAGTGTGGCACAATAAGTGCTGCAGCCCTTAGAGGCCTTCTCTGGTCACAGGGCCCTGGGTACCCGTGGTACCATTTAATAGGGGCTGACAGGTGGCCAGTGATGCCAATTGGGTTTAGGCTTCAATGCAGTTTTAGGGAAGGAACACAGGCCCTGGGTGCCTGATTGTCCAGAGCCCAGGTCAGACTCAGTAAAAAAACATCAGCAATTCAGCAAAAGGTGGGGGCAACCATGCAGAAAGAGGGTAATTTCTCACAGTGCTCCCGTATAGATCAAGAACAAACGAGAGATGCATGAAAAAGGGATCTCACTGAACGAGCTATATAGCAACTCCACCAGTGAGGGGTCCCTATAAGGGATACTAAACGTTATTTACCAACGTGAAGTGCCATGGTAAAAGGTTCCAGCAGTTAGGATGAAAGTCAGATCATACTCTAGACCACAACTGCCGCTCATAAGTAGTACAGAACCAGAACAGGTCATTAACAATTTAAGATGGCTAAGAATAATACCTGCAGGAATACCCCACCGGTGTCACCAGTAGGTGGGGAATCAATGCCTCCACCCCTGTTTGGCCCTGATGGAGAACGACAATTAGGGGGATCAGTAGATCTTTCTACAGAAGGAAAAGTTAAATGTGTGAGAATGGATGCTTGTCTGCTTCCACCTTGTCTACTCCTGTTATTTGTACCGACCACGCCATTGCTCACTTTACCATCACAGGAGCACCATGCACCATCAACAGAACCCCCAGCTCCTCCAACCGCAGATGGAACAAAGTGACAAAGACACAAAGGACGGACACCCTCAACACCAGCCATCCCAACCACCATCGAGCAGGCAGTCAAGAACTACTTCACCTGGATCACCGAATGCACCGTCACTCCCATCAAGTCCTCAGAGACTAGGAGATCAACCAAACAAGCTTGAACTCAGGATCACAAAACAAAACTGCAAACATCTAGAGAGACGATGGCGCACCAGCAAAGATCCCACAGATTCTGCCACATTCAAATCAGCCTTCAACAACTACAATCAATGTCTAAAAACAACTTGAAAAATGCGCCTGGCAGATCACTTCAAACTACCTCCAACCACAGCAAGGAACTTTTCATCATCATTGTTGGAAAACGAGGCAGCATCTGTGAGGCCTGCACAAATAATAAGACTACATATGTCTTTCACTGGGAACCAAACACCCCATTGTAGCTCTTGACTCTCAGAGGGTAGCGTTGCACAAGTTACTACTTGTGTAACGATATATCTGTAAGAGACATTAGTTAGTATTAGATTCCTTACCTTAGAATATCCCCAGGCGTCAGACTGGATCCGGAAATTTTTGCGTAGCAGTACCCTTGCGCGTCGGTAGGCGTCGTCTGCGGCTCCGCGTCCATCGTCGGCGTCGTGGGCGCCGTGATGACGTCGGAGTACTTAGACGCCGCCTCCGCGTGCTGACGTCAGTTCTTAGACACAGCTTTTCCGCGCCAGAAACGCAGAGCCATGTTAAAAACCAACACTGGTGCCATTGAAACTAGGGCCCTGAAAGGGGATAACCCTAACCCTAGATATTGGTTCGCAGAACGGGGAGGATGGGTGGGTCGGTAAGGAATCTAATACTAACTAATGTCTCTTACAGATATATCGTTACACAAGTAGTAACTTGTGCATCTGAAAGAAACACGTTAGTTAGATTCATTACCTTAGAATAGATACCCCAGCAATACCAACCCCGGTGGTGGGTCTGCGAACCAATAATCACACCAGAAAGTCCTGGAGGACGGAACGGCCAAAGAAGCCATCCCTCCGGACTTGGCTGTCCAGGCAGTAGTGTCTTGCAAACGTGTGCAGCAATGCCCACGTAGCTGCCTGACAGATGTCTTGTAAGGGCACACCCCTGCCCAGGGCAGTGGTTGTCGCCGTGGCTCGGGTGGAATGAGCCCGCAATCCAGCCGGGGGCTCCTTCCTGGCCAAAGAGTAGCATGCCTGGATGCATAAGATGATCCACCGGGAGATGGTCCGCTTGCGCACTGCTTTCCCCTTCTTAGCGCCCACGTAACCAACAAAGAGTTGGTCATCCACCCGGAACTGGCGTGTGCGATCCAAATAAAAAGAGCGCACGTTTTGGGTCCAGACGGTGGAGCCGCTCTTCCTCTTTAGAGGGATGCGGTGGCGGAAAGAAGGTTGGCAAGGTGATAGACTGCCCGATGTGGAAGGCCGTGACAACCTTGGGCAGGAAAGAAGGTTTGGTACGTAGCACCACTTTGTCCGGATGGACAGAAAGGAAAGGTGGAGTACAAGAAAGGGCCTGGGGCTCACTCACTCTCCTGGCAGAGGTGATGGCAACCAGGAAAGCCGTCTTCAATGTCAGACGGCGAAGAGGACAGTTGTGAAGTGGCTCAAAGGGAGCGCACATCAGAAATGTAAGAACAAGGTTCAAGTCCCACTGAGGCATCACAAACGGAACAGGAGGAAACGTGTGTGTGATACCCTTAAGAAATCTATTCACAATAGGGGACTTGAACAAAGAAGGTTGATCAGGCAGCCTCAGAAAGGCTGAAAGTGCAGAAAGGTAGCCCTTGATAGTGCCCAGAGCAGAGCCCTGCTGGGCAAGAGAGAGGAGGAAGAGAAGAACCTCAGAAAGAGGGGCAGCAAGAGGATCCACAGCCTTTGCTGTGCACCATGCCACAAATCTGTTCCACCTGCAGGCGTATACCGACTTTGTGGAGGGACGCCTGGCTGCCAGAATGACGTTACAGACTTCAGGAGGCAAGTCAAATGGCCTCAACTGTCGCCGCTCAATCTCCACGCTTGGAGGTGGAGACTGGACAGGTTCGGGTGGAGGACCGTACCCTGCTGCTGCGACAGAAGGTCCTCCTGAAGAGGCAGACGAACCGGGGGATCGACTGACATACTGAGTAGCTCTGGATACCAGTACCTTCTCGCCCAGTCCGGAGCCACAAGGATGACTTGGGCCCGGTCGCGCTTGATCTTCTTCAGCACTCTGGGCAGAAGTGGTATAGGCGGAAAGGCGTACAACAGACCGCAACTCCACTCGCAACGAAAAGCGTCTCCGAGCGAGTGCCGCCTTGGAAATTCCAACGCGCAGAACAGATGACATTGTGCGTTCTCTTCGGTGGCGAATAGATCTAACCAAGGCTCTCCCCATCGCTGAAAGAGGCCTTGCGCCACGTCCGAGTTCAGACGCCATTCGTGATCCATCATGCACCGATGGCTGAGCTCGTCCGCCCTGGCGTTCAGAGAACCCGCCAGGTGTTGAGCCACCAGGGTCACGCCCTGGCGTTCCAGCCATTGCCAGAGGCGCAGAGCCTCCTGGCAAAGGGTCCACGACCCCACCCCGCCTTGTTTGTTGCAGTACCACATGGCGGTGGTGTTGTCCGTGAACACCTGCACTACACTCCCGTTGACAAAGGGGAGGAATGCCTTCAGTGCTAGACGAATCGCCCGAAGCTCCAACAGGTTGATGTGGAGCCGGGCCTCCGCCGGAGACCAGAGGCCTCTGATCTCCGCCTCTCCCATGTGGCCACCCCAGCCCTGGAGGGACGCGTCCGTCACAACTACGTGCTCCGGTTGGGGAAGGGAGAGGGATCTGCCGCTGACCCAATCGTGGTCCGTGAGCCACCACTGCAGCTGTCTCGCAGTGCCCTCCGAGATCAGGACGTGGTCGGACAGGTTGCCCTGATGCTGGGCCCAGTGAAACTTCAGGTCCCACTGCAGAGCCCGCATCCGCCACCTGGCGTGATGCACCAGTAGGATGCAGGAGGCCATCAGCCCCAGAAGCCGCAGCGTCAACCTGACCGAGACCCGGGATAACGGCTGAAAGATGGGAATCAGAGCCTGAATATCCCGGACCCGCTGTTCGGGTGGATAAACCCGAAACTGCGCAGAGTCGAGAACCGCTCCGATGAAGAGGAGCTTCTGAGAGGGACACAGGTGTGACTTTGGCACATTGATGGAGAACCCCAGCTGGTGCAGGAGATCCGCCGTAGTCTGGAGGTGGCTGACGACTGTCTGGGGCGAGCCCGCCTTCAACAGCCAGTCGTCGAGGTAGGGGAAGACTGAAACCCCTAACCTGCGCAGATGAGCTGCGACCACCGCCATCACCTTTGTGAACACCCGTGGGGCGCTGGTAAGGCCGAAGGGGAGCACGGTAAACTGAAAGTGCTTGTGGCCAACCAAGAACCGCAGGTAGCGCCGGTGGGCCGGCAGGACGGGAATGTGGAAATAAGCGTCCTGCAAGTCCAACGCCACCATCCAGTCTCCAGGGTCCAGGGCAGCCAAGACCTGAGCCAGTGTCAGCATTTTGAACTTCTCCTTCCGGAGGAAGCCGTTGACGTTCCGTAGATCCAAGATAGGGCGTAGGCCCCCTTGCCCTTCTTGGGCACCAGAAAGTAGTGGGAGTAGCAACCACACCCTACTTCTGGCCCAGGAACGCGCTCAATGGCCCCCTTGGCCAAGAGGGCCGTAACTTCCTCCTGCAGAAGTCGCAAGTGATCCCCCGATACACGGTGGTTCTGCGGTGGCATGGCTGGAGGAGTCGCCTCGAAGGGGAGGGAGTAGCCCCTTCGGACGATCTGCAGCACCCACCTGTCCGAAGTGACAGTGCGCCAATGAAGGTGGTGATGGCGAACCCTGCCCCCCACTGGCGTCACATGGGCCTGAAAGCACGGACTAGGAGGGTTTTGAGGCAGATGCTACGGGGGAAGGTGTGGACTGACCTCGCCTTTGACCCCTACCGCCCGGACGGCGGTTACCACGGCCGCCACCGCGTTGGGTATTGCCCTGCGGAGCGTGGCTAGCGGCACGTGTGGGTGCACCCCTTCCGCGGCCACGAAAGGAGTGATAAGCAGCCGATTGCTGGCGCGGGGCCGAGAGGCCCAAGGACTTGGCCGTAGCCCTGGAGTCCTTAAAGCGCTCGAGCGCATGGTCTGCTTTGTCGCCAAAGAGGCGACGGCCATCGAACGGCATGTCCATGAGTGTGTTCTGGACATCTGCCGAAAAGTTGGCGGACCTCAGCCAGGCGTGGCGTGTGACCGCCACCGTCGTTGCCATCGCTCTGCCTAGCGAGTCGGTGGTATCCAGCCCACACCTAATGGAATACTTGGCTGCGTCCCGGCCCTCCACAAGGGCTTGGCCGAGTTTGGCCCGTACCTCCAACGGGCACTCTGGCAGCACATCCGCAACCGTATCCCACAAAGAGTGGGTGTAGCGGCCCAAGAGGCATGCGGTGTTGGAAGACCGCAGACCCAGACTAAGGGATGAGAATATTTTCTTTCCATAATGCTCATACCTCTTGGATTCCCTGTCCGGCGGGGCGGACGGGAATGCGGTCTGGGAATTAGAGGCCTGGATGACCAGGCTCTCTGGGGTGGGGTGGGTGGACAGGAAACATGGGTCGTCCGGGACTGGGCGGTGGCGTCTGGCCACGTTCCTATCTACGGGCGAACCCGTAGCGGGCTTGGACCAAGTGCCCAGAAGAACGTCGGTCAAGGCCTCATTAAAGGGCAGCAGAGGCTCGGCCGAGCTTGACTGCTGTTTAAGGACCTCAGTGAGGAGATTAGTCCTCACGGCCGCGACGGGGAGCTCAAGGCCCAAGGCCTTGGCAGCCCTCATCAGCACCACACTGTAGGTTGCCCCCTCCTCCGAAGCCACGGTAGGAGGGGAGACAAGACCAGTGTCTGGAGAAGTGTCCAGGCCACTGGCATCCCCAAGGTCTCCTGCCCAGTCCGCATGAGACTGACACTCCCTGGTCAGAGGGTCCTCAGACCCCTCCCAGTCCTCTTCATCACCCATCTCCTGAAACTCAGGGTTCTCAACCAATGGGGCCTGTTCATAAAAGTGAAATTCACCAAACGACGTCTGGAGCGGCGCCCATCGGGGCCGGCCAGACGGCTGAACAGGAACGAAGGTGGAACCGGGGACGGCATCGCCCGAGGACGGCGCCGGAGGCGACACCGGAGGGTCCGACGCCGGGGAGGTCGTAAGATCCACCGGCGACGAACCAGATCCCGAAGGAGGTCCAGCGGCGTCGGGCCCGAAGGCGCCGGAACAACTGAACCCCTCGGCGCCGGGCCCGAAGGCGTCGGCGGCGTCGGGATAGTGGGGACCTGCGGCGCCGGGCCCGAAGGCGCCGGCGGCGTCGGGGCCGGAGCCGCCGACCTGCTAAGGGCCCCAGACGGGTCCGCTGGGCCCGAAGGCGCCGCGGAGCCCGCCGGAGGAGAGAGTTTCCTCATGGCCATGAGGAAGCGCTCGATCTCCTCCTGCGTCGCGTTTAGCCCAGGGACCGGAGGGTGTGGAGCTGAACGCGGCGCCCGCGACTCCAACGGAGCCGCGTGGGTGGTGTCACCCGAACCCCCGGCCGCATCGCGTGAGCGTCGGGGGGTGAGTCTGAAGAGCGATGACGCCGCTTGGACTTCTTGTGCCTCTTACTTGACGACGACTTCGACCCGGAGGAGTGCGACCTACTCTCGGAGCTGTGGTGGCTCCAAGCCCGCGACCTGTCCCTCGACCTCCTGTGGGACCGGGACCTCTCGCGGCGCGGGACCGACTGCCGGAGTTCGAGTCGCCTGCGGGACCACTCCCGCCTGGCTTTCGAAGAGAGGGCCCGGCAGTCGGAGCAGGCCTTGTCGTCGTGGTCGACGCCGAGACAAGACAAACACACGCGGTGAGGATCCGTGACCGACATCAGGCGGTCGCAATCGTCACAGTGCTTGAAGGCGGGCATCCCTACGGCACCGTTTCGGAGTCGAGAGACTTCGACAATAATCAAAAAGTGATCAAAAAGTTAGTAAAAAATTGACTAGGGTTACTGCTTTTTCCAGATCTGCGCTTGCTGGCGCGGAAAAAAGAAGAACTGACGTCAGCACGCGGAGGCGGCGTCTAAGTACTCCGACGACGTCATCACGGCGCCCACGACGATGGACGCGGAGCCGCAGACGACGCCTACCGACGCGCAAGGGTACTGCTACGCAAAAATTTCCGGATCCAGTCTGACGCCTGGGGATATTCTAAGGTAAGGAATCTAATACTAACGTGTCTCTTTCAGATGCAGAGCAGTCTGAGGCTTACGCAAGGGAGGTGGTGTGGGCTTGTAAGCGCCATTTGCAGGTGCGCAAAAATAACACTCAATAATTGATTGTCCAGTCTGTACTTTGCTTTATAAAAGTAAGAGTACATTTATTAAACACACACACACCACTCAATACTATACACCAATTTACAAATATACATAAGCGGTTTGAACAACTTTTGGACATTGCATAACATCTCCAACCCTCCCGCAGGGGGGGGTGGGGTCTAGTACCACCACTCCCAAGTATACACATCATCTTGCCCCCAATGCAGTGGGTTGACAACATGGAGCGAGGGCCTTGCCAACTGGCACCATCCTAGTGGCGGCCCCATCATCTCAACAAGCCTTAAAATAGGTACACCTCTACCTCTTAATAGCTAACAGTCTTTGTTGTTCCTCCCCTAACGTAGTAGCAAGAATACATGTTTGGGCATCCCCTTAAATGAGGTATTTATCATAGCTGATAACAGTTGTAATGCATTGTAATTAAAGCCCCTAAAAGGCATTACAGTTGAATTGCAGGATTAAGCCTATACAGCCAGACCCCCTAGCAGGAATGTCTAACAACATAACCCCACTTTGCTTAGGATTATACCATACGCAGGTACTTCACATTACACATGCCTTTCAGTCCCTCTAAAAAGAAATAACATAGTTAAATGCATTTATGGTGCAATTACACCTCTTCTCCACCTGGGAATGCCCTTCCAGACATCCCCAACTCAGCCCTTCACACCTTGAGGCAGTACCTAAGGCTCCCCCAGCTGCAGAACAAAGGTTCCAGCCATGGGGATGCTGATAACGCTTGGCAGAGCCCTGGAGGTGTTCTTCTTTGTAGGTCCCCAGAGACTTAGGGAGGGACGTTCCATTTTCATGCTGGGGGAGACTGTGTTGCTCCTGCTGCTCCCGCTGCACCTAGGCACTCATCTTGCAGTGACCCCGTCCTCCTGGGGCCACCACAAGCCAAGAAAAAGCAGCTTTCCGCTGCAGGCCGGTCCGGGCCTGCAAGGCATGAATGGGGCGCTTCTCCTTAGCCCTGCATATTATAGCAGCGGCTCTCCCGCTGATTCGAGGAGAGCTGAGACGTAGCCCTCTAGCCGCGTCCTGCCTCGTTGGAGGGTCTGGTCCCACCTGGACCCCCCAAGTGAGCGATGGCAGCTCGGGGAGCCCACCCCCAGCTGCTCCGATGTTTTTTGAGTGCCCAGTCCCACCAGGGCCCCTCACTGCAGGCTCGATGGAGCCACTCGGGGAGCTCACCCCCGGTAGCTCCCGCCAGCCCCCCGACTGGCCAGCACCCTTGCATGCTGCTGCGGGACCTGGCACCCATCTTCTGGTCTGCCCGCTCCAGTGGGCAGACACAAGGCTGCTTCCCTGCTCCAGCAGGTCTCCAGGGGAGTGCAACAACACTCCCCCAGCCTTCCCGCTACTGAGGGGGAGTGCGGCGGCACTCCCCCTCCTCCATTCGGGCCCAGAGATGGGGTCCTGGGCCCCCGAACATCTTCGAGGGGGGGTGCGACAGCGCTCCCCTCACTCTAGAGTTCTCGGGGCGAGGGTGGGCTCCTGGCAGCCCAGTTAGGGCCATTTTCACGGGGCATGCGACAGCGCTCCCCGACTGGTCTTCTATCTCTTCGGGGCCACGGGGTCGGGATCCCGAGCCCCTGGACAACCTTCACAGGGAGCGTGATGGCGCTCCCTGGAGTTGTCGTCTCCCGCAAGGGTGGATGCCTGACGGCGCGTTCCCACTCCTCCACCTGTGGAATCGTAGGTCCAGGGTGTGCTCCTGGCACCCCCCCCCCCCCATCGCACTCCCTGACTTTCTCTTCTTTTGGGGCAGCCCCCGGGACCTGACCCACCCCGGGTGCACATATTGGACCAGCGGCGGAACTCTGCGCGCTTCGTTGTCGGTCCCTGCAGAGGTCAAAGGTCGCGTAACTTCTGGGGGGCATATCTCTGACCCCAGGCCACCGATCGGCTCCATTCTGGCCTCTTCTTGCTCCTGGAGGCGCTCCCTGGCCACTGGGAGCACTTTCCTTTACCCTCTTGGTCTCCAGGAAGGTAAATGCAGCGGGAGAAGTCTTCAATGGCTCCCTGCGCCAGCCTTTCGCCTGGCTCTCGTCCTGGTCACTTGCCCCGGTCTCCCCTTGTGGCGCAAGTCAGGGTCTTGGGCCAGTCTGGAGGTTCTTCCTTCCAGTTGCCCATGGTGCCAGGCTCCAGCACCAGTCGTTCGCAGGAGACCACACCCCAGAGAGATCTCCTCTTCCTGTGCAAGACCTTTTTAAAGAATGGGGGCTGGCAGGAAGTCTCTTCTTGCCCTATCAGGCAGCAACACATACCCTCGCTGCCCCTGCTCCCTCCTTCCTGCCCAGGCCTCTGGGTTTGTTCAAAATGGCGTCGTCCAGGGGTCTCATGCCACATGGTCTCTGAAAGCCCCTTCCCCCCTCGCTGCCTTCTCTCCAGAGCAGCTTGGTGCCTGGCACCAGGTGTCAGCTGCTGATGGATAAACCCGTAGCTCCACCCATCTTCTCTTCTTGGAGTGGAGGCCTTCGCCCATGGAATGCTTCTTGTGCAGGGCTGGTTCTCTGATGCTACAGCTTGGGGAGGAAGGTCATTAATTCAGCCTGGCAGGGTCACACCCAGCCAGGCCCTGGTTATGAGCTGAATCAGAGAAATAAAAAATTTCTGGATGACCCAAAAGCAGTCCAAATATGACTTTGGACTCTGCAGAATACTTCTTCTCACATAAGTTACAGTGGACTTTGGTGCTTGTCTGGAATTTGTAGGCCCTCGGAAAGTAAAAACTAGCCCATGTGCTCCCCATCCTCAAGAGAATAATGGAATAAAAACAGTAAAGCACACTGACTTTCCCTCAAATGTTTCTTCCCAGTGTAGAAAGCCTATTCCATGTCACCACACAGTTCTGCATAAGTCCTGCCACACCATTCAACTTGTAGCTGCGCACGCCAGGAATCTCTCCTGCGCAGCCCTTATACTTGTGCACATGCATGTACACACGTCTGCATGTAACCAGCCCGGTGCCTCTGGCTGCAGTGCCGTGTCTTACTGGCGCAAGTAGGACACCGGTAAAATACACATGCAGTCCCTTTCATCATGAGTTCACTGTGGGTGAGTCCTAAACTTATGAGGCTCCCCCACAGAAAAAGCTCAACAAATAGGTGTTCAAAAACCAAAAAATCCAGGCGGCTCTGATGGTCAGAACAACTTTCTAACAATCATGCTGCAAAACTATAATCACCACTTGACCCCTGTGTTTTGCCTTCTTTGTAATTAATTTTGGTCCGATAAATAAGTCTGAGTAACTCTAGGTTCCCTCGAAGACACATAAGAAGGTACCATTTATAAACGAGTCCCACAGGACAACGGTTATATTAATTCATACCGACCCTGGTCCAGGGAAGATAGGGGTGTCCTTGTTATTTAAACACAATTTTCACATTCTGTTTTACTGATAGAAGTACATGGCACACAATGTGTAAATATGTTTCTGTCAATTGGTGCATCAGTGTCTTGATTGGTTTTGACCCTACTAAAATCTGTTTCCAGCAAAATTATTATTATTATTATTAACGAATTTTGTACCGCGCACGGTTACCCAGAGGCATCCCAGCGCTTATAGAGAATCAGAAGAGGCTACCTGTGTGGAGCAGAACAGATCTGGAATTATTCTGGAAATAGATAAGTTTTAAGATGTTTCCGAAACCTGAGCAGGTTTGGTTCAGAGCGTAGTGAGAGTGGGAGGGAGTTCCAGGCGTGTGCCGTATGAACAGAAAAGCTCCTGCCACCTGAGCGGGCTCTCCTAATTCTCTTTATCTGAAGGAGGTGTTTATTATCGGAGCGTAAGGCTCTAGTGGGCTTATAGGGCCGAATCATGTCCAAAAGTAGTTCATTTTTGCTTTTCTAACGGCTGGATGCATACAGTTTACTTACAGGTATTTAAATTTTGTGTATGGAAAAAAGCAATATCTTACATTGTCACATAATTCACTTTAAAAACTCGCGTCACTCGGTTCTGGCCGGACTGTTCCCATGTGGAGCACGGTCATATGCAACAAAAAAATTGCACATGGCCAAGTCCAAACTGAAGTGGCATGGTGAGCTAAATACCTGTAAGTAAACTGTATGCATGTTTATTTATTTATTTATTTGCACACTTGTACCGTGCTGGGAATCGACTCCCGAAGGAGTATCTCCGCGCCTTTGGCAGCATCTGAGAAACAAAGAGGGCCCAGTCATGTCACAAGATTACCTAACCGGGACATCTAATAATTAAAAAGGAAGGTTTTTAGCTGCCAATGGCTCGGTGCTACCCCCGAGCCATTGGCAGCGGTTAGACGGAGTGCAAGCATCCCTCTCATCACCTGGTGGGTTTCAAAAGAATAAGGCTACCTGATATTCGATCTGTCTTTGAATCACCAGCAAATGTGACAAGTTAAACACAGAATTTATAGGCATCTAGATTGATTGCTGTGACTTTCTCGACCCACCAAAAATCAGCTTAGAACCGACCCACAGGTTGGGAATCACTGATTTAGACTTTATTGAAGTTTTGGAACTGCATTAATACTTTACACATTGCCCTAAGTTAAGCCTGTGCCATAGCTATCAGGGGGTTGAGCGGAGGTTAAGTTAGGAATATTGAGGGTTCACCCGGACCCGGCTTGAACAAGAGTTGTGATTGTTCCTTGAGGTGTGAACTCAAGTTCCTCAGCGTAGAAGACCTCAGTCTTGCTGACTCTGGTTACAACTATGCAACTCTTTCGGCTAATGTGACGTCACTCTTCTATTGCAGGTCTGGGGACCACCTTGAAATCCATCTAGTGCAGGTACAGTGGAAGAGCCAGGCAGGCCGGTGAAAGACAACCATCAGCATCTTCAGGACATTTAGGAACAAGCTAAGGCAAGTCTTCAAGACGCCAAGATCGCTGACCAAAAGCAGGCAAACACCGACAACCTGTATCTCAACACCAACCTGGAGATCAGGTCTGGTCAGCCACCGAGCACCTATGGTTACAAGGGCCCAAAAAGTTAGAAGTATTATTTTTAGGTCCCTTTGCCATAGGACGTAAAGAGAACCCAGTGTCAGCGGAGTTCGCTCTGCCCAAGGATCTCCAGTTACATCCCATTTTTCATGTTTGGTTGGTCAAGCCCTGAAGTGAACACAATAGCCCTGATCCTCCAGCGCCCCCGATTCTCAAGCATGGTCATGTGGAACGAGAGGTGAAAGCCATGTTAGACTCTAGGCGCATTACCTGTAGATTTTTATAATTTATACAAAATCCATGTACATGGGGGGCATGGCCAAGCGGTCCACAATGGGGGACACGCACTAAGCGAGCTTCGGTGGCCCGTTCATAATCCTGCATTCATCCTGCCTCATCAGCCTGAATCCTACCCTCAATCTCCTGGCATTCCCGTCCTCCATGCAGAGGAGGCAGCCGGATCCCGATCGCGGCTGAAACAGCTGAGGTTGCGACAGCCGGCCGGCGTAGCCCGGGCTCACGCGGCTTCGTGGATTCTCCTGGTCTGATTGCTGGGCGGGGTCCGGGAGCAGCTCGACTGAGGCGGCAGGCAGCGGAGACATCGGCAGTGGTCCCCTAGTCCAGATGGTAACACTGTTTGCCTGGGAGGCGTGCGGTGGGCCCCGCTGTTGGGTGCCGCCTCCTGCTGAACATCTGCTTGCCCGGCGACCCCTGGAAACCGGCCGCATGATTGTCCTGGAGTGGGGGCTGAGGCTGGCGGCCTGTATTGAGGTGAGCTGCAGTCACGTGCGGCGCCGCGGAACTGTGATCTGGTTGGGGACACTGCACAATGCAGACTCGTAGGCCGATGACGCTGGATCCCCCATTTTGGACTACCACAGTCTTCCTGACACCACCGGCCCCCTGACTCTGCCTCATGTCTCTTTGAGTGCAGTAGCTCCTTGCGACCTCAGAGACCCTGGGGGCTCACTCTTTCCTCCTCCTTCCTCCCCTCTGACTATGGGCTGAAATCCTAGCACCCAGAAGACTTCTTGGGAAGTCGAACCGCAGCCTGGTCCTTACACCGCAACCCACCTCCCTGGACTACTGGTGCCTGACCCCTCCCTGGTAATTCAACCACAGAATAGATTGGGATACAGGGCGAATTGCTTGGCACTGACCCTGGGGCCCTCACGGAGGTGTTGGCCTCCTTGCTGTCTGATGTGGCCTACAACTCATCTGCGTGGCGCTCGGGCCTGGCCCTTTGCTGCTCTGGGGCCTCGCGCAGAGCGGGCAGCTGCGATCCGCATTGCTCTTTACCTGTGCCCTAAATCCTTGCAGCAGTGACCCTTCGTGAGCACTGCATACATGTGTCCTGACATCTCTGGCTGGGTGGCAGATAGATAATTTCCTATACTCGCCTTCTAAGACCGCCTCCACACTGGAGGTCCGCGACGCTGTTGGAGAGGGCTGTGCAGGGGCGTCCATTAGGAGGGTGGACGGTGGCTGCACGAGGAAGCGGCCAGGCTAGGTTCAGTGCGGCCTATGTGGGCCACCTTCACGCCTGCCTCCTGCCCGCCTTGAAGACAAACTACGTCCAGATCAGCAGCTGCAGAAGACCCTTCGCTCCTCGGAAATAGCACTATTATAGTTACAGTCGACGACGAGCTCGCCCTTCATACCAACCCTTATTGACCTACACTACTAATACATGGAACGGACTGCTGTCACCGAAAATGACCGGTGATATGCTGCAGGGTACCAAGCAGAGTACGATAAGTCAGGGCGCAGGCGGCCCTGACCTCTACCAGCCCAGACAACGCTGCACTGATGGCGGCGATAACCCAGCCTCTGGACGCCTTGGAGGCCAAAACTGGAGCAGTGGGGTCGGACGTCATGCTGACCCCGCCAGGATCTCTGCAAGGTGGTCAACAGGATAGCCGAGAAGACAAGACCCGGATATTTGTAATGGAGAATACAGCTACATCCCTCCAAAAGAGGGTATCCTCCTTGGAATCCATCACGAAGGGTCTTGCGATTAGCGCAGAGAATACCAAAGGCAGAGCTCGGAGGAATAATCTTCATGTCGTGGGCTTCCCGAAGGAATGCGAAGGCAACAACATGGAGCAGTTCCTTACCACATGGCTTGCGGGATCGATCCCTCAGTCTTTGTCCCAATACTTTATTCTCGAGCGTGCTCACCGCGCCCTGATGCAGAATCCTCCGCCTTGGGTCAGACCACGGCCCACTATGACTCATCTCATTAAAATGTTTCCATCTTTTAGGTTCCAAAGTGCCATGCCTCTCTCGATTTGGCTATATCCAGGTCTTCCATGCTGGATTCACCAGTAGGTCCCGTGGGGTGGCAGTCCTTATTCATTGGAGAGTCCCCTTTACACACACTAATATATGGTCTGACCCCTAGGGTCGATATATAGTTGTGACTGGTATGTTATATGGGGAGCTTGTTACATTTGGTAGTGTTTATGCGCTCCACCATTGTCTGAATCGTTCGTGAAATTCCTGACTAGAATGATGTTAGAGATACCCAGGGGCCTCTCTATTATATGTGGTGACTGGAATTACGTCTTGATATTGGCTCAGGATACATGGCGATCGCTTGGAGGGCTAGACCTACTCAGCGAAACGCGACTACAGACCCTGGTGCGAGATATGGGCTGGGTGGATACGTGGCAACATTTACACCCGACAATGCAAAGTTATACATACTACTCTACAGTACATGATTCATTCTCACATTTAGATTACATATTTATACCGACCGCTAACTATTATTGAATTGTGGCAGCGGATATCTTACCTAGAGGCCTGTCCGATCACTCTCCAATAGCGTTGACATTGCGGCTGGACATAGCCCACCCATCCTTCCGATGGCGCCTTTCGATGGGGCATCTTCATGATCCACAATATAAAACCTACATATATCAGGCCATAACGGCTTATTTTACTGAAAATTTGGGAACAGTGAGCTCGGCGATGACCATCTGGGAGGCTACATGCCAACCCTTAGAGGCGCCGACATATCTTTTTGCGCCGCCCAACGGAAAAAGTGCCGGGAAACATTGCTCCAGGCAGAGGCTCAAATACTTGATTTAGAACAGCGGAGTGGAGATGTAGGCGGTAGGCAAATTCACTGCCAGCTCCTTTTCGCGCAAAAAGCACAATCTTACATTCTGTAGGATGAGGCGAGACAGGCTTGGCTAGCCTCACGATGCCAAATATATCAGTGGGGGGACAAGTCGTGCTGTCTCCTACATCGCCTATGCCACGACTCACCCACTAACAACACCTGGTATTCTGGGTGAGGATGGCCAGACGCTGATGTACCCAGCCTATATAGCGTCTAGCTTTCTGACATATTACGCCAATCTATATACCCCTAACGATGTGCTACCTAATTCGGTGAGTAACTGCTTTATAGAAGACTTACTCCCAAAGCCCTGTCAGATACGACACAGGCGGAACTAGATGCCCCCTTAACAACTGAGGAGCCGAGTGCGGTCCTCGCAGACTTGAGCACGGGCAAAGCTCTGGGTCCTAACGGCTTCCCATGGAAGTTATACAAGCTCTTCAGTCCCAGTTCGTTACTCACTATCTGGAGGCGGTGAACGCGGCCCTCGAGGAGGGGAGACTCCCGTCGGACTGGCGACATGCCGAGATTGCTAAATTCCTTAAACCCGGCTGACCCCCGGCTCAACACTCATCGTACCGTCCCATATCGCTGCTGAATGTAGAGGCTAAACTTTTGGCCAAAGCCCTTGCAAAATGTATCCTCCCCTTTATGTCTGACCTAGTTCATCCGGACCAGGCAGGTTTTATGCCTCACTGAGCCACCTGACAATATCTGATGGGCCCATAACGCAGTAGCAGCGATGGACCATCTGGACAGCCCGGCAGGGTTGCTGCTGGCCGACAGATAGGGCATTTGATTCCTTGGGGTGGATGTACCCGTTTCCTCTCCTGCAGCGTCTTAATATTTGGCCACGTCTTTTGTCCTATATTCGGCTGTTATATACAGATCTCACAGCTTCAGTTAGAGTGGCAAGTGCAGACTCTGAACTCTTATCTACAGGGCATGGCACTCACTAGGGTTGCCCTCTGTCCCCCTACTTATTTGTGCTGGCACTAGAACCACTGGCCTCATGGGTCCAGATTTACGCACAAGTTAAAGGATTTGAGTGGCCAGGCATGATATCGTATCGGATCGCCCTGTACGCTGGTGATGTCCTTTTCTTTTATATCAGAGCCGCGTTGGACGGGGCCTCGGTTGCTCCACATAATGCAGGTATTTGGTGAGACCTCGGGATCATATTTGAACACCTGGAAGTCTATACTCTGGCCTCTACGCGGGAGCTTGAAATGGGTGCATGGGCTGCAGATGTCACGATGACCACAACCGGATTTAAATATCTTGGGGTCCATCTGGCGTCCTCCCAATCTGTGACATGGGATAAAAACATCACCCCTATCTGGCTGCGCACCCAGGTTGAGATGAAGTCATGGACACGTATGCCCCTTTCCATACTGGGTTGATCGGCGATTTTTAAAATGCTGTCACTCCCTTGCCTTCTCTACCAGCTGCAGAATCATCCCTTTCAAATACCGCCCGCCTGATTCCGGCAGCTGAAATCCAGACTCAGCCGCTTCCTTTGGAATGACCAGACCGCTAGAGTCGAGCTAAAAATATGCTTTCAGTCTACCTACTGTGGGGGGATAGCGATAATGGCTATTCAATCATATCATGCAGCATCCCGCCTCTTAGTGCTAAACGACTGGTGGTACAGAAATGGAAATGACCCGGCGTACCAGGTTGAACGATGGCTCATGGGTAGCACCCTACCACACTTTCTCCTACATTGCCCTAGAGAGCTCCGGCAGCTCCTGCCTGCTACACGGGTGATCTTTGGACTATAGAAGCAATCGCTGAGCAGGATGGGATGGTGGGGAAAACTGACAAGAGAAACGCCTCTTTGGCAGAGTGGTCTTATGCCACAGGTATCTACCTTTTATTTATTTTATTTATTTAAAACACTTGTAAAGCGCAACTGTCACCTAACAGGTATCCTGGCGCTGATGAGCTTACTCCTAAGGTGGATAGAGATGGGAGGTTAAAAGGGATTTAGAAGTGAGCGAACTTGGGGAAGAGCCAAGTTTTAATTTGTTTTCTGAATGGCAGAAGTTGTGGAGTTTGGCGAATGTCGACCGGCAGACTGTTCCATAGTTTGGCGGCGGCCACTCTGAAGGATCTTCCCCCAGTCCTTACCTTGTTAAATCTGGGTACCAACACAAGGCAGGCTGAGGTGGATCGAAGAGTTCTGGTGGGGATGTACCAGGAAAACATTTTTTGTAGGGATCTGGGACCCGTTCCGTGTAGTGCCTTGAAGACAAGGCAGAGTGCTTTAAAAGCTATTCGCTGCTTCAAAGGGAGCCAATGTAGTTCGGCAAGGGCTGCTGTGGCCGAGGATCTCCTGGTCCAACCAAGGGCCAGTTTGGCAGCGGCCGACTGGACTCTTTGGAGTCTGTCCAGAAGAACGGCTGGGGACTCGAGTAAAAGAGCATTACAATAGTCAAGGCGACTGAGGATAGTGCACCTGACTATTAATGCTCGGGCCTGGGTGGGGAGTAGTGGCATGATTTTGCGTAGAGAACGCAATAGGGCCGAGCAGGTAGAGACTGTTTTGGTTACCTGCGTTTGCATGCTAAGGTTGTTGTTTAGCATGACACCAAGATTGCGGACGCTAGTGACCGGCTGTGGTTTTTCTAGATTTTCCGGGGGCCAGAATTCCATAGGAAATAGACGAGGGATCCGGCTCCCAGAGCAGAATAGGACCTCGGTCTTGGAGGAATTGAACTGCAGAGAATTCGAGTGCAGCCAGCCGGCTGTGTCTCTTAAGCAGTCATGGAACGATTCCTTGGGGATTGAGTCTTCCCCCTCCCAAGATAGAATGAGCTGGGTGTCATCCGCGTAGTTTACTGTTTTCAATCTATGGGATTTGATTAAAGTGACCAGTGGTTTTAGGTAAACGTTAAAAAGGATCGGGCTGATGGACGAGCCCTGGGGAACGCCGTGAAGCACTGGAGAGAAGGCGGATTGAAACGGGGGGAGGGACACAGCCTGTTTCCTATCCCTCAGATATGAATGGAACCAGAGCAGGGCGGCGCCGTCGACCCCTGCCTCTTTGAGCCTTTTCAGCAGAATCACATGGTTAACCGTATCGAATGCGGCAGACAGGTCCAGCAAGATCAAGGCCACTGCGTAGCCCCTGTCTGCACGCATCCGAAGTTCTTCCATGGCTGTAAGCACAGCCGTTTCGGTACCATGGGCTGGGCGAAAACCAAATTGGAAGTCGTCCAGGATGTGATTCTGCTCAAGATGTGTCGAGAGACAGGAGCTGACCCAGCGTTCCACCACTTTCACTGGAAAGGGTAGAAGCGATATAGGTCGAAAGTTGGAAAGGCACTCGGGGTTCAAAGAGGGTTTTTTCAGCAGTGGGGTGATGAGTGCTTGCTTCCAGGGGGTGGGGACAAATCCACAGCACAGAGATTGGTTACAGATCCTGCGGAGAGTGTGGAATAGTTCAGTTCCGCACGCTTTCCAGGTTTTAGGGGGCAGTGGGTCAAGGGGGGACCCAGAGGTGATTCGGTGTGCCAGTCTCTCGAAATCTACTTCGGGGATAGGGGGGAGAGCCTGTAGGCATTCCCTTGGTAGGTGTCCTGGGCTCGATGGATCTAGGTTGGTAGTGGCGGCTCCGGGGGAATTAGAGTTATCTTGTAATGGGGGGGTTGCAAGGTTCTGAATGATTGTCTCAATTTTGTTCGTGAAGAACTGTGCGAGATTGTCGCAGAGGGTCTGTGAGGGGGGGATGGTTTTCTTGGCACAGTCAGGGTGGGTAAGGTTGTCGAGGATCTGGAAGATGCTTTTGGAACTATTTGCGGCGTTGACTATAGTGGAGCAGTAATAGGTGGATTTGCTCTCCGTGATGGCCGATTTGTATTCTAGGAGCTTGTTTTTCCAGATAATTTTATTTGAGTCATGGTAGCCTTGTCTCCACTTCCTCTCGGCCTGTTTACAGACTAATTTGAGGGTTTTCAGGGAGTCGTTGTACCATGGGGCTGGTGCTCTACCTTTGGGCTTGCATCTTTTTAGTGGAGCAGTAGAGTCCGTGGAGGATACTATCCTCTTACAGAAGACTCTATAGTTGTCTTCAACCGGGTTGAATGGAGAGAAGGTATCTTCTACGTTGAAGACGGAAGTGGTGGAGCTCAGTTTTTCCAAAGCTTTCCAGTCTCTATAGTAAAATTCTGATGGGGCGCTATTATTCGGCTTTGATGTTTTTTTGCAGGTAATGTGGAATTTGATAAGAGCGTGATCTGTCCAGCTCATGGGCAGAATGTCGTCCACATGTATTAAACCATGACTGGAGAAGATGAGGTCAAGTCGGTGGCCTCCTGAGTGGGTAGGTTGCTTAACCAGCTGGTAGAGTCCCACGCTTTCGCAGGAGATTTTCTAGACCAGTGTCTAAATTCCCGTTTGGCCAGAGGTTGAAATCCCCTAAAATGATTAATTTATTATGGGAGGTTGCCATATTCGTAAAGGTGGTCAGTAGCGCTTGCTGCTGTGGGGGGGTGAAAGACCCTGGAGGTCAGTAGCAAATAATTTCCGTGAAGATACCTCCGGAGTGGCAGTTTATGGAAAGGCCGAGGAGCTCAGTCCCCGCAACCGTGTCCATGTCTATGGCGTTGATATGCCAGGAGGCTCTGTATATAATGCCTACTCCGCCACCACGGCCTTTAGGTCTGGGAAGGTGCAGGATTTTGAAATCTTGAGGGCATGCCCATGCTAGTTCAATGTCGCAGTTTGCGTGAGTCCAAGTTTCGGTTAGGAAGAGGACGTCCAGGTGGTGGGATTCTATGAGGAGAAGAATTTCGTTCGCATGCTTAGGCAGTGATCTGACGTTCAGAAGGCCTCCCAGGAGCAGATCCTTTTGTGTGAAGTCAAGCAGTGGGAAAGCATTGTCATCAAAGGTGAGCTTACCTTCATGAGCGTATTCTCGCAGGTTAATCAAGGTTTCTCGAGTATAGCGAAGGGGCGAGCGAGCAAATTTGAGCAGAGATGTTGGCGCTGGTCGCGTCCTCGTCGCGGACAAGCGCAGACGAGCTCGCCTTAAGCGCGCCTTCGGCGCGCAAACGGCGCTCGTCCGCTGCGCTTCCTAGGGATGCACATGATTTAAAGCTGGAGAGGGATGGCCAAGGGAAGTGGGCGTGGCCTGAAAAGGGGGCGTGGCCTGCGGGCGAGGCAAAGCGCTAGTAGAAGCGTCCTGCGCCTTAAACTATCAGCGATAAATCCGCTGTAGAGTGCAAGCAAGTGCTGGTAAGTGAAGTATTAAAAACACAGAATAACAGTTTTTAAAAATATCTCCCGGCTATTTTGCCTCAGGAGTGCAGCATCGTAATCTTGTCTGGGTTTCGGGACTGGTATATTATTGGTATCTCCACATTGGAGGATGAGATGCGCTGCACTGTTCTGAAGTCCTTTCAAGAGCTCCAGAAGGAATTTGAGATGTCGCGTACTCAATTCTACAAGTATTTGCAATTTTGCCACGCTCTAACACCATACAGAGCGACCCTGGAATCTATCCCAGAGTTTAACCCGATAGAGGCGAAGGTCTTTATGGGCAATTTGGGAGACCACAAGACAGCAAAAAAATTTACCAATCCCTAGTAAAAATCTCTCTACGACCCTAGACTCACTCCGGGAGAGATGGCAGGCTGACCATGATCCACTAGATAACGACGACTGGACGAAGATATTAGAATCCCCGTGGGGAGCCGCAATAGCGTCACACCTCAGTTTCATTCAGTTTAAATATATACACTGTGCTTATTTCACTAGATACTGCTTGTGAAGGGCAGGACTGATAGCTTCCCCCTACAGGTCTCCGCTGTGACAATTGCGGAAGGTACGTTCATGCACACTATTTGGGAATGCACGGGACTCTACAGATTTTGGGTTGGGGTAACAACCTATCAGAGTACTGGGTCCCCTAAGCTTGCACTACTGCATGTCACTGAAGAGATTGGAGGAAATCGGTATAAAAGAAATCTATAAATCTTAGGCCTGACTCTGGCCAATAGTTATATAGCCAGGGCATGGAAAGACCCAGTGCCGCCCAAACTAGGAAGAATGGAGGGCGAGTCTAGATTGGTGTATGAACATGGAGCAACCTATATTTAAGGCCCGAGGTTGCCCGCAGAAACATTTCAAAATCTGGAAACGCTGGGCAGATTTTAGAGGTCTTATTTTGGAACCCCCTCCACCACGCTGCACTGATGCTGAAATCCCTGGATGATAGATCAAGGAGGCGTGAAGTGATACAGGGACCTACACTGTATGAGAATTGGCTTGCAAGGTATGTTGAACAGATTATTGTATTGTACATGGCACACATGGTTATAAAGTTTTGGCCTGAAATGTTTATTTACCTATTTTGTAAATGTCATATGAAAGTCACCAGATTGATTCTTATAATTCTGACCAGACAAACTGTATTTCTCCTACTCAAAATGAGACTGTTATCTGCTGACTTGCAACTGTTAAAAACAAAATCCATGTACATGGGAAAACTGCATTTTAAGTTGATGCAATAGCAGAGAGAAATAGTAGACTTGGGTTCTGTTCAGTATTAAAAAGTGTAAGGACTGCAGAAGATCCAAGAAAACCTCTACCTGACACCAGCTATGAGACTAAAGATGAGTCTTGTGTGCCTTCTCTTAACCCTATTCCGCTTCCTCCATCTTTGCAGTCGATGTTGAGCGCAGTCTTGGATGTGTTCAGCACCGTTGATGGGGCGAAGTGGACTCGTGGGTTCCAGCGTAGATGGGGCGAAGTGGACTCGTGGGTTCCAGCGTAGGTGGGGCGAAGTGGACTCGTGGGTTCCAGCGTAGGTGGGGCGAAGTGGACTCGTGGGTTCCAGCGTAGGTGGGGCGAAGTGGACTCGTGGGTTCCAGCATAGGTGGGGCGAAGTGGACTCGCGAGTCGCAGCGTAGATGGGGCGAAGTGGACTCGCGGGTTGCAGCGTAGATGGGGCGAAGTGGACTGGTGGGTTGCAGCGTAGATGGGGCGCAGTAGACTGGCGGGTTGCAGCGTAGATGGGGCGCAGTGGACTGGCGGGTTGCAGCGTAGATGGGGCGCAGTGGACTGGCGGGTTGCAGCGTAGATGTGGCGAAGTGGACTGGCGGGTTCCAGCGTAGATGGGGCGAAGTGGACTGGCGGGTTCCAGTGTAGATGGGGCGAAGTGGACTGGCGGGTTCCAGCGTAGATGGGGCGAAGTGGACTGGCGGGTTCCAGCGTAGATGGGGCGAAGTGGACTGGCCGGTTGCAGTGTAGATGGGGCGAAGTGGACTGGGCGGTTGCAGCGTAGATGGGGCGAAGTGGACTGGCGGGAAGTGGACTGGCGGGTTCCAGCGTAGATGGGGCGAAGTGGACTGGCGGGTTCCAGCGTAGATGGGGCGAAGTGGACTCGAGGGTTGCAGCGTAGATGGGGCGAAGTGGACTCGCGGGTTGCAGCGTAGATGGGGCAAAGTGGACTCGCGGGTTGCAGCGTAGATGGGGCAAAGTGGACTCGCGGGTTGCAGCGTAGATGGGGCAAAGTGGACTCGCGGGTTCCAGCGTAGATGGGGCAAAGTGGACTCGCGGGTTCCAGCGTAGATGGGGCGAAGTGGACTCGCAGGTTGCAGCGTAGATGGGGCGAAGTGGACTAGCGGGTTCCAGCGTAGGTGGGGCGAAGTGGACTCGCGGGTTGCAGCGTAGGTGGGGCGAAGTGGACTCGCGGGTTGCAGCGTAGGTGGGGCGAAGTGAACTCGCGGGTTGCAGCGTAGATGGGGCGAAGTGGACTCGCGGGTTCCAGCGTAGATGGGGCGAAGTGGACTCGCGGGTTCCAGCGTAGATGGGGCGAAGTGGACTCGTGGGTTCCAGCGTAGATGGGGCGAAGTGGACTCGTGGGTTCCAGAGTAGATGGGGCGAAGTGGACTCGTGGGTTCCAGAGTAGATGGGGCGAAGTGGACTCGTGGGTTCCAGAGTAGATGGGGCGAAGTGGACTCGTGTGTTCCAGGGTAGATGGGGCGAAGTGGACTCGTGGGTTGCAGCGTAGATGGGGCGAAGTGGACTGGCAGGTTCCTGCGTAGATGGGGCGAAGTGGTCTTGTGGGTTCCAGCGTAGATGGGGCGAAGTGGTCTCGTGGGTTCCAGCGTAGATGGGGCGAAGTGGTCTCGTGGGTTCCAGCGTAGATGGGGCGAAGTGGTCTCGTGGGTTCCAGCGTAGATGGGGCGAAGTGGTCTCGTGGGTTCCAGCGTAGATGGGGCGAAGTGGTCTCGTGGGTTCCAGCGTAGATGGGGCGAAGTGGACTCGTGGGTTCCAGCGTAGATGGGGCGAAGTGGACTGGCAGGTTCCTGCGTAGATGGGGCGAAGTGGTCTAGTGGGTTCCAGCGTAGATGGGGCGAAGTGGACTCGTGGGTTCCAGCGTAGATGGGGCGAAGTGGACTGGCAGGTTCCATCGTAGATGGGGCGAAGTGGACTCGTGGGTTCCAGCGTAGATGGGGCGAAGTGGACTCGTGGGTTCCAGCGTAGATGGGGCGAAGTGGACTGGCAGGTTCCTGCGTAGATGGGGCGAAGTGGACTGGCAGGTTCCTGCGTAGATGGGGCGAATGGACTCGTGGGTCCCAGAGTAAATGGGGCGAAGTGGACTTGTGGGTTCCACATCCCTGAATCTATAGATTAGTGGTGACTTGAGTCGGACACGAAGCACAAAAGTCCATTTTGGCTTTGCTTTGTCCGTACTGTTTTTTTGGTTATGTTTAGAAAGACAAGCTAACAAAATGTAGTCTTAGGTTAAATGAAGTATTTCTCTGTATTCAAAAGTGTAGTTTTCTTTAAAAACAAATCATTTACATAAACAAAAGTTGAAATGTTGCCAGACACCACAGGGACGGACAGGAGTGTTCAGGAGATTAGGACTTCAATATTTCAATAATGGAGAACAAGGTTATCAGATCTTCATAACTGACAGGACTGTAGTTATGTTATGTTATTTTATCTTTTGTATAGCGCACGGCTACTCAAAAAGAGTGTCCCGGCGCTTTTAATAAGGAAGGCTGCATCATAGTAACATAACACTGTTAAAAAGAAGAAAGGACAGAAGACAGAGCGGGCGTACAAGAAATGGGCTACTGGGTAAACAGCAAAGTTTTAAGGCCTTTTCTAAAGGCAAGTAGGCTGGTGGCTCCCCGCAAGGTGAACGGCAGAGAGTTCCACAACTGTGGCGCCAGTAGTCCAAAAGAGCGTCCTCCCAAGCGAGCTCTCTTCACTCGCGGGACAACCGCTAGGAGCAGGGATTCCGACCTCAGAGCGCGAGTCGGATGATAAAAGGCCAGTCTCTTTTGGAGATACTTTGCTCCCACCGCATGGAGGGGCTTATAGGCCAGAGTCAAAGCCTTAAAGGCAATCCGTTTCCGGATTGGAAGCCAGTGCAAGGTCTTCAACAGACCCGCTGCACTGGCCCGTCTATTTAGACCAAAAATAGCTCTCGCGGCAGCGTTCTGCACCACTTGGAGCCGCTGCAGCAGATACTCTGGCAGGCCCAGGTAAAGAATGTTCGAGTAATCTAGCCTGAACCCGATTAGGGCCTGCACCGTCAGCTTCCTGTGCTCCTCAGACAACAGGGGAAGGAACCTCCGCAACATCCTTAGGAGGCCAAAGCAGGTGCCCGACACCCCTAGGATCTGGGATTTCAGAGTTAGCCCATTATCCATCTTGACCCCCAAGTTCTTAGCAATCTTGGAGGAACAAGACGGTGGAAACATATTAATGGGCCACCAGGCCTGCCAGTCTGGCTCTGTATCACACCCAAAGAAGAGTACCTCGGACTTATCGGAATTGCACTTGAGGCTGTTCAGTTGGAACCATTGGAAAACAGCCCCAAGGCAATCCCGGATACTCTCCCCGTAGTAAAAGGAGCATGCACTTAATCTGCTTCCCGTGAGATGTCAATCAATCCAGGGTTTCTAAAGCGCAGCTACTCACCCTTGAGGGTCTCAAGGCACTGATGTGACACTATGAGGACCACATGGTTTTTAGCCGCACTCTGAAGATCCGGCGAGGCCAGGATACATTTATGTGGCAGCCGTCATCCCTCCTGCTGGTCAGCTAGGAGATGCCTCAGACCCCTCCCTCCCACCACCTAACTACTGCACAACACTTCCCAGTGGTGGGGCTGGCTGGGTACCAGATTTTCGTGGGTGGGTCTGTGCGAGACTGTCAACCTGGAGGAGGCTGGGCCACCCCTCCTTGCCTGACCCCAGCCTAAGGTACTGTGCCTGCCTTCCCACTGACCCGCTCCCCCTGTGCTGCCTGCGCTGCCTGCTGTCCCTGCCACTCCCCTTGTGCTGCCTGTTTTTCCTCTGCTGCTGTCCCACCAGCACTGCCTGCTCTCCCTGCCCATGCGCTGCAGCTCCCCCTGAGCTGCTGCTCTCCCTGCTCCTGCATTGTCTGCTGTCCATGTCGCTCCCCGTGCTCTGCCTGCTGTCCATGTGCTGCCGCTCCCTCTGCACTGCCAGCTGCCCCAGCGCTGCCAATCCTCCTTCACTGCCTGCTTTGCATGCTGTCCTTGTGCTGCTACTGTCCCTGCATTACCTGCTGCCCGAGCCCTGGGCTGTCTGATGTCCCTGCGCTACACTCACCAGGACCACCAATAAAGGTCGCCACACAGCTGATGGGTGCAGCAGATGCACCTTCAATGCACCACCAGTTAGACAATGCAGTGCCAGGATCCCTGGCTCTCCCACCACCTGACGGTACACCGCCAAGGAACTCCTGGACGCCGAAACAGTTGCATCTCCTCCTCCCCAATATCTACCGAAGGAGCCTTCACCTGCTGACACCGCCACTTCTCCTGCAACACAACCTATTAAAGATCCAGCACCTCTCCTGCCCACAAGACCAAGAACATTCCGCAACTGCTCCACTATATCCTGCTCAACATCCGCTCCCTTGCAAACACGCCACAGAAATCTGGGACACCAGCACCACCCTCACCATGGACGTTGCCTTCATCACGGAAACGTGGCTCCACACCTCTTCGAACCCCATCCCCACCGCCATTCCAGAAGGCTAGAAGACCAACAACAAACAAGGTGGAGGCATCGCCATCATCTTCCAGAAAACCATCAGATGCACCAACCACGAATCCACGCCTCGCATGAAACACCTCAAATTACTACTACAAACTGACGCAAAGACCACGATAAGAGGCACTGCCACCTACAGATCCTGGGACCCTGAGTAACATTCTGTGACGTCATTCTCAACCTCATCGCTATCCTAGCAATCGACTAACTACTATGTCCTACTCCGCAACCTCAACTTCACACAAAGACAACCCCAACGTCACCAACTCCATCGCTCTCCTGGAGAACTTGACCAACATCAGCCTCACCCAACTGGTCACTAAACTCAAGACCAAAGCCAGACATGCACTCGGCCCAATCTTCACCTCCAGCGACAGAATCAAATTCAGCCACACCACAGAACTGATGCCCAGCACAACACAGCTTAAGCAAGGTCACCAAAACTCAGTGGTTACAGGCCCTCACCACCTCCCAACCCAAGGTCTCAACAGACCTCGACCAGGCCATCCAGAATTTCGCCTCCTGGATCACAGACAGCACTGACAGTTACCCGACGACGGAAACCTACAAAACCTCCCTGGAGGTATACCCCAAAACTCAGGACCACCAAGCACAACTGCCATCAGCAGGAGAAACTATGGCACACCAGCAAGGACCCCGCAGACAGAGAAGCTCACAATACAGCCATCACCACTCGAAACAAGTCGTCGGCTCACCACACAAAGGAACTCTTCAAAATAGTTAAAGAATTCTCTTGTCTAACTGCCTCAGAGAACACCTGCCCCCCTTCCCAAGGATCCTACTACACCCTCTCAGACTACTTCCACAGCAAGATCACCAACATCTACAACCTCCAACCTGTCACTCTCAACCCAAACAACCTCAACCAACCTCAACCAACAAGCGAACATCAGCCCAACCATTACCACCAGGTCTCCGTTCACCGTCCTGACCACCTCAGCCATCATGTCTTCCATCCACTCCAGGGAACCGACCGACCCCCTGCCCCCACCACCTCTACAACTTCACAACAAACCCAATCAGCACGCAACGTATCAGCATCCAACTCCATCTCTATAGCTTCCTTACTGGATACAAAGAAACACACAGACGTCAGACTGCTCCTAAAGGAAGCCTTAGCCGACCCCAGCAATCTCAAACATTATTGGCCGATATCCCTGCTCTCCTACCCAGCCAAAGTACTTGAGAAAGCCATCAACCAGCAGCTCACCATATTCCTGAAACAAAACCACCTACTGGACGCCTCACTATCGGGATTCTGTGCCGACCACAGCACTGAGATCGCGCCTGATTGCAACCACAGACTACATCAGAACACTCCACAACCACAGAGAAACTGTGGCCATGATCCACCTCCATGGCGTTCAACACCATCTCCCACAACACCCTCATCAACAGACTGACACCGGTTTACAGCAGGACACCATCAAGTTGATCGCCTCCTTCCTTGCATGACTCAGAGCATTTGACTGCCTCCCTTCACCTCTGCCCCTAAAAACATGATATATGGTGTACCACAAGGATCATCCCTCAGCCCCACCCTGTTCACGATCTATACGACACCCCCTCGCAGACGTCGTCAGAGCCCACAGACTTAATATAGTCTCCTATGCAGACAACACTCAACTGATCCTCTCGATCCCCGACGACCCCTCCATGCCAAAGCAAACTTCTGCAATGCCAACATAGCCAAATGGATGAGTGACAACTGCCTCAAACTCAACTCCGACAAAACGCAAGTACTGATCTTCGGGAAGAACACCTCCGCATGGGACCACAGCTGGGGGCAAGCAGAACTCTGACCTAGCCCACACCGCCCGACCATGCACGCAACCTCGGCATCATCCTTGACAGACTGACCATGAAACGGACAAGTCAATGCCTCCTCCTGCTTCCACGCATGTTCTGCAGAATCTTCAGATGGATCACAAACACCAGAAAGTGTCACTCGGGCCCTTGTGCAGTTGCGGCCTGCATGGTTTGTGGGTGGGGGGCAACAGAAACCGGAATCAGGCAGCCAGGCTCCCTCCCCAAAGCGAATCACAACGATGCAATACAGTGTTGAGTGACAGCGCTCAGCCAGGGGTCTGGAAAGGTGGACATGTTCTCCATGCAGGAGTGGGCAAACCGCTCACCCCCTGCCCTAATCCGTAAGCAGGGCAGCCCCGCCCCAGAAGGAATATGCTACTTACCAGTATGCATCTGTTCTTGGCATAGAGGGCTGCAGAGTGGTACATTTATGAATAGATCGCCATCTGGTGTTGGGCTCGGATGATTGCACTTTGTTTTTCTTCTGGAGAAGTCTTTGTCGTCATAGGTGACTCCTCCTCTCGGTGTTAGTGCGCATGGGCATCGGCTCCATCCTTAGATTGTTTTGCCATAGTAGGGTTAGATGGAGTAGTGTAGTATAGTACATAAAGATATGCCCATGTAAATGTATCTAAATAAGATAATGTTGGGACAGACACAGGTTTCCGGGGAGGCAGGGAGGGCATGTACCACTCTGCAGCCCTCTATGCCAAGAACAGATGCATACTGGTAAGTAGCATATTCCGTTCGAGGCATATGGGCTGCAGATGGTACATTTATGAATAGATTGTAAAGCAGTTACCTCCCTAGCGGTGGTCACCAGTGTCTGTCGCAACTGTTTGAAATAGAGTTTTTAATACAGCTTGGCCCACTCTGGCTTGTTGTGCAGCCTGTACATCAACACAGTAGTGCTTTGTGAATGTATGTGATGTAGACCAAGTTGCTGCTCTACATATGTCATCTAGGGGAATGTTCCCTAAGAATGCCATAGATGCTCCTAGTTTTCGTGTAGAATGAGCTCTAGGAGGAACAGTTAATGTTCTCTTTGCTTTAATGTAACATATTTGTATACATCTTACAATCCATCTTGCGATGCCTGCTTTAGAGATAGGATTGCCCTTATGTGTTGGGGAAAATGCTACAAATAGTTGTTTAGTTTTCCTGAAGTTTTGTGTTCTTTCTATGTAGTACAGAATGGCTCTTTTGACATCTAGTGTATGTAGAGCCCTTTCTGCCACCGTCTGTGGTTTTGGAAAGAAGACTGGTAGTTCCACTGGCTGATTGATGTGGAATGCTGAAATTACTTTAGGCAAGAACTTTGGGTTTGTTCTAAGAACCACTTTATTCTGGTGTAACTGTAGGAATGGTTCTTGTATTGTCAATGCCTGTAATTCACTTACTCTCCTGAGTGAGGTAATGGCTATAAGGAAGGCCACCTTCCATGTAAGGAATTGTATTTCGCACCTATGCATAGGTTCGAAGGGTGGCCCCATTAGTCTGGTGAGTACTACGTTGAGGTTCCAGACTGGGGAAGGTGGTAATCTTGGTGGAATGACTCTTTTAAGACCTTCCATGAATGCTTTTATCGCTGGTACTCTGAACAGTGATATGCGCTGCCTGTTTTGTAGGTATGCTGCTATAGCTGCTAGATGTACTCTGATAGATGTGTACGCTAGATTACATTGCTGTAAGTGTAATAAGTAGCAAATAATCTCCCTTGTTGATACGTCCAGAGGGTTGATATTGTTATTAGTACAGTGTATAGCAAACCTCTTCCACTTAGCTGCATAGCATGCTCTGGTGGTTGGACGTCTCGCTTGTTTAATTATCTCCATGCAATTTGGGGGGAGATCTAAGTATCCAAATTCTAGGATTTCAGGAGCCAGATCGCTAAGTTCAATTGAGTTGGATCTGGGTGCATTATTTCTCCATGGTTCTGTGTAAGGTGCATGGGTAGAATTCGTAGCTTTTGATGTGGCACTTGTGAGAGTTGCAAGAGCGTGGTGAACCACGGCTGTCTTGCCCACGTGGGTGCTACTAGTATCATGGTCATTGAATGTTGTTGCAGCTTCCTGACCACTAATGGGATTAGTGGGAGAGGGGGAAAAGCGTATGCAAATTTGTTGGACCAATTTATCCATAACGCATTGCCCTGCGACAGGTGATGTGGGTACCTGGACGCGAAGCTTTGGCATTTTGCGTTCTGATGAGTGGCAAAGAGGTCTATCTCTGGTTGTCCCCATCTTTGGAAGAATGGCTGCAGTATTTGTTGGTGCAGTTCCCATTCGTGTATTTGTTCCGACTGTCTGCTTAAGATGTCTGCTATCTGGTTTTGGACTCCTGGTAGGTGTTCGGCTAACAGATAGATGTTTTGAGGAATGGCCCATCTCCAAATTTCCTGTGCTAGCCTGGATAATTGGAGAGAGTGCGTCCTCCCCTGTTTTTGAATATAATACATTGCTGTCATGTTGTCTGTTCTGATCAGGACTGCTTTGTTGGTAACATGTATCTGGAAGGCTTTCAATGCTAGAAACACTGCCAGTAGTTCTAGATAGTTGATGTGCAGTGTTCTTTCCTGCACACTCCATCTTCCTTGTACTGTGTACTTGTCCATATGTGCTCCCCATCCGGTGAGCGATGCGTCTGCTGTTATTGTCACCTGTGGAATTGGCTCTAGGAACGACCGCCCCTTGGTAATGTTTGTTCTGTTCCACCACTTCAGAGAGCGGTGTGTGCGGTCGTCTACCAACACCAGATCCGTAATCTGCCCTTGAGCCTGATTCCACTGTGTCGCTAAGCATTCTTGTAGCGGACGCATTTGTAGTTTGGCATATGGTATTAGCAGTATGCAGGATGACATCATGCCTAATAGCTGCATGAACACTCTTGCTGTTAGTGAGTGTTGTGGCTGAAATCTTTGAATGATTGTAAGCATTGTTTGTATCCTGACTGGGTTGGGGTACACTTTGGCTTTTTCTGTGTCTATAGTAGCCCCCAGATATTGTTGAACCTTGTTTGGTTGTAGGTGTGACTTTGTGTAGTTCACCGTGAACCCTAGCTGGTGTAGTAGCTGAATTGTCTTTTGTGTGTTTTGCAGACACTCCTCTTGGGACCTGGCTTTTATTAGCCAGTCGTCCAAGTATGGGAAGACATGAATTTGTTGTCTTCTTAGGTGAGCTGCTACCACTGCCAGGCATTTTGTGAACACCCTTGGTGCCGTTGTGACACCAAATGGAAGGACTTTGAACTGATAATGTTGTCCTTCTACCACAAACCTGAGGTATTTCCTGTGGGCTTTGTGAATAGGGATATGAAAGTAAGCGTCTTTTAGATCCAGTGTAGAAAGAAAGTCCCCTTTCTTCAGTAAAGGAAGTACTTGTTGGAGCGTGACCATGTGGAAATGTTCCGAATTTATGTATGCGTTGAGAGGTCTTAGGTCCAGTATTGGCCTTAGAGACCCGTCCTTTTTGGGAATTAGGAAGTATAGGGAGTATACTCCTGTTCCTTGTTGGTGCTGTGGAACCTTCTCTATGGCATGCTTTTCTAGCAGTGATATTACTTCTTGTTTTAATAGTGTCAGGTGATCTTGTTTCATTGGACGCTGTTTGGGGGGGATGTTTGGTGGGGTAGCTGTGAGTTCTAGGCAATAACCATGTTGGATAATTTGTCTTACCGACTTGTCTGATGTGATGTTTTCCCAGACAGGTAGGAACTGTGATAGGCGTCCCCCGACCGGTGTTATATGGTCTGGGGGAAGCTCTATGAAGTCACTGTTTTGGGGTTGGAGAGTTGCGGTTGTTGTTGTTCCCGCGACCTCTACCCTTGTTGTTGTTACCCCTGTATCCACCTCTAGAATTACCTCTGGGTGATGTAGGTGTAAAAGAGGTTTGCTGCTGGTTTGTACCTGTATTTTTGGATCCTCCTCTATAGGTGGATCTACGAAAGGAACCTCTTTGTGTCGGCTGTTGCAATGCTCCCATTGATTTAGCCGTTTCTGTATCCTTCTTCATCTTTTCTAGGGCCTCATCTGTCCCTGTGCCGAAAAGTGTTTTCCCATCAAAAGGTTGGTTCAGTAACGATGTTTGTACCTCTTGTTTGAACCCTGATACTCTGAGCCATGCATGTCTCCTTAACATGATGCTTGTGTTTGTCGACCTTGCCGCAGTTTCTGCCGCGTCTAGGGCGCACTTTATGGAAGTGTTAGTAATTAACTTCCCTTCCTGTATGAGTTGATCTGCCCTCTTTTGATGTTCTTTAGGGAGATGTGTGATGAGTTTTTCTAACTCATCATAATGCGCTCTGTCATACCTTGCAAGTAGTGCTTGCGTATTAGCTATGCGCCAGCTGTTTGCCGCTTGAGATGCTACTCTCTTGCCAGAGGCATCTATTAGTTTAGACTCTTTGTCAGGAGGTGGAGCTTCTCCTGTAGATAAAGAGTTTGCTCTCTTGCGAGCGTTTGTGACCACTAGTGAGTCTAGAGGAATTTGTCCTTTGATGAATATTGGGTCTTTTGGAGCTGCCCTATATTTTTTATCAATTCTTGGGTTCAATACCCTAGCCCTCACTGGGTCTTTGAATATCTCCGATGTATGACTGAGAAGGCCCTTAAGCATTGGTAGTGTTCCTGATGTTCTTTGTGCAGTAGGTAGTGTTTCTAATAAGAAGTCCTGTACTTGAGGTTCTGTATGTAGGTCTACCTTATGAAATGTTGCTGCTCTAGTAATGAGTTGTGCAAACCCAGTATTGTCATCAGGAGGTGAAGGTTTTGAGGGATATGACTCAGGGTCGGTATCATTACCTGACCCCACATTATACTTTTCCCATGGGTCTGCCTCCTCTGGGATTGTGTCCTCATCATCCCCAGGATGTCCCCCCTCCCCTGTGTCACTTTCTCCATCTGTTGTAGGTGTAGATGGGCGTGTGGGAGGAATATCTGGCCTATTGTGAGGAAGAGGAGAAGATGGTGTGTGAGGTTTGGGAGAAGGGGGAGGAGTTGTATTCGTCCCCATTGTTCTCTTCTTCGGATGAGTCTTGTCTTCCGAATGTTCATGTTTCCTCTTTTTAGGTAGTTCTGTGGCTACCTTGCCAGTCTTTGGGTCAATAAACAAAGTCTTTTGTTTAGGATCCGTTCCGTGTTCCTGTGTCGGTACCGCAGTTTTCGGTTCCGAAAGGTGTTTTTTCTTTGGAATGTCCATTTGTATTTTCGGTGCCGAAGTTTTGTTCGGATCCGATTTCTTCGGTATCGAAGATGTCCCCGGTGTCGAGGGTGTTTTCGGCGCCGAAGCGTGCTTCGGTGTCGACATGGACTGCTTCGACTTCGAGCTTTCCTTGACTTGGTGCTTCGGTGTCGATATGGTCCTTTTATCGGAACCGGAACCACTATGATGGGGGACCGAGTGTTTCGGTTTCTGTTTCGTTGCCGGGCTCGAAGGCGGGGCGTTGGAAACTTTTTTCGGTTGTCTGACCGGGCTCGAGGGCGGGGTCGATACCGTGTGGGGTCTGTTTTTCGGTAAAGGGACGTCGTCACTCACGGTTTGTTGGACGTCGATTTCCTCGACGTCGGACTCGTCCGCTTCAGACCCCGCCTCGTCGGCCTCTTCTTCCTCGTCCTCTGGTTGCTGGTCCTCAAACAGCTCCGGGATTGCTTGTGACTGCATTCTCGATACCTCGTGTCTTCGGGCTCGACGGTTTCTAATCGTCGATTTTGACGAAAACGCTGCACAGGCCTCACAGTCCCTGGATTTGTGTTCAGGGGACAAGCAGAGGTTGCACACCTCGTGTAGGTCCTTGTGTGGGAACTTAGCACCACACGTTGGACATTTTTTGAATGGAGTCCTTTCCATGGACCCCGGGCTGGACTACGTCGAGTTTCTCGTAGTCGTCGTCCTTCGAACCGCGTCGGTATGGAGTGAAGTCGCGTTCGGTAACGATACCGTCGATTTGGAAAGGAATACGCGCCGGTTATAACCTTCTTTGTTGAAGTCGGTCCGGAGCGCTTCGATCCTCATCCGAACCCGATGGCGGAAAAAAACAATCTAAGGATGGAGCCGATGCCCATGCGCACTAACACCGAGAGGAGGAGTCACCTATGACGACAAAGACTTCTCCAGAAGAAAAACAAAGTGCAATCATCCGAGCCCAACACCAGATGGCGATCTATTCATAAATGTACCATCTGCAGCCCATATGCCTCGAACACAAAGTTATTACCATTTTATGTTTTTGCTTCTCGCACTGCGAGAAAGCAGTGGGGCGACACTCCCCAGCCATAGTAGAGGAGCCGCCACTGCCCTCATGACCAGCCGTCACGACTTGGCAACGCCCTTTATGCCGGCATATCCACCAGCTCCTCAGAAGACTCCAGACCATACAGAACTCCGCAGCCAGATTCAACCTGAACCTCCCCAAACGAAACCACATCACCCCCCACCCGAGAGACCTCCCCTGGCTCCCCATCCAGAAGAGATGCCAGCTCAAGATCGACTCCTCTTCACTCGCCCGAGCACACACTTCCTGCAGCAGTCACAGCCGCAGCAGTGGCCACTCCTTCTACATCGCTGCCAAGAGTTGGAACGCCCTTACCCTTTAGCGCCATGCAGCACCCCCACTGTCTTCGACGGAGACAAAGCGCCCAGATAACTCTATGGTTGATATTGTTACACTTTACAAATGCTGATTGACATTAAGTTGGACAGCAAATATCCATACAGCTCAGTAACACTTCCAGATCTTGAGCTGGAAAGATTAAATTGTGTCCCACTCCAACGTTCCCTACCAGCCAACATACAAGTTCATGAGTGTACAAACTATGAGCTGTAGATGCACTTTTTTTCTTCATTCTGTTGACTGAACTGAAATGTACTCCTGCAACGCTGAATCTGGAATAAATGTTTGTAGTCCGATATTTCAGACAAACAGTTCCAGTGATCAGACGAGGCTTCCTGTGTACAGGGTCCTGCTGGACGAGGGATCAAAATTCAAACACAGAACTGTTGCATGGGAGACTCTGCAACTTGGAACCACAAACATAAGACTCCGGGCCTGATTCAGATCTTGGCGGACGGGTTACTCGGTCACAACGGTGACGGATATCCTGTCTGCTGAAATATAAAACCCATAATAAACCATGGGATTTATATTTCAGAGGGTGGGATACCCGTCACTATTGAGACGGAGTAACCTGTGCGTCTAGATCAAAATCGGGCCCTGAATCCTCTATCCAACACGACAACTGACGAACACAAGTGTCAAGTATATCACTCCAAAAAAAAAACCCTGAGTTTTCAAGAGACTTTTTATTTTATTCTGTACATACATGAACATCTGTACAAAATCTGACCTGTCATACTATGTAACGCTACCTAAAAATAAAGTAAAACATATGTACAGACAGGACCTGGAAGCAGCGTAGTGTTAGTCAGGTCGGGAATGCTATTTCATTGGTCTGCTAATATTTCCCTTGTCGTGACGATGCTATGAGACGGGGGACAGCCCGAGGAGCTACCAGAGTCCCAGCTCCCGTCTTCTCACAGCAGAGAGGACACGAGCGGATCCAACCTTGCACTGGATGCAATACTGACAGCAAATGGACGGGAACGTGAGCACTTGATCCAGGCAGGTAAAGAGACGGCTCGTCGTCCAGGGCTCGTCCCCAAAATAGCAGCGTCAGACATCAAATCCTTTAGCTTGTTAATAAAGTGCAATTCTGAAGTCTTTTTTTTTGTCACATCACAGAATGAAGTACATCGGAGAAGCAACACTTAAAAATGTTTATCCGGGCTTTGGGATAAAAGGAAACTCCAGCTTTCAGAAAGGATAGTGGTTATGAGGTATGAAAACAGGATTCTTGGGCAAGGGGATGAGGCTGGTTAGGAACCGGCAGAATGATAGAAGCTCCAGTGACTCTGAGAACACAACGAAGAGTGGCACGGACAGATACAAGGTGCGCCCTCATCCAGGAAAACATTTTTCACGTGAACAAACAGGTGAGCCTTAAAGACATGGCTTTTAACTGACGTATAGATGATGACCTTTGTGGCTCACTAGGTGTGTATGGAGAAGTTTTTAAATTTGTGAGATGAATTTGTGATCCCGGGTTAGGTGAAGGATTTGGTGCAGGAACAAGATCCTCTTCTGAAGAGAACGAGGTGCATTTCCAACCCATAAACAACCAACGGGTGAGTCTGGTAGGAAAACCGGTGAGAAACAGGAGGGGATGGTGTATGTAAGTAAGCCATAGTGGACATTAATTTTTAGAAAAGCCTGCCTGCGAGAATGGTGCATGTTTGGTAAGAACCAACAAGCTTTCGCTGCTTAGTCAGGAGGATTGTGCAACAGAAATTGAGGAGGTAGGTCTTGCAGAAAAAAGAATGGAATGAAAACACAAAATACCGGGCTTTGCTGTGAACTAATGAGGTTTGTGGGAGAGGGACAAGCAACACAATTTGGAACGTGGTGGGTGGCACCTGTAAGGTGAAGTGCAAGAGTTTACGATTGGGCCTTATGGAGTTCTACAAATAAAATTGAAGATACGGGAGTAGGGAGCTTGCTCAGCTGTGCAGACAAATAGTTTTCATCCTAGGCTCTAGAGGGAACAGACAAGGCTAAGCCGGGGAGGGGTAACTTGTTGGGACGGCAGGGTAGATACCATGGTGTTTAACATCTACTTGCCCACTACACATCTGGACTGAAGTGACTTCTGTCACTGAGCAGATTTAGCTGAAGACTGCACTTCATGTGAAGACGTATCTCAGTTTAGTCGTTGTGCCTTGGTGGCTAGAGGAGCTAGCTCCACTCCACCTTCGGTTTTGTAAAGCATGAATGATACAACACCTTCACTGAGAGTCCTCCTCCATGTCCAACCCTCACACGTGCATCCAGCATCCTAGAAGAAGAACCACCTTCCTTTTGTAGACTTCACAAGCACCATCTCCACTCATACCCTCGTACATTTTTAGTGCCCAGTGTCTATCATACATTACTAAAGGCAAGTCCCAAAAGTGCCTAATTTCATCTTTAGAATAAGTTGAATCTTTGGATGTTTTTGAGTAAAACTACTTTCGTGCGTATGATTATGTTAAAACCGTGTTTTCAGTGCTTGGTACTAAAACGTACCCATCAGATTGTGACAACGCCCACATTACATTACTGGAGGAGGGGACGTCTGTGAAACCAAGGGGACGTCCTCTGTGACTGACTTACTACTTCTAATTCCTGGCACCAACTGAGAGGATAGAATTTAACTGATAATTTGAAGGTTTTCATTTGACTGGAGAGACTTCTGATAATTCACCTACTCATCAGACTTTCAAGAACGCAAGAACCATGGCAGCAGCACATCGGGCGACCAGAGAGAGTAAAGGTTTGGCAGCCGGAGCTGGTGCCAAAAACTCTATTTAATGGTGTCATCATTTAGATGCACCAGAAGGCACCTACCTGTAAAATCTTCTAAAGGACCCACCTCACCTGGCCAATCTCATTTGAGTTTTCGTCTTACCAACATTCAGAGACTACCATGAAAGCATTCAGCTGAACGAGTAGATATTGTGAAGGAAAGCGTCATTATTCTGCCCGTGAGGGGTAATTATGCCCCTTTCCATAATACCGTGCCACTCTTGCAAAGGTTTCTGCCGATGCTGTCCCACACACCCAAGATGGGCTTTAACAGTGCAGCCGTAACCCGCTGTGCTGCCAAAGCGTCATTTTATCCAGCCTTTCTGTTCATACACTGTCTTTAAAACTGACTATCACAGTTTACCCACATTTCTTCACTATTAGTTTTGTCTTTGTAATAAACGACGTGTCATGATTACAGTTTTCCACTATTTTCTTTTTTTGCCACTTCTGTGGGCACACGGAACTTTATAAACAGGTGTTTAATGTTGAGATGAACATTTTTCTCATCAACAATCGGAGGCACCCCAAAAATTGCTCCTCGTATGGGCAGTCACAAATCTCATTTAGTGAGTTTCCAACAGGGTTAAAGTATTCAAAGGTATTTTACATTTGCCTGGGGAGCTTGGGGAACGGGTAAGATATATAGAACATGTTTAGGACATGCGGATATTTACATACAATAGATCGAGAGACCTCCGCCCAGAGTTGGTTTTATGCAGAGTATATTGCACGTCTGCTGTTCCTGGGCCTACTCAGGCCTGGACTGAGCCTCATTACTTCTACCTACTGTTCTCTGAATTAATTTTCCAGCTCGGTGATCGGTGCTACAGTAGAACCGTGGGATGCTGAATGTCTGACAGCACAGGTGCCAGCACTCTCCAACAGGATCACGGTCGACTAGTGTTTAAACCCAGCCCATCCCTCATCCCATCAGTCTGAATGGTGCGAAAAAGGCATCAGGCAATGAAGGAGGAAGATGTGGGAATCCACAAATATAATATGAACATCCAGCTATCCGAGCCAACAGCGTATGTGCACGACAGGGGAACCCCACAGCGCCTAGACGCCCATGGGCAAGTGTGCGCTTTATAAATACTCAAATCAAACCAAACGACAGGACACTGAGCACAGAACAAAAGGTTCAGCCCACACTGCACTCCCAGTAGAGTCATTCAGCAACCAACGGAGCAAACGCATCCCTGGAGAGCATGAATCACTGTTGTGTGCTTGATACACTCAGTACCAGCATCACTGGAAAACTCTCCTCCTTCACAAGATCTTTATCTCGGGACACAAGAGTGGGCTGCTACCAGACAAGCAGAGGAGTGTAGAAAAGCAGCTCCTACCTGGAGCAGGCATGTCACTGCGGACACGGGTGCTGGGGGAAAGGGAGGAGGGGCGATATACACATTGATCCTGCAAAGTACCAAAGTCATCAGTGACTGGAGGAGAGGAGGAAAGAGCAGGGCAAGCATAGAACAGAGGCTGGTTAGGCACTCAGCGGAGAGGGACGGAGAGAGGTCAGATTTGGCAGAGGATGGGAGGTGCTGCCCCATACTTCTACTTACAAGTGCATGTCTTGAGGTTCCACAAGGGAGGGACGAGTAGATCTTCCATTCCCAATACAGGGATCCAGGATTCCTACGATCAACCTATCCCGGTGTCAATATGAGCATGGCAAGAATGCAGACAAACTACGTAAGACAGGACACAAAGCAAGAGTAAACAAAAATAGAAGATGGACACTGACAGAGAAGCCCACTAGCAAGAGCAGACAAACGAAAGCCAATGAGGACAGCAAGAAGGCAAGAGAGAGGATGGCAGAGGAAAGAAGAAGCTCGTCACAATCACTGGCCGGGAGGTCACTTCCTAGTTTGACGGAAGGAGTGCACTGTGTCTGGATCCGCTTTGTCGATTTTGATAGGGGAATGGGGACTGCACTGCCCCTGGCTGTCTCGAAGGCACGTCAGAGCGTCTCCTGGCTAGCAGTGAGGAATTCTTCTGCTCTCTTATGAGATTCCAAAGCTTTGATCGTGTAGACATCCTGCGGCAGCTCAGACTTCCTGCGCATCAATACCTTCTCCTTCTTAATATCCTTCAGCATCTGAAAGGCAAAGAGAGAATCAGTGAGCGAGACCAGAGAACTAAGAAAACAACCGACCAAGGCCACATCCTTCCCAAATAAAAACAGCATAACCTGAGCTCAGAAAATTGAAAGAATATGCTGGGGATAGCGGTCATCTGGTAGTCAAATAAAAAAATGTTGAGTACAGATCTCGGGGTTTTTAAAAAAAACAAGGGGCAGATCCTGCTAACGACTGAGGGATAATTTACATGGGCTACGGCGTTTGGTTCAATCTCTTGGGTAGCTATGCTGCTAGACAAGGAGGGAGAAATACCAGTTCGAAGCGTGAACGTCTTTTAAGACGCGATCCATTTTGTCTAATATTATGCAGTGTTAGAAATGGCGATTTCCGGTTGGCTGAGGCTTGCGCCAAAGCCAGGCAGAAACCACCACTCTAGTCAGGGCAGGGGAGTTACACGCCAAAGATAACCCCTGCTCACCCCCTACGTAACGTGACGCGAGCAGTAAGGCTAATCCCGGAGGCAATGTAGGTTAAGTATTTGCGCGCGCACCCACCAGCAACAACACCCAAGGCCCACCACAAAGGAAACTCCACACAAGGTTATATACAAAAATAGCCTTTGTATTATAATAAACACATTAGATAATAAACACGCAACGGCTGGGCCCTGGGGCCAGCTCACAGGGCCCTCCAGGCAGGGAGGCAGTCCCAGTGGCGGTCCTCCTGGCGCCCAGCAGCAGCAGCAGCAGCAGGCCCCCCTCAAATTAGGATCAGCAAGAACAACTTCATGGGGTCACAGTCCCTCTTTTATACACATTAATCTTTTGTCTGTTAGTGCAGGGTTAGGGAGAAACCAGATGCAACTGGATTTGGAGCACTCTGTTGTGCTCAGCCCCTCTTCTCATTCACTGGCCAGGCTAGGGTCATCAGTCGCACCACAGGGGGCGGAGCCAGCATTGTGGGGGGAAAGCCCAGCCCTATTCAGGTCCCAGGTGCACTCCTCCCTGGCCATCAACATGCAGATCTCCCCATTCACCACCGGGGCAGACCCATCCTGACTCCTGGAGCCAAGCACACCAGCTAGCTCCAGCCAATCACAAGCCAGCACCTTCACTGCACAGACAGGCCAACTTCTAGAAGTGGCACTTCCACACTAGACACATTAACGCCGCACACATCATCGCGCAGCATTCAATCTCACGAGTTCGCACATACCAAACTAGAGCTTGCACTCTCCACGCATCAGGAACTAACATGGTCACATACATTCCCCATGCATTCCTATGGGTGGGCAGGCCAACCTCACCACACGCACGCACTTTACCCTGGGACACAGTGGTAAAGAGCGCAGAAGCCAAAAATAACTAGCACCAAGTCACAATTAAAAGCAAAAAGTTCAGGGGTGAACCTGCCAGAAGGGCCAAGTCCAACACGCAGTCCATACCTATTACACTGCACTTTGTTTAAAAGAGGTTGTGAACTGTTACTAAGATTATCATTAAGTGCCATATTTAGAGGCCACATTGATTACAGTCTTAGGCAGCTCGTTAAGTGCATCAAAGAACTCTGGGACTTGTGGTCTTGATTTAGTTCATTTGTGCCCCATACGATGCTTTGTAAAAGGAAGATTCAAGAAGTGGAAAGTATCGCTCTCGTGAACTGTAGTCATTTGGCGACCCTGCTACTTCTGAACCTCTAACTTACACGCTCTCTTTTTCTAGTGTCGCGGGCAGGTAAGAGTCCAGGCCAGACTATTAATACAAAATACTGGTGTAAAAACACAAGAAACAAACAAAATACAAAAACTCAAAGCTTGCATCAGAGGATTATATTTGACTAAGTGCCGAAATCACACTGTAGGATGGCCTCTAAAGGTGAAAATGTAAACGCCCTTGTTTTACCCGGTGTACATCAAAGATTTACAAAAGTGATATTAAAGATGAACAGTGACAGCGACTGTTAGCTGTGGACAACGTGCCCAGTGCTGGACTCTAGTTACAATGCATATAGGAAGCCTGTCTTGAGGACAACTCCGTCCCTGCAAATCGATCCAAGCGCGGCAGTAACTTGGCACCAGTTGTACAACAGCTTTAACTGCAGAATTCTCATTGAATAATTCTTTCACTGCTTGATTGCAGCAGGAGGGCGGCTAAACATGGGGGGAAGGGGAAGAATACATTTACTTGCCTGTAACCGTGAATCTTGTGCCTAGGACTTGCCAACAACAGAACTTATTAGGACCACTTCTTTACTCCCGGGGTCGCTCACAGTTTCTGATACTGTCCAATCTCACCCCATTACTTTTAGGGAGTCTCACGAGTGTGAGGACGGGCAGGAAGACGCTATACTCTACAGGGAGCAGTGTCTGGCACTTGCACTGTGTGTGGGCGCTTAGGGTGTAGATACGAAGTACGACCGATGGCTCTTGTGCTGGACATAGGCACACTTGCCAACAAACCCCATTCAGGTAGGAGACTTCGATTTTTTTAATGCCAAAAATTGCTTCATTTGACCCATCTCCTGTCTGAAATTGCCTTTGCGGCAATGTATATCAACAGGAAAAGTTGTGCCCCATTTTTTCTTCAAACACTTTCCTCTTTCGTGTTCCAAAATGTTGACATTTATGTATAGGGCTCCTTCGTCTCAGGGTATCTCTACTTCATCGTTCTCGATTATCAACAGGTGGTGCAGACGGGTCTGAGGTCAATGATCTGTGTTCTGCATTATCTGAATGAGAGAGTGATTGTGTAATAGACAAATTGGGCAACAAACATGTGAGGGGAACGGAAGACCTCCTCTGGAGAACCATAGCCCTTGACAAACCTAGCACTGATACTGTTGTTTCGACTACCAAGTCTCTTGGTTTCCAAGAGTATTCTGGTGAGTTAAGGTGGCCCGGAGGTCCTCGGTGGTGAAGCAGGAGTCCAGCACGGGTCTCGCTGATAGGGCTATGTCTGACAAGACGCTTGTTGAAGCGGGATCGAAAGATAGTCACCAAAAAGGCTCTAGCTGGAGGTCTCATCGACAGTGCGGTCTATATGAACGTTCACAACGTGGTCACAGTCGTTAATGCAAAGGATATCTCGAGGCCTGCTGTTGGAAACTATTCAAGCGACTTAAGCTTTATGTCAGAGGCTGACAATACACAACTGCCACTTAAAGGGCAGCGCACTGGACGTATGGAAGTATCCTGGACCTTCACCCCTCAATCCTCCACATTACACTCCTCCACAAGCTTCCATTTTGTAAGAATGCTTTTTTAAGTTTTAGGGGGACACTTCAAATTAAATTCCACTGTAAAGAATTCCCCCCCTCCTTAGCTTAGAAAGACTGTCGTAAAAGGCTTACACTGAAGTATTCTTTGAGGCCCATGTACTGGATGGAGCCGCGTTCTTCAGAATGTATTTACCCGAGACTAATAAGGCACGTGGCTGAAGAGGGACTCGAGTCTTCAGTGGATCGTTGTCACAGTGAAGATTCAACACTGCTCCGCTCTTTCAAGGCCGAGCACGAAGCTCCAGCTGATGCTAGAACAGCCTTTAAGCTCTGAGGATCAACAAACAAAACCAAAACCTGCTTCCCAAGCAGCAGGAGCTGGCTGCAGAGCAACACTGTTTTCCCTAAGCATTTATTTGTATACAAATGCTTTCAAGTTGGAAATATGAGATAGAAGAGCATTGGACTTCAGGGATTCCTTCATACCTGACACGCAATCGAACATTGAAGGTTTGTGGCTTCTAGTTGGGGTATAGTTCTGAGCACAGCCACCCCAGTGGATAAATGCTGCTTCAGAAGCTTGCATTTCAATACTGCTACCCTTAAATATAAACCAGCAATTTCAAGTCTGACAACAGGAAAGGATTTCAAGCTTAAAAATATAGGAGATCCTAAGCCGGTTAGTAACAAGTTACTTATAACGCATGGTCCTCTATCATCAATCGTAGAGTCAAACACTTTAATTCATACTATGGTGATGGTAACTTTCTAGCAAGTGTCTGAACTTTTGGTTTAGTAACTCATCTCAACACAATTTCATGTTTTGTTTGTGGCCAGTGAGATGGCAAATGTAGTCCAAAGGAGGTCATACGTGTAAATCTTCATGCCGTAGGGCCTGTAAGCTTTGAGGAGAGATTTCTTTTTGGCTGGCATATCAGTTGTGGTTTGAAGCCCTCTCCTGCTCCAACCACCCCCCCTTCCCAAACAAAACAAATGAGGAAAAATAGGTTTATCACCTTCCTAGAAAGTCTGAGTAACAAAAGATCAAAAGCAAAACATTACACAAATGGTTTTCCAAGCCAAAATAGAATTTCACAGAGGAGACACGGAGGATTCCCTACTTCCAATAAATGTGCGGCAGAAAAATCTGATTACTAACGGATGAGGAGTTTGGCGTCTTTCTACCTTGTTGGCCGGAGCCTGAGTCGTAAACACTGATTAATAGAGGACTCACAGCCGGCCGAAGGTGAAAAACTCAAGTATGCGAATGCATGAAAGGTCTAGTGCTGGAGAACCTGGGTTAAAAGTCAGCATCAAGTCCCAATACACAGAGTCTGAATGTGGAGGAGGGGCTAGCGGTGTGCGGTCCATTGTGATGGTGTCTACAAATTGGCTCCCTTGAGCTTTGAGCCGACGGGCTCCTGGACGACGCACCTGCGTGCCGGTTCGGGCATCGAGGCCTTCGACGGTTGCTTGGCGGCCTTCTCTTCCACCCCTAACTATTTTCTCTACTGATGAGGGAAGTTATCCTGAAACCCGAGCCATGTCTCGGGCGATATCCAAAAACCCAGGACATGTATCGGGTCTAGAGATCATCAGTTCAACAAGTACCTACTTGCACCCACTGGGGTGAACCACTCAAGAACTCCATGTACCAGAGTCCCTAGGGGCGATCCGGAGGAGGGGCTCGCGGTGTGCGGTCCATTGCGATTGTGTCTACAAGTCAGCATCAAGTCCCAATACACAGAGTCTGAATGTGGGCACAAGTATTACAGGGTGTTAGACCTGGCACCTTGGCGTGAGTCTCCCTTCCACTTTTTGCTGATGTGCCTCAGATGTTTTTATGGTGTTCGCTGCTCAGGGCACTGCGCCACGGCCAATCGTGCGGCAGTGCAAGTGCTCCCAATGTAAACTGTACCTATGATTGATTTCCATGATTGGCTCATTGGATTTACTGTCAGTCCCCAGTAAAGTGCACCAGGAGTGCCAAGGCTTGTAAATGCCAATACTGCTAGTGGGCCTGCAGCGCTGGTTGCGCCACCCACAGAAGCAGCCTTTTAAAATGTGTCTAAGGTCTGCCATTGCAGAACCTGCGTGCAGTCTGGTACTGTCATGCTGGCTGGGCAAGTGCACACACTTGCCTGCCTCTAAACCTTCCCTTTACTGCATGTGAGTCATCCCTATGGTAGACCCTAGGGCAGGGTGCATTGTAAGTGTAAGGTAGGACATGCTCTGGTGAGTGTGGCATGTCCTAATAGTGAATTACAGCCATTTTCGTTCTTCACTATTGAAGGGCTACCTGTTCTCTTTAGGCCAGATGGGCTGCTGGAATTATTACACTCTATAATCCCAGCAGGCTCAGGGAACATGGTAGAAAGTTAAGTTTAGTATGCCTGAACTCAGAATAATAAAATACTTCTTTTAGTAAAGTTTATTTTAATATTCTGTGTTTGCAAATACTACTTTCAGAAAGTTAGTATTTGCTTGCCTAGTCATTTCAGCCCACCTCTGCTCTTATGTGTATCTGCTGTCTGGTTTCTGTGAGTGACAGGGCTGGGGATGACAGGTGGTGAATGCAAGGATTACACCTTAGTGGGAGGTGGGAGTGCCCCTGGACTCTTCATCAGGCTGTGCTCTGCCACCACAATGCTGGCTCCGCCCCCTGGGGAGCGACTAAAGACTCTGCCCGACACCTGGCCCAGGAAGAGGGAAGACTGTCAACAAGGTGCTCCTGGCTGTACTTGTCATCACAATGCTGGCTCCACCTCCTGCGGAGCGTCTGATGTCCCTGCCCCACACCCTGAAAGGAAAAGACAGAGTCTACACAACAAAGTGCTCCAGAGCTGAAAGAGACTATGCAAAGGCCCCCCTGGCCTGAAAAGACAAAAGAAACTGACTATAAATGTAGGAGCCCTGCTCCTAAGAAATCAGATCCAGTTTTACCACAACGAACCTCTGCCTGACTAGAAGGACTAAGAAGAAGCTGAAGGACTGACCTGCAGTGGCGCCTTGCTGAGGAAGGAGAGGAAAAGACCAAGAAGGACTTAGCTGATTTGTGCTCTAAACTATCTCCAAGGGCTTGATTGAGCTTGCCCCCTGAACTGAACCCCAGGACTAGTGGGTTCATTGTGCCTTCCTTTGCCCAAGCCGTGTGCTTCCTTCCCGCCGGAGCTGTGCCCTGTGCATCCTCGCCCCCTCCTAGGGCCGTGACACTCAGGAGCCTGGCCGCCCCTGCCCGCTGAGAGCCCCGCTCGTGCCGAGTCGCTCTCTCCCCATCGGGCCGGGCCGCCTGCTCCCCTGTCACCTCGCCCGCTATTTGGAGCGCGTCGTGTGCCCCCGAGCCCCTCCCGCCGGAATCTCGCCTGGAACGCGATCCTACGCCTCAGACAGCCGCCCGTACTTGGACAAGTATCCCGCTTTTGCCCTCCAAGCACCTTAGACCGGCCGCGCCGCACTCAGAAGGGACCCCCCGTACAGTCCGTACTAAAAGTCCTGTGCCGCGCCTCCCCGGTGGACAGCACCAAGCCCCCAAAGATCCGAAGGTACGCTTCGCCCGCCCGCCCGCACGTACTAGCATGAAAGGTCTCGTGCTGGAGAACCTGGGTTACAAGTCAGCATCAAGTCCCAATACACAGAGTCTGAATGTGGGCACAAGTATTACAGGGCCCAATCCAAGTCTAATTAGAGATTTATCAAGAGTGTATGTTGTGGTAAAACAATCATGGCAGAGTAAACTTGCTTCAAGAATCAGTCCTTGGCGAGGATGAACTGGGAAAACAGAGTTAGTTTGTACTGGAAAAGCTGGCAAGGGGTTTCACTCTGATAAATTACTCAAACTCACCTAAACAACATTCCTTAATGCATACATGGAAAGAACTGTGTGGACGATTTATGGTATTCTTGAAAGAATAAAGGCAGAGGACAGATCGTACACAACTCTAGAAGATGATGGTCATTAAACACCACAGTGGGAGGAAAGTGCTAATTTCACTGACAAAAAAGTGAGGAAATGGTGGCTGTTCTTGGGGAAGCGGTGTGGGTACACCAAGCTAGAGCCCCAGCCATTAAAATAATAGCATTGATACCACCCATCACCGAAGAACAGAGGACACTTCATGCCAGCAGCTGCCGCATAATATCCCCGAGGACACACTGCCTGTGCCAGGCACTACTCATGAAGAAAGAGCCCTGGCAACACCAAGCATACAACAGGAAGTTCACTGCACACGACCCGATGCCCTGCTACAGGCCCCTCCGCACTACTGGACCCCTGATGGCGTAACCGCCTAATGGCGCTTCATGCGCCCGATACACCGGGACAGAAAAAGTGAAATGACACTGCATGCTGCCACAGTGACAAAAGTCAGATACCAGTCACGGCGCATCAGTGAGGCAGTACGCAGGTCCTGATGAACTGAAAGAACACGGTTAGTAGAGGCACGGTGACAGTATGTGCAGTAAGAAACCTTGACATATTTTAAAGCAACAAGGGAACCCAAAGAAGTCGACCAGGGACCTTGGGAGTTAATTCTTTTAAACAACAGTGGTCCCCGGAGAAGGGAAATATGCAAACATCGAACATAGACATGCAGTTGTTACTATATTAAGTGGACATGTCCAGCCGGACAGAGGTCTGATATTTACTTGTTAGGAAATGAAAAAAATCACAAAACAATACATAAAATGGGACACAAGCCTATTGGTTAAGTAGGGCACAGGCTTGTGTCCCACTTTACGTATTGTTTTGTGATTTTTTTCCATTTCCTAACAAGTAAATATCAGACCTCTGTCCGGCTGGACATGTCCACTTAATATAGTAACGACTGAGTCTATATTCATTGTTTGCATATTTCCCTTCTCCGGGGACCACTGTTGTTTAAAAGTAAGAAACCTTGAAGCACAATGTCACACAGTGTGGAATGTGCCATGCGAGTCTTTGGAAGCCGTGATACAATACCAAGCTGTTACTTCAAGGGACAGCGAGAGGCCACAGTGAAAGAACAGGGTTGCTCCTTTCCATACCAAGTCAGCAAGGATAAAAAATCTTTTTTTTTTAATTCAAGGCACAGGCTTGTACTAAGACGATGGGAGGCGAGGATTCCCTGGGAAGCTGTACTGGGAGTATGCAGCGAGAGGGCGACAGGTGAAGTGCAATGGATGTGGCAAGCAGGAGGAGAGAGAGGGAGAGCCTTTGCTGACCTGCACCGCCTCCGTCTCCATCGTCTTCTTCAGTAATTGGATGTCCTCTGCAGTGGGAGTGTCTGTCTCCATGGCGTAGAAGAGAGTCAGCGGTGGGGGTGCATGATACCTGGGGTACTACAAGAGGCAAACCCAGAGAGGAAGGTTAGCTTGCAAGTCTCGCACAGCACGGGCGCAGAGGCAGCTGCACTTTCTATGCTTCGCATGTATGCGACTTCATGGAATACCATTACTGAGAAACCATTTCATCGAAACCGTTTAATGAAACTCTGCAGAAGGAATGACTTTTACCGTTTCACAGAAACCAATTCATAGTGCCTCCTTTTGTTCGAAATCGGCTTTTGCACGCTTATTTTGTAAGGTGCAAATGCAATGGTTGCCGGACTTACTTTCAGAAACACTTTATTTCAGTGTTTTTCTTCAGGGGAGACTATTATAGATATCTTTTATAATGTCAATTACTTTGGATGCTTTTAATTCCCGGACCCCTCACAATGCCTAAACACTACGCATCCCGGCCTCCTAAACACCCCTCATCACGCCTTAACTCCACCCATTCTGAACACTGAAACCTCTGAGCACGCTTAAACTCCACCCATTCCAGACACCTACAAATCCCTTCTATGCCTGAGCTTCACCCATCCTGACCCTTAAAAACCCTCATCACATCTAAACATTGCCCGTCCCTTGCACCCAAGTTTAATCTAATTTTTATTTTCCCCTAAAATGACATATCCTTTAAAATATTTCCTTTAATTTTCAATGTAATTGTATTTCTTTAAAATTGCTTTTCCATGATTTGGTTTCCTCCAACGTGGTTTCTCAGTTTTCGCTTTCCATCAATTCACATACATCAAACTCCCACGCTCCAGGTACCGAGCTCAACTGCAGACACTCAACCTCGCACCAACTGCCTTGAGAGTTGGAAACTTGTAGGTCTGCAGACAGCAATCTGGAATGGGAGCGCCCCAACCCCACCCCCTCTTTCCAAACCAAAGAAAGCTCCAACTTCTGGGTCACTGTGCTAAGTACCGCTAATTCTTGCATAGAATATTAACAGTTGACATTTTATATTGTCTCTGAAGAACATTCGATCTAGTGAACAAGTTACTTACCTTCGTTAACGATGTATCTGGTCGAGACATAGTCTAGCCGCAGATACCTTAACTTAGAACATCCCCAGGCGTCAGACTGGATCCGGAAAACTTTCCACAGCAGCACCTCTGCGCCAGTGGGGCGGCGTCGCACAGCTCCGCCCCGACGTCATCCACGGACGGGACGTCAGCGGAGCCATATATGCCCCTCCCGGCGCGTTGACGTCAGTTTTCGTCTGAGAAACTTTTCCACGCCACAACACGCAAGCCGTATTAAAGGCGCGGATGCCAGCACTGGCAGAGGCGAAAAGTTGGCGACCACATGCGTATAACCACCTTGACTCCCTGGTGGGAGGCAACAGAGGCAGTGCGGAGCAAGACTAAGTCAAAGGCTGCCTGAACATCTAGGCCCTGAGCCCTAGGGTGAAGGGACAGAGAACGGATCATTTGGGGCAGATCGGTGTCGACGAGCTATAGCCCGATCAAGACAGTTCTGAACAGAACTTTCTCTATTAGTAACCAATACAGCTGTACCCAAAAGGGAGATGTACACAGAAGTCTGTAAGCTGACGAAATAGTCAACGGCCCTGAGAGCAGCTGCATCCTGCACACCAGTCCTCTGGGATTACAACCTTGCAGTTTGATGACGTTTGCGGGGTGCCTTGCACTTAGTCGTTAGAAGGCTTTAATGGAGCCACAAGAGCACCAGCGAGAGATGGCCACGGGTACTCCCTTGTGTTCACAGTAACGTTCACCCTCCTGTCCTTCTATAATGCTTCAGACCAGCACTGAACTGTTTCCAAACACTCCCAATAGGGACAGACTTGACGGGTAAAGCACTGAGATGAAGATGTGGGACTAACAACCCTTCGTTCTACACAAGCACAGAGATGAGGATGTTGGGCTAACAACCCTTCGTTCTAGACATGCACAGAGATGAAGATGTGGGCTGTTGGGCTTCATTGCAGATGACACTGTCAGCACACAGTTCCAGTTGAGAGGTAGAAAAGAGGAAGGGCCTGAATTCCGCTCCGGATCTGCGTTGCAAGTGCCGAAAAGAAGGAACTGACATCAACGCATCGGCGGAGGAGTTATATGCACTCTGCTGACGTCACATTCGGGGACGACGTCGCTGCATAGTCACTCAACGCCCTCTGCCGGCGCACCGAAGTACTGTGGGGGAAAACGTTTCCGGGTCCAGTCAGGCGCCTGGGGAGATTCTAAAGTAAGGAATATGCGGCTAGAAGTCTCTACTAGATTAAATGTTTTGCATTGCTTCTCTGTGTAAGCCTTGCTGCTCAGTACCACCGCTGCCCAGTGTTGAGCTGAGGGTTTCACGGACAAAAAGGGTGGGAAAGCGTCTTACACGGAGAGGTCGCACAACCACACCATATAATAACACCCCAGCAATGTCTTCATGGTGGATAAAAACAAACCTCAAGTAGTTAACTGGTAGCTGGTAAACGGCCACTACCCGATGGATGGCAGCCACCTCCTCCAAGGCGTTCTACTCCTGGAGGAGTGCTTGGATCTGAAGGATGAGTACCTCACGATCTCCATCTTCAAACCACATCGAAGGTTCTTACAGTTGATATGGACACAGCACGTCCTGGAGTTCGGTTTCATCAGTGCGATGGTAGTACTAAGGTTCTAAAACCGGTCTCAGGGCATTTGTTGCATCGTTTATTTGGACAATAACCTGTTGATGGAACAATCCCGCTGTAGACGAACACAGCACCGCTCAACAACACTCTCTCCATAAGGGCTTGGGTTTGGTCAACTGAGAAATCCCTTCTGGTTCCTCAAAAGATAATGTCCTATAGTTCCTCTACACCTTAAAGGATCTGCACGTTTAGACAACACAGACTGTGGGATTGGTGTCTAGACTGATTCCAGGCAGCCCCACCGGGTATGTTCGCTTGTATACCAGCCTCGCTCACAGGGCCACTCGAAACTCCTCTTACAAAGGAGAGAATAGTTCTTGGCAACTATCGAACATGACAACTTTGTCCCGACAGGAATCGTGGACACAGAGCGATACTTTTTGCTCAGTCACTCGTGCTCACTTTGTCTCAGAGAGATACACAGAATAAACGGTGGGGACATTTTCAATAAGCATTTATTGAACCAGCGTCATTCTAGTGTAAAATAGGTGTGCTGAAACCACCATAAGACAGAAACAGATATAAATGATTATAAGCACAGAGTAAAAGGATGATCGATCCCTACCATAATGGTAAAACAATTAATACAGGTAAGTATATAAAATACAGGACAGTAATAATGCGTTCGCCTACGATGCAACCCTAACTAAACGTACCTAAGTTTACCTAGCAGGTATGTACGTGTAGAGCCAAGAATCGCTCTAGGATAAGTCAACCCCATTACCTGAAGTGAGAGACTGTGGGACCCCGTCCTGGTTTCGAGATGGACACCCCGCGAGGGATGTCAGACCACTGTGAGCTGGAGTGTCTGCATGCAGGAACCTCAGCGTCTTGCATCAGTGTGTCAGCATGAAGTCTTTCTTCTCCTCTCCTCAACTAATATATGGTGTATATATGCCCAAAGTTGCACCCTCTAGGGATCTACCTTGCTGTGTCATGTCAGACTAGGATGACTGAATGAAAAACCCTTATACATAGTTATTATGCAGGAGATGGTAGTCCTGCTGAGAGTCCAAGAATCCTCATGCATAATGAATGAGGCTAGTTTTTCGGAGAAAACCCCACGTCCTTTAAGCAGAACCGTAACTAGGTAAGAGGTCAGTACCAAGAACCGTTATGAAGTGAAATGGCAGGAGAAATATTATTATTATTAGTATTTTATAAAGAGCGCAGCTACCCCAATGGGGTGTCCCGGCGCTGATTGAGTAAAAACTGTCGTCCAAGGCAAAGGCCTACAGGCAGAATAGGAAAGTTTTTAAGGATCGGCGGATATAGGTGATATAGGTGAAAGGTTTGGTTACTACCTGAGCCTTTATTGGGGTACCTGTATGAAACATAACAGTAATAATCTTTTTGGCATTCCAGACTTGGTTAAGTCTACTCAGTCTTCCAGGAAGGAAAGTAGCGAAGATATTTTAGGAACTGAGAAGAACATTAGCTAAATCCACAAAGTCTTTAAGGCCGATTGCTCATATAGTGGGTCTCTTGTAATTTTCCATTCAAGCGATCTTTCCACGGTCGATCCATAACAGGGCCCTACAGAATTTGAAGGTGTCTCATCTGAGGAAAGGCCTTTGCTATATGGGGACAGGTCTCATCCTGGAGGGAGGAACTTCGCTAGTTGCTTCCTCACATGGAGGCCTGGGCTGGCTGGGCTATCTTTATGTCCCAGCCAGACAGTAGGATGGAAAGTCTGGTGTGGAACACTCTCTACCGGTGGAAGACGGTCAGAAAGAACTGAATCTCTACACGCACTGCCTAGAGCTCCCGACAGGCTCGTTCGGAGTCAACTGCAGGACAAAGAAGGCAGATGCGGTGTCACCCTCAAGATCGACAAAATCTCCGCTGTCAGATACATCAACTATCTAAGGGGGAAAAAGCCCAGATCACTGACAGAGATAATAGCAAAGAACCTTTGGCACTTTCACCCGTCAGTAAAAACAGAATAACTTTCTGGAAGAAGCAACAAAGTCGCAGATTGTCATTCCAGGCACCTGCAAGACCCGAGTCTGCGGACGCTGGAACCAAAAGTCTTTCAGTGGCTGAACAAAGATCGATCCCTTCTCAATGAAAACTAAAAGATAAAGGTCCACTTGTGGAGGTTGGGTCAGTTGATGTATGCAACAACTCCTGGATCCCAAATGTTTCATGTCCTGAACTGCCTTTCGGAACATTTCTCTCCACCCTTTCAGGAGGCCACCTTTCCATGGATGGTTTCCAGGTGGGAGAGCAGCCCTGGGCCAGAAACCTGATGAGGAGGATAGGTGTCTCATTTCCACTTGAAGGAAGGTATTCCAAATTACGGGGCGTGGGCAGTCTTGACTCTTTCCTTACTATGGGCGGAAGCGGATATCTGCATTGAAGGGAGATATCAGGTAAGGTGGCCATGTTGGTGTCTGGTCTCGTGCAGGATAGTTGCTGATATAAGGACTCTGGATATTTCAGGTTGGGTTTTTTATGCAGGACGGAGTTACCTTATCAGTGTACAGAAGGACCATAAACTCAAGGTTTATTTCCTACCTCGTTTTCAGGGATTCTCCTAAATATTGTATGGTTTAATGTCTCCAGGATAACGAAAGCATGACTGAGGAGGTAAGACCTCAAGGGGAACAACAACTATGAATATCACTGAAGAAACTCTTTAAAGCGGTTTCCCCTTCCACCACTGCTCAGCGTTATGCGGGAAGAAGGTGTATACACCAAGGGCTCGATTCACAAAGGCAATCTGAGACAAAAGTCTAACTTTATGACTTTTGGTATTTACAGAGGTCATTTACGAGTTGTATCTTTACATCTGCACCCACGCCATAATCTGCAACTCGGGTGGAATCTCTGTACCCGGGCCGGAGTCTACAGCTCGGGCCAGATGAGGCGTAATCAATGGTCCGGAACGCAATTTTTACAAAAAGAAGCATTAGGAATGCAAGATAAACGGTAGAGGTCATGAAAATACGTTTGGGCAGGAAAAGGGTGTGGCCGGACACTACAGAACATCCCAGAAAAGTTTGCTCCTTTGTATCATGGTCCATGCAGTGTTATGACTAGTGGCTTTTCTAGACAGATCCAGATTCCAGCACCTACGCCAATGAAATATCCAGTGCTGGAGGAAGCTGCGACGGGAGAATTTGAGAGAAGAGTTGGAACTGTAGAGAGAGGGTTATGTGAAGGGAGAACTGTGCAGAGGGTTGGAATAGAAAGGAGAACTAAGCAGAGGGCAATGTGATGGGAGAGATGTAATGAGAAGATTTTGAGCGCAAAGGAGGATGAGGGGGGAGCATAGAAGAGGAGGTGTAAAGGGAGAGTAATGCAGAGGGAAGGGAGACAAAGAACAGTTTACATAAGGAAAGAGATGAAGTGAGAGTATAAATGAAGGAGGATATGTAGATACAGGACACAGACGATGAAGGCAAAAGCGTACAAAGTAGTGTGAAGAGGGACTGATGTGAGCTTCAAGGGGGTGTGAAGAGGGACTGATGTGAGCTTCAAGGGGGTGTGAAGAGGGACTGATGTGAGCTTCAAGGGGGTGTGAAGAGGGACTGATGTGAGCTTCAAGGGGGTGTGAAGAGGGACTGATGTGAGCTTGAAGGGGGTGTGAAGAGGGACTGATGTGAGCTTCAAGGGGGTGTGAAGAGGGACTGATGTGAGCTTGAAGGGGGTGTGAAGAGGGACTGATGTGAGCTTGAAGGGGGTGTGAAGAGGGACTGATGTGAGCTTGAAGGGGGTGTGAAGAGGGACTGATGTGAGCTTCAAGGGGGTGTGAAGAGGGACTGATGTGAGCTTCAAGGGGGTGTGAAGAGGGACTGATGTGAGCTTCAAGGGGGTGTGAAGAGGGACTGATGTGAGCTTGAAGGGGGTGTGAAGAGGGACTGATGTGAGCTTGAAGGGGGTGTGAAGAGGGACTGATGTGAGCTTGAAGGGGGTGTGAATGGGGCTGTGCAGAGGGCGATGTGCTTGAGCTGTAATAAAGAGGATGTGAAGGAAGAGCAGGGCTGAAAGTTGGAATAAAGACTGTTCACAAACACCGTGTTACATTTACCTGAGGGTTTAATCGGGCGAGTTCTTCTATCTTGTGCCACATTTCTTCTCGCTCCTTTACTTTAAATTTTCCTCTGGAAAAGAAAAGATCAAGATATTGACTTAGTGCTGTGCTACAGACATGACTGTACAACTGCGAGATGACAGAGAAAGCTATACCATACACAGGCTGCTCTGTGCCAAGTGCCGCTGTGGAGGCAGCTGTACAGAGGCCGCTGCCCGCACAGGAGGTCCAAGCAGACGCTCAACCAGGACACTCAAATCCAGAGGAGCAGAGCCTCCAGTTAAAGTAAACTCAGTAGCCACCACAACTCACCTCCTGGCTGCCAGTCAACCATGACCAGCCTTGCAGAAGAAATACTAATTTGTAGTCTTTGCGATCAAGTTTACAGAGCCAAGCGATAAAGCAACAAGAATAAAAGTAAAAGTGATGTGGAGGAATCGTATGGCCGTGAACATTACAGACTAAGCCCTGCAACACAATTCAAACCCAATGGCAGGGACCTTATAAGCAGGCCACAGAGACCAACTTTTATCAGGAGACACTGGCGATGGGTAGGTGCAAAGTGAACCTGGAAAACAGCATTCGGTGACAGGCGAACTGGAGAAAGTGGGGGAGTGAGTAAAAACTACAAACCAACTTCACCCGTTTGGGGATAGTCCACAATCGGCTCCCAAAACATTTCTACAGGAAGCCTGTATTTTAAAGGACAGTTTTATGGAAGAGCAAACATGCACGTAAGTTATCCTAAGGTTCACGTCACAGCAAGTAAAGGGGACTCCCTCCCTTCCCACAGCCTTTATGTTGTTGGCCTTCCTTATAAAGAAAAAAGTTCTCTTTTCAAGTGTCACTTTAGTGAACGGCAATGCTAGTTAAGGGAGTGATCGATAGGTCCTGAAATGTAAGCAAAAGACATTTGACTGGAAAATGAGCGCTATATGGAGCTTCAGTAACAAGGCTGTACAGTTGTACATCAAATGCTGAACACTGTCCTCTGATACTGCCTTACTGCTCGACCAAGCTACCACTTTAGAGTGTAAGTTTCTATCTAACTTTAACCTCTGCCTACCTCTGGGGATTCTGTACACACTATACCTCATGTTGGTATAGTATATATAGAGCCAGTTTCTTACTATGTGTGCTGTAGATACACATGCTTTGCATAGACTATACAGCAGTATTCTCCCAAAGTGGTGGCTAACCTGTAGATGTTGCAGTTGTCTGGAAAAGTCTTTTTAGCACAGCCTGTCCTACATTAGCCTGTTGTCGTGTTAACACATCCACACAATAGTATTGGTAAATGTGTGTGGTGTAGACCATGTTGCTGCTTTACAAATGTCAGCTATTGGAATGTTACCTAAAAAGGCCATAGATGCACCAATTTTGTGAGTGGAATGCGCTCTAGGGGGTATAAAGTGTTTAGCTTTGGCATAGCAAGTTTGATTGCACTTGACAATCCATCTTGAAATGCCAGATTTAGAAATAGGAATGCCTTTGTGAGGTGGTGTAAATGAAACCAACAGTTGCTCTGTTTTACGAAAATCTTTTGTTCTTTCGATATATAGTACAACAAAGCTCTTTTTACATCATGTGTGTGAAGAGCTCTTTCTGCTACTGAATCAGGTTGAGGAAAGAACACAGGTAACTCAACTGATTGGTTAATGTGGAAAGCAGAAACCACTTTGGAAAAGAATTTGGGATTGATGCGAAGAACTAAACTATCTTTATGGAGCTGAAAGATGGGTTCTTCTAAGATTAATGCCTGTAGCTCACCAACTCTTCTAAATGAAGTGATTGCAGTTAGAAATGCAACTTGTGTAGCGGTTCAAAGGGTGAACCCATAAGTCTTGTAAGTACCACATGAAGATTCCACACTGGTGCCGGTGGAATTCTTGGTGGTCATGAATCTCTTTAAGCCCGCCATAAAGGTTTTGATGACAGGAACTTTGAACAAAGACAAATGCTGTTGGTTTTGTAAATACGCCGCTACTGCAGCAAGGTGCACCCTAATAGATGTATGAGCTAGACCACATTGCTGTAGGTTTAGAAGGCAAGAGACAATTTTCTAAATAGAAGCATCTAGGAGGTAGAATTTTGTTGTTATTGCAGTAAACAACACATCGTTTCCATTTTGCTGTACAGCAAGCTCTGGTCTAGGCCTTCTGGCTTCTTTCAGAATAGTCACACAGACTGGTGGCAAATGTAAGTATCCAAACTATGACTTCAGGAGCAAAATCGCTAAGTTGAGCTCCTTGGGATTTGGATGCCTGATTTCTCCATGGTTGAGTGAGGAGACTAGAGGGGAGATGTGGCTTATGCTGCAGAACTACTGAGATCTCTAACAGGGTTGTGTTCCACGGCTGATTCGCCCATGTTTGCCTGAGTTTCCGAACAAGGAGTGGGAGAGGTGGAAAAGTGTAGGCAAATACCCCTGACCAATTCATCCACAGGGCATTGCCTTTGGAGAGAGGGGGTGGGAACCTGGAGGCAAAGTTTGGGCATTTTGCGTTGTCTTCTGTGGCAAACAGATCTATTTGTGGGTATCCCCATTGTTGAAAGTATCGCAGGAGGACTTGGGGATGAAGTTCCCACTCGTGTATTTGCTGAAGAGGTCGGCAATTTGATTGTTCACTACCGGGAGGTGTTCTGCCTGAAGGTGAATCTTGTGATGGATTGCCCATTTCCAAATTGTCTGAGACAGTCGTGACAGTCAGAGATAGCGTGTCCCTCCTTGTTTTTGTACATAGTACATCGCTGTCATGTTTTCTGTGCGGACTAGGACAACTTTGCCTGTGAGATGAAACTGAAAAGCTCTCAGCGATCGAAACACGGCTAGAAGCGCTAGATAGAGGATGTGGAGAGGTCTGTGTTTGTCGTCCCAGAGACCTTGGATTGTGTACTGATGGAGATGTGCACCCCAACCAGTTGAAGATGCGTCTGCTGTTCCACCACTACAGAGAGCGATGGGTGCGGCGGTCTATCAACACCAGATAGTTTAACTGACCCTGTGACTGATTCCACTGACGTGCTAAGCATTCTTGTAATGGCCGCAAGTGTAGTCTTGCATGAGGTACTGTTGTAATGCATGACGCTATCATTCCCAGTAGGTGCATGAAAGTCCCGGCTGGTAAGGTTTGGTTGGTTTGAAACTGCAGCAATAGAGTTTGGATATTGGAAATTCTGGCTGTGGTGGGGAAGGCTAGAGCTGTGTGAGTGTGGAGAGTGGCTTCTAGATAAGATAGTATCTGTGAAGACTGTAGGTGGAACTTTTGATTGACAGTGAAACCTAATTGGTGGAGTAGGTGTAGCGTGGTCTGAGTGTGTTCTAGACACGTCTGGTGTGGGCTGGCTTTGATGAGTCAGTCGTCTAGGCAGAGGAAGACATGAATTTGTTGTCTTCTGAGATGAGCTGCTACCACTGCTAGGTATTTTGTAAATTCCCTGGGAGCAGTAGTTACTCCGATTGGGAGTACTTTGAACGGATCGCGTTTGCCTGCGATCACAAACCTGAGATATTTGCGATGAGCTGGATGAATGGGAATGTGAAAGTATGTGTCTTAAATCCAATGTGGTCAAAAAATCGCCTTGCTGCAGAAGAGGAGTAACCTGTTGAAGCGTTACCATATGGAAATGTTTTGACAGTATGTAGTGGTTTAACTCTTAGATCCAAAATTGGCTCCTTCTTGGGAATTTCAAAATAAAGAGTAAACCCCTGAACCTTGGTACTGAAACGGAACTGTTTCTATGGCTCTTTTTGTAAGTGAGATTGCACCTCGTTTGAGTAACTGCAAATGGTCTGGCGACAATTTGTGAACGCGAGGTGGAATGTTTGGTTGACTGGAGGCAAGCTCTAGGCAATAACCATGTTGGATAAGGTTGAGCACCCATTTGTCGGTTGTTATAGATTGCCACATGGGGAGAAACTGCTGAAGTCTTCAGGGGGGAGGTGGGACAAGTCACTGTTCGTTAGGGGAAAGGGTGTTACACGGTGTGGCGCCTTTACCCCTACCTTTGGAATTGTAGCCTCTATATCCACCTCTGTAGAAACCTCTAGAGTGAAAGGATTGGTTGTTGCCGTTGTAAGAGGAAGTATTTGGGCCTGAGGATGTTGTTTTGGACCCTGCTCTGTAAAACGAGCAGCGAGAGAGCTTCTATTGGATGGGACTGGAGCGCTCCCATGGACTCTGCCACTTCAGTGTCCTTCATTTTTTTCAAGGACTGGTCGACTACAGGACCGAACAGGTGTTCCTTGCAAAGGGGGTGCTCAAAACATGACTGTTGAACTTCAGGATTATACCCAGAGATCCTAAGCCGTGCACGCCTTCTAAGGAGAATGCTGGTATTGATCTCAGAGGCTGCGGTGTCTGCTGCGTCTAAAGCACATCTGATTGAGGAGTTAGAGATGAGTTTCCCCTCTTCAACTAACTGCTGTGCCTTCGTTTTGAATTAGTCTCGGAGATATTGGAGCAGTTGCTCCGTCTCATCCCAGTGTGCCCTGTCGTACCATGTGTATTTGTGATCCGCCAGTGGTTTGCGGCTTGAACAGCTGCTTTGTTTTCCCAAAAATCTATACGTTTGGATTCTTTATCTGGGGGAGGTGCATCCCCAGAGGTTTGCGAGTTAGCTCGTTTGCAAGCATTGGACACTACTAGGGAGTCGAGAGGGAATTGTCCTTTGATAAATACAGGATCTGATGGTGAGGGTTTGTATTTTTTTAATCTACCCGTGGAGTTAAAATACATTCTCGTACAAGGTCTTTAAAGATATCCTCTACCTGCCTCATCATGTCTTTAAGCACAGGGAGTGTTTGACTGGACCTGTCCGTGGACTCTAGTGTTTAAATAGAAAGTCCTCTTCTAATATCTCTTCATGTAAGGTCTCCCCGTGATACTCTGCTGCTCTAGCAACGAGCGGTTTGTAAGCCATGCTATCGTCTGGTGGTGATGTCTTTGCAGGGTAAAGCTCTGACTCATTGTCTCCTGGAGGGTCGATGGTGTAGTCATTCCAGGGGTCTGCAGGAAAATGAGTGTCATCATCACCCTGATCCCCATCAGGATCTGTGTGTGGAGATCCCGGAGGTGCTCTGTGCGGGGGATCTTCAATTAACTGTAGAGAAGATGGTGAAGGAGGAGGAGAGGGTTTTGGGGCACGATAAACAGGGCTGTAGCCATGTCCTTCTTCTTTAAGGGAATCTTATTGGCAGAATTCTCTGCAGGAAGCTTGTGTTTTTGCTGGAGTTTTAGCCAAAATATGTCCAGTATCAGGATTAATATACATTTACTCTCGTTTGGGATCCAATTCGGCCATAAGAACATCTCAAATTGGTACTGGAGCCTCAAGAACATTGTCCTTGGATTTAGGCATCAAAATCAACGTGTTTGTGGTAGTGGACTGTTTCGGCTCCAAAGCATGTTTATATTTGGAAGCTGAGGGTTTCGGCTCCAAATCAGATTGGTCTTTGGAGCTTGATTTCGGATCCAAAGGTAATTTTGGACGACTCGGTCCAGAGCCAGAAGGCTTGACGGTTTGTTTCGGTGCCGAGCCGAGAGGCAGGGCGTTGAACACATTGTCTTGATGCCGACCTTGGCCTGAAAGCAGAGGTGGTGCTGTAGCCTTATGAGTTTTGGAAGAGGATTTAGGGGACGAGGGGTCTTCGATACTCACTGCACCCTGTCCCGGAGGCATTTCTTTGGACTCTAGACCGATCGCACTCCGAATCAGACTCTGGAACAGAAAGGGTTTCCTCTTCTGCAGCGGACTGGTCGATCTCTTCTTGGTCGGATTTTTCTCCGAAGATATCCGGGGTGTGCTGGATGCTTTGCCGTTGCATCTCTCTTAGTCGAGCCTGACGATCGCGTAGTGTCTTCCTGAACCGAAACGACATACAAGCATCGCAGTTTTCTCCTTGTGCTCCGGAGAAAGGCACATGTTACCAACTTGATGTGGGTCGTTGTGAGGAAATTTGGCGTGGCACTGAGGACAGAAGTCTGGACCGACGCGGTTAGGGCCGACAGCCGCCCATGAGGTTTTCTATCGAAAATGGAGTTTGTCGAGCGATTTGATAAGTGGAGAACAGGGAAACGCGTACAGAAACAATACCGTGGCGGGTAGAGTGGATTGCGCACCGAGGGGAACTCAAACGATTTTCGAACTGGAGCGCAGCAATACATGTCCGCACATGATGGCAGAAAAAACAATCTAACAATGGAATCGATGCCCATGCTCACTATCACCGAAAGGAGGAGTCACCTTACCTCGTGACTGGAAAAACTTCTTTGAAGTCAAACAAATTGCAAACATCTGGACCCAACACTAGAAGGCAGGAGTTTACAAAGCATGTGTACCTAGAGCACACATGCCTTGAGCATTCTCGGCTCCCATTTTTGAAGAGCATATCCAGGCTGACCTACCACCAGTCAAAGCCTCATGTTTGTTCACGCCAAACCCTATTTAGAGTTTCTACATTAAACTTTGTTGAACGACATCTCGCTGTTCAGACGTGAGCCCTTGTTCTCAGGTTTTGCTGATTAACACCCACCATGTAGCATAGTTCATTGCATGAATGTGAAGTGACACTTACATAACAAAGGCCCTCACCCATTTACCTACCAGTTGTGAGCCTGAATCATCAAACATCCACGTATCAGCAGATGGCTGCCACATATTTGCTCCAGCAGAAGTCGTCTAGTGCCTCAAGTTTGTTTGCTCAGCCTGCCTCCTATTCAAGCATCTACCAGCTGAAACCAGCCTCATGTTCACTCACCTGTCAGCAGAGAACATTCGTATGTTTATTCCCTACATGCAAAGGTTTGTTCTTATTTGATCCCCTGCAGTAAAGACTGGCATCCTGCTCTCTAGCGAGCGCTGTGGACCCCACACCCTCCTCCCCCAGCAGCCCCCAGGACGCTTTCAATACTCACTTCTGTTTCTCGGCCTTGTACTGCTGCGTGCAGTCATCAAACAGCTTCTGGTTCATCTCCATGAAGAGCTTCAGGGCGTTGTAGATGAGGCCGTGGATCGTTCTGTAAGGAACACAAACGAGCGAGTGAAACACCTATGCAGGGTATTATAGGCCCATGAGTGAGTGAAGCACCCCAGCAGGGCAATATAGGCCCACGAGAGAGTGAAGCACCTATGCAGGGTAATATAGGCCCACGAGCGAGTGAAGCACCTATGCAGGGCAATATAGGCCCACGAGCGAGTGAAGCACCTATGCAGGGTATTATAGGCCCACGAGTGAGTGAAGCACCTATCCAGGGTAATATAGGCCCATGAGTGAGTGAAGCACCTATCCAGGGTAATATAGGCCCACGAGAGAGTGAAGCACCTATGCAGGGTATTATAGGCCCATGAGTGAGTGAAGCACCCCAGCAGGGCAATATAGGCCCACGAGCGAGTGAAGCACCTATGCAGGGCAATATAGGCCCACGAGCGAGTGAAACACCTATGCAGGGTATTATAGGCCCATGAGTGAGTGAAGCACCCCAGCAGGGCAATATAGGCCCACGAGCGAGTGAAACACCTATCCAGGGTAATATAGGCCCATGAGTGAGTGAAGCACCTATCCAGGGTAATATAGGCCCATGAGTGAGTGAAGCACCCCAGCAGGGCAATATAGGCCCACGAGCGAGTGAAGCACCTATGCAGGGCAATATAGGCCCATGAGTGAGTGAAACACCTATGCAGGGTATTATAGGCCCATGAGTGAGTGAAGCACCCCAGCAGGGCAATATAGGCCCACGAGCGAGTGAAACACCTATCCAGGGTAATATAGGCCCATGAGTGAGTGAAGCACCTATCCAGGGTAATATAGGCCCACGAGAGAGTGAAGCACCTATGCAGGGTATTATAGGCCCATGAGTGAGTGAAGCACCTATGCAGGGTATTATAGGCCCATGAGTGAGTGAAGCACCTATGCAGGGTATTATAGGCCCATGAGCGAGTGAAGCACCTATGCAGGGTAATATAGGCCCACGAGCGAGTGAAGCACCTATGCAGGGTAATATAGGCCCACGAGCGAGTGAAGCACCTATGCAGGGCAATATAGGCCCACGAGCGAGTGAAACACCTATGCAGGGTAATATAGGCCCACGAGCGAGTGAAGCACCTATGCAGGGTATTATAGGCCCAAGAGTGAGTGAAGCACCTATGCACGGTATTATAGGCCCAAGAGTGAGTGAAGCACCCCAGCAGGGCAATATAGGCCCACGAGAGAGTGAAGCACCTATGCAGGGTAATATAGGCCCACGAGAGAGTGAAGCACCTATGCACGGTATTATAGGCCCAAGAGTGAGTGAAGCACCTATGCACGGTATTATAGGCCCATGAGTGAGTGAAGCACCCCAGCAGGGCAATATAGGCCCACGAGCGAGTGAAGCACCTATGCAGGGCAATATAGGCCCACGAGCGAGTGAAACACCTATGCAGGGTATTATAGGCCCATGAGTGAGTGAAGCACCCCAGCAGGGCAATATAGGCCCACGAGCGAGTGAAACACCTATCCAGGGTAATATAGGCCCATGAGTGAGTGAAGCACCTATCCAGGGTAATATAGGCCCACGAGAGAGTGAAGCACCTATGCACGGTATTATAGGCCCACGAGAGAGTGAAGCACCTATGCACGGTATTATAGGCCCAAGAGTGAGTGAAGCACCTAGGCAAGGTATTGAATATGCTACTTACCAGTATGCATCTGTTCTTGGCATGTAGGGCAGCTAACATTCATATCTATAGCATAGATCGCCGCCTAGTGATGGGTCCGGATGATTGCACATTGTTGTCCTGGAAGAGTCTTCGAAGTATCCTGAGATAGGTGGCTCCTCCCCTGGACTACAGTGCGCATGGGCATCGACTCCATCCTCAGATTGTTTTTAGCCATTGTGGCAAAGATGGAGTGTAACCGTGTGAGCGATGGCCATGCTAAGAGTAAGTGTAAAAAGTCTGCAGCCGCTACAGGCGCCGGGGAGGAGGGCGGGCGATATGAATGTCAGCAGCCCTACATGCCAAGAACAGATGCATACTGGTAAGTAGCATATTCGGTTCGAGGCATGTGGGCTGCTGAATTCATATCTTTAGCATAGAATACATAGCAGTCCCTCCATTAACGGCGGCCGCCTGTGCCAGCTGCAGACGTTTGAAAAAGTGTCTTAAGAACAGCCTGTCCTACAGCTGCTTGGAGTGCACATCTACACAGTAGTGTTTTGTAAATGTGTGTGGGGTAGACCATGTGGCTGCTCTACAAATGTCTTCCAAAGGGATATTACCAAGGAAAGCCATGGAGGCCCCCAACTTGCGAGTGGAGTGGGCTCTGGGAGGGACCGTTAAAGTGCGCCTAGCCTTTTGATAGCAAATTTGAATACACTTAACGATCCACCTGGCTATACCTGCTTTGGAAATGGGGTTGCCTTTGTGCTGGGCTGAGAAGGCAACAAAGAGTGGTTGTGTTTTCCTAAAGTCTTTGGTCCTATCGATGTAGTGCATCAAAGCTCGTGTGACGTCAAGAGTGTGGAGCATTCTTTCGGCCACTGTCTCAGGATTTTGAAAGAACACAGGCAGTTCAATAGTCTGATTGACATGGAACTGCGAAACAACTTTAGAAAGAAATTTAGGGTTAGTGCGCAGCACCACCCTGTTGGAGTGAATCTGTATGAATGGCTCTTGTACGGTGAGCGCCTGCAGCTCACTAACACGTCGCAGTGACGTAATGGCTATCAGGAAAGCCACTTTCCATGTTAAGAACTGAATCTCGCAGGAATGTAGAGGCTCAAAAGGTGGACCCATCAACCTGGTGAGGACCACATTGAGGTTCCACACAGGAGCTGGCGGGGTTCTGGGAGGAATGACCCGTTTCAGTCCTTCTAGGAAGGCTTTAATGGCAGGCACCCTGAAAACGGAGAGATGCTGCCTGTTTTGGAGATAAGCCGCTATGGCGGATAAGTGTATCCGAATGGAAGCGTACGCTAGATTGCATTTGTAAAGATGTAACAAATAGCAGATATTAGGAATGGATGCATCTAGCGGGTTGATGTGATGTTCTGTACAGTAAATGACAAACCGCTTCCATTTCGCCGCATAGCAAGCTCTGGTAGTGGGCTTTCTCGCCTCCCAGATGATGTCAATGCATTCAGGAGGCAAGTCAAGGTAGCCAAACTCTAAGACCTCAGGAGCCAGATCGAGCTGTTGCGGATCTGGATGCTGAATGTCGCCATGGTTCTGCGTCAAGAGCCTGGGTGTGAGGTACAGCCTTTGATGCGGTACCACGGAGAGTTCTAGAAACGTGGTGTACCATGGCTGGTGTGCCCACGTTGGAGCAACCAGGATGAGCGTCATCGAGTGTTGCTTTAGCTTTCGTGCCACCAGCGGTATTAGAGGTGCTGGGGGAAAAGCGTACGCAAATCTGCCTGACCAGTTCATCCATATCGCATTGCCCTGCGACTGTGGGTGCGGGAACCTGGCGGCAAAGCTTTGGCATTTTGCGTTTTCCCTTGTGGCGAACAGGTCTATCTCTGGATGACCCCACTGCTGGAAGTACGGGTGGAGTACGGATGGATGTATCTCCCACTCGTGCATTTGGTGGCTGTGCCTGTTGAGCAGATCCGCCATCTGATTGTCCGTGCCCGGGAGGTGTTCCACCATGAGGAAGATGTTCCTCTGAATGGCCCACTTCCACATGCTCTGAGCCAGATGAGACAACTGTGGAGAGTGTGTACCTCCCTGCTTCTGGATGTAGTACATGGCTGTCATGTTGTCCGTCCGGATCAACACGACCTTGTTGCACAGATGTACTCTGAATGCCTTCAGCGCCATGAAGATTGCCATCAGTTCTAGGTAGTTGATGTGCATCTTCCTTTGCTGCGTCGTCCATAGTCCCTGCACCGTGTAGTGGAGCACATGAGCTCCCCATCCCTGGAGAGATGCGTCCGTCGTCAGGATAATTTGTGGCACAGGCTCCTGGAACGGTCGGCCCTTGCAAAGGTTGTGTGGAGTCCACCAATGCAGAGAGTTGTATGCCCGACCCGTCACCAACACTAGGTCTTTTAACTGTCCGTGAGCCTGATTCCACTGACGTGCCAAGCACTCCTGAAGCGGACGCATATGAAGTCTCGCGTGCGGGACTATGAAGATGCAGGAGGCCATCATGCCTATCAACTGCATGAACACTCTTGCAGGAAGCGAGTGTTGCGGTCTGAATGTTTGGATTAGCGACTGGATGTTGTTGATCCTCACCGACGTTGGCTGAGCCGTGGCCGCCAGAGTATCTATCGTCGCGCCCAGATACTGCCGCACATGGGCTGGCTGAAGGTGCGACTTCGGATAGTTCAGGGAGAACCCCAGACTGTGAAGAAGGTGAATGGTGTGGGACATGTCGGCGGCGCACTGCTGGGCTGACTTTGCTTGAACCAGCCAGTCGTCCAGATAGGGGTAGACATGTACGTACTGTCTCCTTAGGTGCGCCGCCACTGTCGCCAGACATTTGGTGAACACTCTGGGGGCTGTGGTCACTCCGAAAGGAAGGACCTTGAATTGATAATGCCGATTTTGAATGGTGAATCTGAGGTATTTTTTGTGTGATGGATGGAGTGGAATGTGAAAGTAAGCAATTTTGAAACACCGCACTGGTGCCAACTACTCAGGCTATGCAGTTCGTTGTGTCCAGGGCTGTGTGGATAACTTTTTTTTGCTCTGTACCGCCTATCATGGATTGTCCGAGCCAGAGAAGTCCTAGGGTCTTCTTGGGCTGCTGGCAAGATCTTTCTAGCCATGTCTTGTGGTCCCATAACCTTGGCGACCGAAAGGAAGCGGAATCATAGATACGGAGAGAAGTTTTGGCACACCAGACAAATATTATTGGTGAAGACAAGAAAGCATTAAACACGGTCACCAGTGATCCACACAGAGTAATCGAGTGAGGCGAACATATAAGCATAACAACAGATACCAGAACTGCCCCTGATGAAGGCACCGTAGAGGTGCCGAAATGCATTGGGCTCACTCGTAAACTTATGATGATTGTGTGGTGATACACATGTAATGCCAAAGAATTGAATATGTAAATATGTATCAATGTTTGTACAATAGAGAAAATTAATCATATGCTTGAGTTATGAATAATGAAAATAACAAATGAGCAGGTTTACTGAAACAAAAGATGCAATAATCAAAATCGAAAATAAGAATAAAAAGATAAATAGTAGCACAACAAAAATGTGTTATGAATGATTAAGGTGCGGAGCACCAAGTGAACAGTGCACGATTAGGTGGGTCCAAAAACCCATCATAACTACCTTATATGACACAGGATTGACTACCCTGATTAACCGCTGCACCATTAGACAAACAAGAATAATTGTATCAAAAATACCGGAGTGCTCCTCACGCTCTTCATTTTTTATTTGTGGTCCCATAAGGCATGCCTGGAGCCTCCTAACATATATTTAAAGCAGGGGGCAACCCAAATAGCCCAACGGCATCTGGGTAAAAGTCTACAATCTAAGAAAAAGTAATAATGCCTCGGGATCGATAAACATACTCAATAGTAAGATAAAGAGAAATTAAATTAAACTCTTCCTATCTGTATTAATCTCTAGAGTAAATTCACGCAGCTTTCGATATATGCAGACAAGAAAAAACCATCTACATTCCACTGTTTGAAGTTCAAAAAAATTGTTTTTATATTTCTTTCAAAAAACTTCAATTTGTGGTTTCAAAATCAATCTATCAGCAAATATATTGGCTACAACTATATACACTTATTTACACATACATATGTAGCACACACAACAAATAAAGAAAACCTTTTTTGCTCTCTTTGCCCTTATTGTAATCAAGGATGCACCTAAAAACATATTAGACTTAGTGCATTCCTTCTATTGGATCACCCTCATACGAAACGCCTTAAGGTCCTATTACTTGGTCTCAAATTCCGCCATTACTAGATTGGCAATCTCTGGCGAAAAACTACAGCCCATTGCTACACCTGATATTTGTAAAAACAATAAGTCTTTAAATTTGAAAAAAATATTTTTTAGGCACAAGGTGGCTAGAGCCGTGATAAATTCCATGGGGACTTGATGTGGCCGTTCTCTCTGATCTAATGTATATCTAAGTACTGCCAACGCTTCGTCTTGAGGTATAAAAGTGTACAAAGATTGGATATCAAATGATACCAACAGTTGTTTCCCAGTGTTATATGGCAATCCTTCTATTTTAGATATTAAATCCATACTGTCTCTGACATATGATTTTGATTTCTTCACCATAGGAAGGTGTCAATGTACTTAGCCAGTGGCTCAAGAATCGATCCAGAATATGTTTCTATATTGAATTATTTGTTCCTATGTGTGTATATATGTACATATTTTGTATATAATTAAGTCGCATCCCAAGGTATAGTTAAAAGTTAGTATTTTCTGATTTAATAGGTGGAATTTATATGCCTGCACTCGACTGCCCAAGTCCTGATGATGCCATCTAAGAGACGGGCTGAAACGAGTCGACTGACAGATTGGGAGACCATAACAATTTGAAATAATATACAAAATATATTGAGAACGCCTAACATATTATAGGGTTTGAAGTAATCGGACCTTAAGGCGTTTCGTATGAGGGTGATCCAATAGAAGGAATGCACTAAGTCTAATATGTTTTAGCAGACCTCCCCCCCCCCCAAGCGCCTTGAGACCCTCCGGGTGAGTAGCGCGCTACACACATTTCTTGATTGATTGATTTTTAGGTGCATCCTTGATTACAATAAGGGCAAAGAGAGCAAAAAAGGTTTTCTTTTTTTGTTGTGTGTGCTACATATGTATATGTGTAAATAAGTGTATATAGTTGTAGCCAATATATTTGCTGATAGATTGATTTTGAAACCACAAATTGAAGTTTTTTGAAAGAAATATAAAAACAATTTTTTTGAACTTCAAACAGTGGAATGTAGATGGTTTTTTCTTGTCTGCATATATCGAAAGCTGCGTGAATTTACTCTAGAGATTAATACAGATAGGAAGAGTTTAATTTAATTTCTCTTTATCTTACTATTGAGTATGTTTATCGATCCCGAGGCATTATTACTTTTTCTTAGATTGTAGCCTCCTAACAGGCAGAATGTCTTTATGTGCTGCGGTGCAAAGCTGGTTGTAGAAAACACCCGTTTGTGAAAAGCATCTATCCCTTTGGATTCTTCACTCTGGGTATTTGCGGGAAAGGAGTCGGATTAACTTTACTGGTCAAAGCCCGCACAATGAGAAGTCCAGGGTAGGGTGCTTGCCAAGGAAATCGTGGTCAATGGGCGTGGCCTGTGCAGCCTGGCTATTTGCAGACTATACAAGTGGACAAGAGCTTGGTTTCGACCACACAGTCAAAGCATCAGTGAGGATTTCACTGAGTGGGAGCGAGGACTATGATGTAGGTGGTCCCAGTTGGAGAATCTTTTCTAGAACATTTCTCTTACTCTCAAAGGAGGGAATCGGCTGCCCTGCAAACCAGCAGCCCAAATGAGGCACTTCCCTCCACTGGTGGCCCGAGTGGGAAGTCGAGCTTTGTTTCAACAGAGGCGTCAAGACCACTGGCGTTTTGGAAGCTAAGGTATAAGTTGTCATCAGTATGATGAGGAGGAAGCAAGGCACCAACCTTTCATCGTCAATATTCTGGGTACTCCCTGCTCTGGTATAGGATCAGAGCCAGAAACAGAATGGAGTCTCCGCTCGCAGTGGGTTGCTTGGTACCGTGCCTACTTTGCAAGCATTTGTGTTTACCTCAAAACGTCTTCAAAATCACGATGAACAATTCTTAGAGGAATTTAATTTATTTATTTATTTATTTAAACTTGTATTGCGCGCAGCTACCCTCAATGGGATTCCCGGCGCCAGGGATAGATTAAAAGAAAGAGGACAAGCAAAAGGCCCAAATCAGAACAAGGCAGTGCAGAGGGATCAATTAAACAGAAGGGTCTTCAGTTTTTTTCGAAAAGGGAGGAGATCAGTCTCGGCTTTCAGGGCCGGCGGAAGAGCATTCCACATCTTTGGACCAAGATAAGAAAACGAGCGGCCGCCCATTTTGGCCAGTTTAATTCTGGGGACCAAGAAATTGCCACTAGTGGAAGATCTTAAAGTACGACCAGGCTTATAGACTTGAACCAGGTTCTGCAGGTATTTAGGGGCAGAACCCTGCCGGATTTTAAAAAGAAGGCATAAGGTTTTAAATTTTACACGGTTCGGGACCTTAAGCCAATGAAGGTCGCGCAGAGCCTGAGCTGCGGAAGATCTCCGGGGTACATTGCACAGTAAACGAGCTGACGAGTTTTGCACCACCTGAAGCTTATTTATTGTGGCCTTATCTGCCCCAAGATAAAGCACATTCCCATAGTCAATGCGGGAGATCACAAGAGCCTGGACGACAGTTCTCCGAGTAGAGCAAGGTAACATCCATAAGATCTTCTGCAACCATCTTAAGATGGAGAAACAGATTGCAGCGACCTTTGTTACCTGCTGTCTCATAGAGAGCCTATCGTCGATGAGGAAACCGAGGTTGCGGGCTACGGGGGCTAGATTCGGCAGAGGACCCATATCACAGGGCCAATGCCGAGGGCCCCACAGATCTTTGTTCTTGCCCAAGATAACAACCTCGGTCTTGTCACCGTTGAGCTTGAGCAGATGGTCGTGCATCCAAGCAGCAACGCGTGACAGGCCAGATTTCAAGGCAGAGACCTCATGGCCCTCACTGCTGGAGAGAGAGAACACAATCTGAGTGTCGTCGGCATACGAATAGATTGTCAAACCGGCGTCCTCCACGATGGTAGCAAGGGGTCTGATATAGATGTTAAACAGCAGAGGGCTGAGAATCGACCCCTGGGGGCGCCATATGCTGATGAACAGACAGCAGATTCAGCTTCTGTCGAAAACACCTGAAAGGTGCGCCCACCTAAAAAGGAGGCAATCCAGGCCAGCGCAGATCCAGCAACACCAAGGGAGCGGAGAGAGTCAAGAAGAATGGGATGAGACACGGTATCGAACGCTGCACTCAAATCCAAAAGGATGAGTGCAAAGGTCTCCCCGCGATCGATGCCGTGCCGAAGCCTCTCCGTCACCCCGAGGAGTGCGGATTCAGTGGAATAATGAGCGCGAAACCCGGATTGGGACGGATGAAGATATCCCACGTTCTCGACAAACGAATTAAGCTGGATGTTCACATGTCGTTCCAAAATTTTAGAACATGCAGGCAGCAGGGATATGGGCCTAAAATTGGCTAAGTTAGTGATGTCCGCGCCGGTCTTTTTCAGCAAGGGAACGACCATGGCATGCTTCCACTCCTGTGCCACCATAGACTCTGTAAGAGATGTATTCAGAAGTCTCATTAGGACTCTCCGTGGCTCGAGGTCCAACAGTTTTAGAATTTTCATAGGAACAGGGTCCCGAGGGGAGCCTGACCTAATACTGTTCAGGCACGATAAAAAGGTGATGTCATCAAACAAAAGCCAGTCGTTGATGAACGTTGAAGGGAGGGGAAGAGGACTGCTAGAAGTAGCTGCCGGTAAGGAATCAGCAGATGGCGGAGAAGTAATCAAGGATTCATGAATACGCTCCACCTTAGAAATAAAGAAATCTGCAATGGCATCACACTGAGGTTTATCCAGAGCCGGAGGAGAAGGTACCGTATCTGCTCCCGTTAGCCTCTTCACCACTGCAAAAAGGGTCCGCGGACAGTTCTGTGCCTGAGTAATCGTAGATGCCGTGAAGGTGGCCTTTGCCAATTTACAGTTAACGTGATAGCTCTTTAGTGCTTCTTTATACGCCGCCTTACTAGGGGTTGAATAGGAGAGCCTCCATTTTCTTTCCAAAGCCTTACACTTGGCTCGTTGTAATTGAGGAATTGATCATCATTCTGCTAAAGAAACAGCAGTCCACTGAGATTTCTTGTCTCAAGTCACTCAAAGCACAGGGGGGCTCAGGACCCCACCTGGGAATGCAGATCAGATGTGGCAAACTGCTACTGGCACTTGAATGAATGAATGGAGGGCACTCCTAGAGCGAGCAGCTACTCAAGAGCCTCTCGGCGCTACACATGTGAATGACCTCTTCTTAGTGCATTAACAGCCTGAAAAGAGGCGGTGAACTGCTTGAAACATCGACGTGTGTGACTGAGCCCTGCCATTCCAGGAAGGACGTGCACAAACCGTAGTTACCGTTTACACCGGTTGGCAAACAAAATGGAAGAGTATATGCTGTGGTGAAACGCTGTTACCAACTACAACAAGCTCTGATGTTGACAGTTTTGACAGGCAGTTTCTGGCCCTGCGACTAGGTGTAACGATCTGCCCGACTAAGTAAAGAAGACCGCTACAATACGGGAGTGCTCGCACTTATATTACAGAAGAGCTCATGGTAAGAATTATTACAAGAAGTCTAGTTTCTTCTCCTACATTGGAAAATGCAAGATTGCAAGGAAGACACTTCTGCAAGAAAAATCAACAAGCATTTACAATGCAATGGTTTTGCCTTTGTTAAAGTTAGAGCTATTGGCATTGCTCTTGACATTATTTTTATTTATGTTTTTTAACATAAATAAATGGCATTGTCATTTACAATGCCAATAGCTTAATCTCTCGCAAATGCCACACACAGACACCCACAGAGAGCCCCCCCAACACACCCACAGACCCCTCCACAGACACACCCACACAGAGCCCCCCACACACACAGCCACACAGAGCCCCCCCCACACAGAGCTCCCCCCACACACCCACACAGAGCCCCCCACACACTGCGAGCCCCCCCCACACACTGCGAGCCCCCCCACACACTGCGAGCCCCACACACACAGAATGTGTCCTGGGATAGTGCACTCCTCTCGGGGCACGACGGCGTCACGACAACCCTTGTACAATGTGTGCCCGCCCCACTGCACGCACATTTTTTCACACTCAGGCGGACACACACACACAATACACACTCTCACACTGATACTCAACACGTAGACACATATGCAGAGACTGAGAGACATGCAGACGGACGAGCTGACACGCACAGGCACACTCACTCAGCCACACAATGCGCAGACAGACGTACACACATGAAGAAACCCGCACAGACACGCGCACAAACACAGGCGCATACACATAGTACATACACACAAGTATGTACACACATGTATTCGTACGCTCAAAAGTGTATACACAAACACCATTATTCACGGTACATTCGTAGTTGGCTGGAGGGGTGGTCGGCACGAACCTATCCTGACCTGCTTGCAATAAATAAAAAATAAAAAAAAAATGGAAAGTCAACTATTGTATTCAAATTTGATTGAGGTGGACTAGCAAATCTGTAATCTCTGAACGCCTTAAAGACCACTCAATTGACAAATGCAGAATGTGACGTGGAAGTTATTGTAGAATTTTGGCAATCTGATGTTTAGACTGGGCATGCAGGCGGGACAAGGTGATCAAAGAAGCGACAGAAGAGCATCTGGACATACAAATTAGTTGGATGAAAATTCACTGGACATATTTTGAATATACCACACAAGTAAGGAAGGTTATATTTAAATACATAAAAAGGGACTAGATTGGGTATCTGAAACTAGTCCCTCACAAGCTCTTAGTGGCATGAACACAGTATGAGGTGACATGGATCCCCACTTGCTTCATTTCCTTCATGCCATGCCATGACATGAAATTTGTCATTTACAATGCTAATAGCTCTAACTTTTCCAAAGGCAAAACCGTTGCATTGTAAATGCTTGTTATACTTTAGCCTTTGCCACATCTTTATACACGGGGACAACCATCAACCATATTTAAAGTAATCCCTGTAACCTTTTGGCATCTGGGAAGATGTCTGCATGGTATAGTGCCTCTCACCGTTCTTTTCTGGACTTCTTGCTGGCTGGCTGCTGCCTCTAGCCTGTTCAGATCTATCACTTTACTACTTTGAAGACAGAAGGTTTCGTGGTCGCAGGCTCTGATACTTATTTTGAGGCTAGAGTAGTGGTTGGTTTCCAATATTAATATTTATGTTTCCAAATCTGAGAGCATTAAGTAGGTGCACCTTAAGAGTTCCTTATCTTTGGCCTCTATTGGAGTATTCCATGCAAACCAGTTCTAATAGCTACTTCATTTGTGTCTCAAATTCCAGCCATTGGAGGCACTGCACATGCCACAACACAAGTTGTGACTTGTGTACTAAGTCATTGTTTATTTCCAAAACTGTGGCTTGAAGCAGCCCCCCCCCGAACTTGCATTGGGTACCCATGGTCTACTATTTCACAAATGGTGATCAGAAGTGTCCACGTCAGGGTTGTGTCTGGCGCTAGATGTGGTGTTTGTGTATTCCGCGGTTGGTCTTGTATAAGGAGTATGTTGTGCAGAACATTGTTCATGAGCCCTTCCTGCTCACTTGTCGCACACAGGTAAAGTAAAGTAAAGTAAAGTCCACATTTGTAAAGCGCACAATCACCCGTAAGGGTCTCTAGGCGCTGGGGGGCCGTCGGGAAGATTAAGCAAGCTATTGCCCAGAGTCACATGGTGCTGGGCTAATCTGCCGCCGGAGCCGGGGATCGAACCGTGGTCCCCAGATTCCAGCGTCAGTCGCCCTGACCGCGGCGCCACACCTCTTCCACGCTGGTCCATCATTGGTGTTTGAAGCTTCTGCTCATCCATGTTTGACCACAAGTTGCTGCTTCCTCTGAAATTGTGCAACTCCTCCTGCCAGAATCCTTGCCCCGTGCAGTGTAGGACGGGCAGATTCTTTATGTCATATTTTAAGGTCGGCACCTCACACTTTTTTCATTTATTTTTTTACATTTTGTTTTTGCGTTCTAAAAATAGAGCGTATCGGGCTGAGCCAAAGAAGAGCTTATGTTCCATATGTGCCCTGACATCTGCTTGATTCATGTTTTGTCTCGAGGGGATCCTGCTCGGTTCAGTGGCTAATGAGCAAGGATCTGGTGAAAGGGGAAGGCCGCACGGCTGGGGAGGCAGGGCCTTGAGATTTCACAGAACCAGTTCATAATCGGATCACATAGCTTTGTAAGGCATGGCTCTTCCGCTGCTGAAACCCTGTTCACAGGGCCATTGACCGAATGAGAGATCATCTCTTTTTACTTCTTGTCCATCTATGTCATGCCTTTGCCCTCCTTTCACCGCCTCTCAATTCGCCTTCTCTTCCTGCCGCCTTTTTCACCTCTTCACTTAACCTGAAAATATGGACGCTCTTTGCACATGTGCTTGCGGCCTGTCCCTTTGCATTGTGCCAAGAGGGTAATCACATTACTCCTTGTCGTTATGGACACTGTTTCCTCTAGTGAGCGTTTCACCTACAATCCTTGCCCTAGGTATGTTAGTTTAATTGGGTCAGAGGAAGCTTACAAGGCTAAACAAACAAGTTGCATTTCTATTGCATTAATGCGAACGGGAACGGGGCCGGAAGACGAGCCGAACATGCATAAAAAACCGCACGGGCACCGGCGGGAGGGGGGCGGGAACGGGGCCAGAGACACGGAGAGCGAGGCAGCGGGAGGGGGGTGGGAACGGGGCCAGAGACACGGAGAGCGAGGCAGCGGGAGGGGGGCGGGAACGGGGCCAGAGACACGGAGAGCGAGGCAGCGGGAGGGGGGCGGGAACGGGGCCAGAGACACGGAGAGCGAGGCAGCGGGAGGGGGGCGGGAACGGGGTCCGGAGACATGGAGAGCGGGAGAGGGGGGCAGGGGCGGGAACGGGCACTGGCAACAAATCACCTTCCATTGTGTCGGCTCGGAGTAGAGAGCCGGTCAGGTCTGCGTCCTCATACGGAGAGCCGTCCAGCTGGTGTGAGGAAGGATGCTGCAGAAAGAAGAAAAAAATAAACACGCCCACCGCCCGATGACGAGGCAAAAAGGGTGGAGAGCGAAAAATTCTCGGGAACGCCCCCGAATCTGGTCCGGCCTTGACGGACAGATCTCTGTTCCAATGGCTAGCCTCCATTTATGGAGCTAGCCATTGGAACAGAGGGCGGATTCAAGTGTCCCTTACTGAAGACTACAGATTTCTCCTGGGGGCGGAGCTAAAGCTCCGTGCCCCAGGCAAAACCTAAAAATGCAAGCAGACGCGTGTGCGCCACACGGAAGCGGAGACGGAGAAGCATTATTTCCCTGTGTTAAGTTCTGGATCAATGCGACCACTGGGCAGGGAGAGCTGGGGGTTGCGTCCATGACAACAGACAAAAGAAATGAAAAGTACATACTTGTTCCAGTGACTCTTGGAGTTCTTGTAGAGTGCCGGGAACATGATGGGCAGTATCCGGGCCGCGTTATCACTGATGAGACTCATGATGTATTCGTTATTCCAGTAGTAGAGCGCCCTTTCCGCCACCTAAGGAGAGAAAGCACCACGAAGCATTAGTTTTGCACAATAGCAAGTGAGCTGCTGTATCGAGGCACAAATCAAGGGCTCGACAACACGAGGAAAGCAAGAACACAAAGCCCGGGCAGGCACATTTTACAGAGGAACAAAAGCTTTCTAAGCTTCAATATTTCCAGTTAACACTCAGAATTTAGTCACTAACTAAAGGAGCAAGAAGCCCTCTGCAGAAATTCAAAAGCCTAAATTGTTCGTCAATGGCTCTTGTATGAGCCTCATCAGATACAAGCAAGAGGTAAAAGGCAAAAGTTACCCAAGCACCCTGTGCATCGGCACTGTCTCAAAATCCACAAGATGAACAGGAGCAGAATACATGCAATATCGTGGAAGGCTGAAGTCCGAGCTCTAGCTAACATATCCCTTCCCCTTTGGCAAGACCATCCATGCTCCCTTTACCTCTATGAAAAGAGAGCACTGAATACAGGCATCACCTCTCAACAGAGATTATGGGTACACGAAAGAATAAATGCTGTCTTACTTGCCGGCCCAACAGTCAATGAACCCCTGCTCGAGTGTGGACACTAGGAGCAGATTCTGCTTATATGGCTCTTCACTAAAACTCAAAACGCGGCATCTTTTCTAGGACCTGACGGAAGGTTTAATGCGAGTCGGCCAGTATGGACACACGTCGTGCATCTTCCCTTGGAAAAGCCTTCCATACATCTAGAAACCAGGTCAGTTGGGCAGACATGTACAGCCTGTAATAACTACCGATAACCAGGACAAAACACAACCATGATTAGGGGTAGCCTACAACGTAGCACTTTCATTGTTGAAAACGAACGTGAACAAAACACAAGTATAAGATAAACACTTTCAGTTCAGATTTATACATCCAAATAAAAGCAGCCAATCAACACTACACAATACACCCGTCTAAGAAAGGAAACCTCTTTCCACGCCTTGGCACACGATGGAACATGAACCAGGAAATGGTGCCCAGAGGCACAGTAGATGCACATAACCAAATCGAACAGTGCGCTCTAGGAATTCCAGAGGCTGAACTGCCCCTCAACGGGTGCATTAGGAAATTTACTGTCACCCAACAGACTGGCCAAAAACCATTCTTGCTAAACCGCCTCTACACTTCTCACTTCCGGTGGAGGAAGGTCAGGATGCTTAAAACTTCAAAGAAAATGCCCATAAAGAAATGTTACTTCCCTCTAATGTGCTCTTCTAGCTTCACACACCTGCAAACCTGCCACTTAATGACTGGAGTCAGAAAGAGCCACTTGCTTTTGTTTCAAACCAAACGTTCTCCTCCCTTGAAAGGCAGAAGGGTATAAACCCCCCCCCCCCCCGTTGCAGCACAAGCACTCCGACTTCTGTTCGGCTAGACTTTATCTTTCGTCACAACATATTACCAACACACCTTCAGTGAAAAAAACACAAAGGATAAAGTGCAGCTACGGTTAGCTTGGTTTATAACACTATAATGTATGTTTAAAAAAACACCTGAAAAATCACAGAAGAGTTAATGTGCAGTTATAATTACAAAACCTAAAACCCACTGAAATGCACCAGTTATACTTCAGTAAACTAACCATAATTTGTACCCCCGACATGAACTGCTTACTTTTGCTTTTGCACAGCATGTTTGAATGCATTTAACAATCCATCTTGAAATGCCAGAGTCAGAGATAGAAATGCCCATGTGAGGTGGTGTAAATACGACAAATGTATGTAAACATAACATAACAGTTGCTTTGCATTACGAAAATCTTTCGTCCTCTCGATAGAATACAGTAATGCTCTTCTGACATTAAGTGTGTGTCATCACTCATAATATTAAATTACATAGATGACATTTTGAAGGCCTCAGTGGATGGTACCAAGACCCTGCTCTCACCTTAATCAGCCACTTCCAGAGGTGCACAGCCGGCTGGGACACAACTCAGGACCCCACCGTGCCTTGCTTTTTGCAGTACGACACAGCGGTGGCGTCTGTGAGAAACTGAAACAACCTTGTTATGGTGGCAGGATGACCTTCACCATAACCAAATCGCCTGCAACTCCAGCAAATGGACGTGCAGGTGGGTCCCTGTCGGAGAGCACAGTCTGCTGATCTCCACCTCTCCCACATGGCCTCCCCAGTAGTGACGCGTCCCTCACCAGCATCCACGCTGGATGAGTTAGGGAAAGGAGTGTCACTGGTCGAACAGCCACCACTGCAGACCTTTTGCAGTCTCCAGACACCTGGATAATATACGACACGTTTCCTTGGCTCTGGGCCAACTGAGACTTCAGATCCCACTGCGGAGCTTGCATGTACCATCTGGTATAGTTGGTGAGCGGGAGGAAGAAGGCTAGCTTGCCAAGAAGCCTCGGAGCTATCCTCGGACTCAAGACTGAGGCTGAAACTTCGGGATCATAGCACAAACGTCCCAGACCTGTGGGTCCAAAGTAAAGGCCCGAAAGCTCACCATTTCCATAAGCATAACACACTGCCCTAAAATCAATGTATAAACGCATGCAGTATGTGTATTATTATTTTTCAATGTAAATCTCAGTACGCCACCCCAAGTAATAACATAAAAAGACGGTGTCTATAAAACTGAGGGCGGTGTGTTATTATTAGAGCCATTTAACTGTCTCCATGGCTAGTGGGGACCTTGCACAGCAGGTAAAGTCCTCTTTGCGGGTCGCTGGCAGTGAGGTGCAAACCTGTCTGTGTGCATTAGACCGACATTCATGGGATATAGAGAAATAGGTGTGAATCACAAACCCTTCGCAATAGGTAATCCAGAGAACAAGTTTAGATACAAATTTTATTGGGTTTGCCTAATTAGTCAACATCAGAGCGCATGTGCCAAAATAAGCGCGTACATGTAGGAGACGCAAAAAGGGTGCAAGAGATTTGAATCGCTAGAATGTGTTGGCTCAGTTGAAACAATGGCAAATTGGTGAAGCAGTCACCAAGCGGAGGGGAAGCAGAGTGAAACTGAATAAAACTGCCGCGACCGGCAGCGCTGAGAGGTATCTCACACACATTGTTGGTTTCTCCTTTTGGGAGACGCTCCGCCGTGACTGCGCCTTCCAGCACCGAGGGTCGCTGCAGCTGTATTTAGTTTCACTCCGCTTCTCTGCTCGGCGGCTGGTTCAGGATATGTCTTGGCATTCCCTGGATGCTTGAGCTTATTTTGGTTCATGCTATCATCCTCTCGAGATCATAGATACTAGGAGTCCTGATGACGATCCCGTTATCAATAGTGTTCGAAACACTGGCATCTAATTAAGCAAACCCAGTGGAATTTGTATCTAAACTTGTTCTCCGAGTGTCTATTAAGAAATCTTTGTGATAAACAACTATTTTGCTAGATCTGAGTGTGTCACTTTTCTGAGCACCGAGCACAGGCACTTTTGCACTGTGCTGTACATTGTGAATTATTGTGCAATAAAGTTTGTAAATATACACGATCATCTAATCCTCAACTCCTTGCGTGCTGAGAGCTCGTCATGAGGCACGGTGGCCGTGTGCTGATGACGAGATGAGCTCATCATGACACGTGGGGCTAATTCCCCCGCTGTGCTGAGCGTTCTGAAAAACGGGTGTGGTCATGACGAGCTCAGCTCGTCATCAGCACAGAGTCACCGAGCAGCGTGACGAGTCGAACTCTTCACAAGCACCGTGGCGCTGCGCGAGCCCCCCCCCCCCCCCCCCCCCCCGGGCCGCGGGGGAATTAGCCCCACGGCAAAGGTGATAAAAATAATGACTTTTTGATTTCAATGGCATTTTGTTGTTAGGGATCCTTGTACTCTCTTCTTTAACGGGCACCCCAGGTTCCTAGTGACCAACGAGTTTCCTTTGTATTTTAGTACTAGATTTGTGTGAAGCATGTAAATGTCCGCCCCCTCCCAAAGGCGCTGCGGTGACAACGTACCTGGAAGTGAGGGCTGGAGACGCACTTGGACAGCTGCCGAAAGAGGGGTTCCATGACCTTCACAAACTCGGAGGGCTCGATGACATCCAGGATCTCTTCCAGCTCATTCAGGAACATCACCTCTTTGGGGCTGTGCGTCTTCGGCCAGAACTTCAGCAGGCCCCCTATGACCTACGGGGGAGGGAGGGAAGCAGCCGTCAGGCCAGGCAAAGGCGTCCATACATGTTAACCTCACTTACATTTATTCATTAGTGATTTCACATCGCTACACACGGCAGACACATACTGTCCAGGCTTTACTGCTGTTAGGCACTTTCATTCTAAAGTACTTAAGTCCTCTAGGCAGGTTTTAAATACAGTGAGCCTCTAAGACACGTCAGTGTAAACAAAGACAAGTGTCAGCACAAGGGATGAGGAAAAGTGAGTGAAATACAGAATGAATTATAGCCATAAGTGTTTTACAAAATCATGTGTGTTCAAATATATTGTACACCTCGTAGCTAAGCGGATAGGTGTAGAATGCACTTTGGCATTCTTTTGAAACTGAAAAGGGGGGGTTGTCTACGGAGGACGTGTAAACTGAGGACCCCGCCCCCGCCCGTCCCCCCTCCGCACTAGGTCTTCTACCAGCGTGGAGAGGGGCATTTTCCCGCAACAATTGGATGCCTTTCTCATGAAAGTGGTTTACTCTTTACTTTGTCCACTCTGGACCACCCAGGCCTCTCCTCTGTTGTGTACAGAATGTCTTCATGGTTGAGAAGGATTATATTACTTACCCAGTAAACATCTGTTGGCATGTAGAGCTGTAGATTCACACGCTTTGCATACTCCTGACATCTGGTGTTGGGTTTGGAGGTTTGCAATATTTCTTTCTTCAAAGAAGTCTTTTCCAGTCACGAGGTAAGGTGACTCCTCCTTTCGCCGATAGTGCGCATAGCATTGACTTCATTGTTCGATTGTTTCCCCGCAAGAGGGTGACAATGGAGTAGGTAAGTGTAGTAAAGAGATGTCCATGCGTATGTAATGTAAATAATGAGAACGGCAACAACTGCAGGTGTTCGGGGAGGTGGGAGGGCGCATGTGAATCTACAGCTCTACATGCCAACAGACACGTACTGGGTAACAATCCATTCGAGGCACGTGTGCTGTAGACACACATGCTTTGCGTAGACTATGTAGAGTATCCTCCCAAAGCGGTGGCAAACCTGTGGATGTTGCAGTGGTCTGAAAAAGTGTCTTTGGCACAGCTTGGCCTACATGTGCCTGTTAGCGTGCATAATGCATCCACACAATAGTATTGGTAAATGTGTGTGGTGTAGACCATGTTACCTAAACATTAAGTCATTAAGTGTGTGAAGAGCTCGTTCTGCAGCAGAATCAGGTTGAGGGAAGAACACAGGTAACTCAACTAATTGTTTAAGATGAAAAGCAGAAACTTATTTAGGGAAGAATTTTGGGTTGATGCGAAGAACTACCCTATCTTTGCGAAGCTGAAATAAGGGTTCTTCTAAGGTCAATGCCTGTAGCTCACCAACTCTCTTTAATAAAGTGATTGCAATGAGGAAGGAAACCTTCCATGAAAGGAACTGTAAAGGACAATTGTGTAATGGTTCAAAGGGTGGGCCCATGAGTCTTGTAAGTACAATGCTGAGATTCCACACCGGTGCTGGAGGGATTCTGGGTGGTTTTACTCTTTTTAAGCCTTCTGTAAAGGCTTTAATCACAGGGACTTTGAATAAAGATAAATGCAGTCTGTTTTGCAGCCACTGCTGCAAGGTGCAATCGAATAGATGTGTAAGCTAAATGTGATTGCTGTAGGCGCAGAAAGTAAACAATGTTTTGAACAGAAGCATCCACAGGACTAATGTTGTTATAATAAATAACAAATCATTTCCATTTTGCTGCATGACAAGCTCTGGTAGTTTCTCGCTTCTTTTAGAATAGTCACACAGTTTACATTTAAATTTAAATATCCAAACTCCAGGACTTCAGGAGCCAAATCGCTAAGTTCAGCTCCTAGGGGGTTTGGGTGTCTGATTTCTCCACGGTTCTGAGCGAGAAGGCTGGGATTGAGGTGTAGCTTTTGATGTGGAACTACTGAGAGTTCCAGAAGTGTGGTGTACCTTGCGAGGGAATCGGGCTTGCTCTTGTGGACCTCTGACACGCCAGGGGGGAGGGGTGGGGTTGGGTGCAGGATAAGGGGGGGAAGGGAGGTAAGGGTTGAGGGGGATCTAGGGGAGGGGGAAGTGGGAGGAGGGTGGACGGATGTTTGTTATTGTTCAGAGTTCGCTGGACCAGGTGCGGGGGGGAACCGGATGGTTAGAAACGCAGCCATATGCACTACCGGAGAAACAGGTGTATGTGAGTTCCCTTGCAGATCTTAGCGAATAATACTCTCCTGTCTACTGCCGCTCGACCTCCGGGGTGTGAGCTAAATGGCTGTGTTAGAATAAGATTTCCATCCCAGAACTGTTGTACCGCGAATGCAGGTTGCTGCCATCGGTGGCGACCTGACTGTGCACATATTCCTGCTGCAATAAAAATTCTTTAAAAAAAAAAAAAAGTGTGGTGTACCTTGTTTGACAGGCCCAAGTAAGAACTACCAAAATCCGAGAGAGCGATGTTTGCCTGAGCTATTGAACCAGAAACGGAAGGAGTGTGAGAGGCAGAAAAGTGTAGGCCAATATCTCTGACCAATTGATCCATAGAGCATTGCCTTTGGAACAAGGCTGTGGGAACCTGGAGGCGAAGTTTGGGCATTTTGCATTGTCCACTGTGACAAACCGATCTATTTGTGGGTATCCCCATTGTTGAAAGTATCGAAGGAGGACTTGGGGATGACGTTCCCACTCGTGTATTTGCTGCCTCCTTCTGCTGAGAAGGTCGGCAATTTGATTGACTCCTGGAAGGTGTTCTGCCAGAAGATGAATTTTGTGGTGAATTGCCCAGTTCCAGATGGTTGGAGAGGCGTGGCAGCTGGAGTATGTGTGTCCCCCTGGTGAAAGGCCGTCCTTGCGATACATTTTGTGTGTTCCACCACTGCAGAGAGTGATGGGTGCAGCTGTCGACCAACACTAGATCTGTTAATTGACCCTGTGACTGATTCCACTGACGTGTTAAGCATTCCTGTAGAGGACGCATGCGTGTTCTTGCATGAGGTACTGTTGTTGTGCATGACGCCATCATTTCTAACAGTTGCATAAATGTTTTGGTTGTTAAGGTTTGATTGGCTTGAAATCGTAATAACAGAGTTTTAATATTACGAATTCTGGCTGCACTGGGAGAGGCTAGAACAGAGTGAGTGTTGAGTCGCTCCTAGATAAGACTATCTGTGAAGACTGTAGGTGAGACGTTTCTCATGAAAACCAATTAGTGGAGTAGGTGTAGCGTGGTCAGAGTGTGTTCTAGACACTTGTGGTGTGTGCTGGCTTTGATGAGTCAGTCGTCCAAGTACAAGAAGACGTGAATTTATTGTCTTCTGTGATGAGCTGTTACTACTGCTAGGCATTCTGTGAACACTCTGGGAGTAGTAGTTACTCCGAATGGGAGTACTTTGCACTGATAGTGTTTGCCTGCTATCCGAAATCTGAGATATTTACGATGATCTGGATGGACCGGATTGTGAAAGTATGCATCTTAAGTCTAGTGTGGACATAAAATCACCTTGTTGTAGAAGTGGAAGCACCTGTTGGAATGTTACCATATGAAAGTTTTCTGACCGTATGTACAGGTTTAACACTGATGTAAAATTCATCTTAAGGAGCCGTACTTTTTGGGGATTAGAACGTAGAGCGAGTACACCCCTGAACCTTGGTAAGGTGATGGGGGTCTATGGCTTCCTTTTCTAAGAGAGATTGCACATCTTATTCGAGTAACTGTAAGTGGTCGGACAACAGCTTGAGAGTGTGAGGTGGAAAACTTGGAGGATTGGTGGTAAGCTCCAGGCAATAACCATGTCTAATGAGATCCATCACCCATTTGTAGAAGGAGAGGTGTGGTGAAGTGGCCAAAGCAGTTGATTTCGGAGCACAGGGCTTACGGATCGATACCCGGCTTCGGGTGCAGCTCTGCGCCATGTGACTCTGGGCAATAGCTCACTTAATTTCCACAACGGCCCCCAGCACCTTGAGACCTGTAAGGGTGAGTAGTTCGCGCTTTACAAATATGGATTTATGTTATGGATCGCCAAATGGGGAGAAATTGTTGAAGTCTTCCGTCGGCAGGTGTTAAATTATCGGGGGGAATGTTGGCAAGTTACTGTTCGTTGGGAGAAGGGGAGTTACGTGCTGTGGCACCTCTACTCCTACCTTTGGAATGGTTTCCTCTATATCTTCCTCGATAAAATCCTCTAGAGCGAGTTTTGCCTTTATACGAGGAAGCATCTGGGTCTGAAGATGTAGTCTTGGACCCTGCTCTGTAAAAGGCACGTTGAAAGAAGTCTCTATTAGACGGGGACTGGAGCGCTCCCATGGAATGTGTTACGTCTGTGTCCTTTTTCATTTTTTCTAAAGACTGGTCGACTTCAGGACCGAACAGGTGTTCTTTGTCTAAAATGGAGAGCTGAACTCCAGGTTTAAACCCCGAAATCCTAAGCCATGCATGCCTCCTTAGGAGAATGCAGTTATTGATCGCCCTAGCCACGGTATCAGCAGCATCTAGAGAACATCTGATAGAAGTGTTCGAAAGGAGTTTTCCCCCTTGAACTAACTATTGTGCCTTGCTTTTATGTGCGTCGGGGATCCATCTCATCCCAGTATGCTCCATCGTACCTAGCTAATAGGCCCTGTGTGTTTACGATGCGCCACTGCTTAGCAGTTTGGGCAGCTACTCGTCTCCCGGGGCATCTAAAAGCTATGTCTGGGGGAGGTGCATCACCAGAGGTTTGCGCATAAGCTCTTTTGCAAGCATTGGGCACGACTAGGGAGTCGAGAGGTAATTGTCCTTTGATAAATACAGGATCTGATGGACAAGGTTTATATTTTTCATCGACTCTGGGAGTTAAAATACATGCTCGCACCGGGTGTTTGAAGACGTCATCTGCATGCCTCATCGTGACCTTTAGCGTAGGGAGTGTGTGACTTGACCTGTGTGTGGACTCAAGTGTTTCAAATAAAAAGTCTTCCTCTAAGAACTCTTTATGTAAAGGCCCCCATGATACTCTGCTGCTCTAGCAATAAATTCTTGATAAGCCGCATTATCGTCTTGTGGTAAATAAATAAATAATACCCTATTTTTGACTAGACATATATCATAACAGATAGCTCAATAAATAAGAGTCAAGATTCGAGGTAGTAGGAGTTTTTGCAGGTTTAATACAGCATAAGGACAGGAACAGGACAACCTGCATAGAAATAGGATGACAGGGGCCCAGCAGGACGACAGGGGCCCAGCAGGACGACAGGGGCCCAGCAGCTGCTGGGACTGGGTCTGGGATGAGCGCGCTAACTTTTAATAACAACAATACATCAGTATATATACATAACGCAAACACATAGCATTACATTGCAGTAGGCGTAGCAGTGGGTGGAGCAGAAGGCGTGACGCGTAGCAGTCGCGAAAGATAAGAGTAAAAAGAGGTGTAACTGGGCGTATACATAGACATGTGGTGCAGACGTAACAGAATATGTCATGAATGGGCGGAAACATTGGAGGGGGCTACCTAAGGAGCCGGGACCTCTAACCTGGTGGTGCGCGCAAACTGGCAATGACGTGTCACTAGGAGAAGCTGGGGGCTATGAACTCTGTGCTAGGAGCAGAGACTAAAGTCTGGAGGGTCGGAGCGACATGTACCTAAACCCTATCTAGTATCTGATGTTTAGAGAACATGTTGATATAAACTAGAAGTCAGGAGGGGAAAGGCTAACTTGATTCTGAGACTGGACCATGCATTATTCTACATGTAGTGCGTGATGAAGAATATTAAATGACCATTAAATGCAGTATTTCTCTAACGTGGAGACGTGAAGGCTAGAAAATGACGGAAACTATTGATGCAGTTCAGTAGCTTAGGAATGCAGAGAAGGAGGACTGAACTGATAGCTGGAATCACAACATAGTCTTGGCAGACTCAGAGACTGAGCCAGGCTGCACCGGGCACTGAGAGGCAGGAAGTAAGTGAAGGGTCGAGGATACAGGTGGGGGCTGCATCGCTCCTCAGCGAGGACTTCAGGAGACAGGAGCTGAATCTGGTGTCCGGGCCCTTTTGAGGCCTAGAAACGGGGACTTTATAATGGAATAACGTGCACACTGAGAAACGTGGCAACGTAGCTTTACAGAGGCCTGATATTCGTAGTATTCACGAGGACTGGAAACTGGCATACTAGAGGTGGACACAACTGTAATTGCGTCATTAATCAGACATGGGGAATACATATGCATATTTAATCATGCACACATAACATATGATGGATGACACGTAGGGACACAGAACATGACAAAATTTACTTTTCCACATTCCCTCCTTGTCACTACGTTTTCATCAGGAAACATCAATATTCATGATACCATCTATCATTTCATGCAGTATCATTTGCTCGTCTTGAATTATCCTGGAACGGGATTTAGAACGGGGCTTGGGACTAGGAATACAAGAGGTAGCACAAATGCCGCAAATCGCAGGGCCACATTGTATACAGAGGCAGCAGCTAAATATGATCGCTACTGCAATACCTAGAAAGGACAATATTTTCCATCCCCAGGCGGAAATTATATTCCAGAACCAACCGGACCATGTCCAGGTGCCTGGATTCTGGTGTATCAGATGGGCAATTTTATGGAGTCTGGTTATAGCTGAATAAACAGACGGCGCGTTATTTGGAATGAAAATGCAGCAACTAGATCCGATGACTCTACAGGCCCCGCCCCTATCGGCCAGTATGACGTCAAGGACGAGACGATTCTGTAAAACGACAAATCTCATAGCAGATTGCTCTTCAGTTAAGTTACCTAGAGCAGAGGCAGTCTCACTTACTACAGCTTCAAGGGTTCTTGTTAATCTACGGATTAGCTTACTGTTTACAACTGTACCCAAATAAGGGAAAACACCTTTATCAATATCAATGAATTGTTCTGCAGCAGTTTCAGTATAATCGACAATCGGGAGATTTCTCTTGTGTCTAGTATGTACGAGGAAGGAATTCCTATGGTAGTCAGGTGGGGCTAGAAAAACAGGTGGCAGTAGGAAGGCAATGTAACAGGTTCCCTCCCAATCGAGGGGCAGACGAACATATGCGGTCTGACCACAAATAAAATAAGAATGACGTGAAGCTTTGAAAATAGATTTCCCACTGTCACTATACTGGATAATAGTAGTACAATCACTATGTCCTACGTGTACAGAACCATAATTACGGACACATAATTCGCCTTTGACTGGTAATACTGAAATAGCGGGTAAGTCTGGAGTAGTATCAGACTGAACATTCAGGACCATAAAATTCGAAGAATAATTACCTAAATTATATACTTCATTTTCTAGATCTAACCCTGTTCTGTGGGGGAGACCTTGCTTGTCTGGGAAACATGTACTGTTAAGAAAAGACATATCTGTTAAGGATGACGTTAACGTGGACCATGCTCCACATGAACCATTATGTGAGAATGGATAAGGAAAAAGTGGCAGAACTCCCTTCGGGGTCTGGAAAGGGGGGAGTCGACCACACACCCAACAATTAGTGGCATTGCTGGTCTGGTGTGAGTAATGTAACATACGGATAAATGAGTTATTTCGCATAGCGAGGCGGTAGGACAGTTCATGAGGGGGCAGATCACTAATCGTGTGCTCTGCTGTAGCATTAGCAGACTTATTTTCATGTGAAACTGGGAAACATAGGAAAAATGCATAACTGGTGCAGGAAATCATAATGCTGAGAAATAATATGAAACATAGAAAAACGATACATCGGATTGAGTTTTTACTAACTCTCTCACTATGGGGGTCTATTTTATACATGTCAGAAACAGTCTAACCGTTTCACCTAGGGGAGGACTTAGACAATCAAACTGGCTGACTTATTTTACTAGACCGGAGCTTCTGTTTATACTCCTGCTGCGGAGTTTTCTCTAACAGGGGAGGGGTTGTAGCAATGTCTTTTGCGGGACAGTCCTTGAGAACAATATTCTGGCAATCCTTTGAATCCTGGGAAATGTTCTTTAAGACGGGTTTCAGTCCATTAAAAAGTTTGACATGAGAAAGGTGTACCCAGCCCTTGCGTCCTTCCAACTTCACGGCTGTACGGGTAGTGAGGAGGACCTGTCGGGGCTCTTTCCATCGAGGCTCCAGCGGACTTGATCTGTCAAGGTTCCTCACCATCACCATGGATCCTGGAACGATTTCATGCGGTGCCACCTCGGTATTGTCTGGAAATGCGGCAGCAACCTGTGAACGACATGAGTTGAGGGCAGACATCAAGGAAGCTAGGTAATCTGTCAGCATATTACATGAAACATCAGTAATACTTCGGGGTCTAGGAGTACCCCACATGTTAGGGGGGCGGCCGAATACGACCTCATACGGGGACAGACCTGATCTGGAATGTGCGACCATGCGCATATAAAACAAAGCGACTGGCAGAGCTACTAGCCAGTCCACACCTTTTTCTTGACAGACTTTGGCAATTCGAATTTTCAGAGTCTGATTATGTCTCTCGACTAGACCGGCTGCTTCAGGATGGCGTACACAATGAAACTTCCACTGGTACCCTAACAACAGGGAAACGTGCTTCATCAACTCAGATGAGAATGGCTGACCGTTATCAGAATATACGACTCTAGGGAGTCCATATCGAGGGAAAAACTCACGAACCAACTGCTTGGCAGTGGTCGCGGCTGTGTAATCTGGGACTGGATATGCTTCTGTCCATCTGGACAAAGCGCATACAACTACAAGGACATACTTGAAACCTCGACATCGCTCCATCTGAATATAATCCATCTGGAGGACTTCAAAAGGGTGGTCAGGAGGCTGGAAACCACCTTGTTCCACCGGGACACTTTTACCTGGATTAAACTGACAACATATCATACAGGTACGGACTTTCTGCTTGGCTGCAGCTCGTAAATGCTTGTTGAACCAAATGTTCTGGATACTGTCTAACATAGCTTTTTCTCCTAAATGTGCTGGACTATGTGCGGTATTAATGATGACTTGAACCATAGAGTCGGGGAGAAACCATGTGGTCCTACCCTTCGTCAACCATCCTTGATCTGTCTGGACCCCTCCTTGTTCAGACCATTTCTTGATTTCATCGGGAGTAGCATGTAACTGGATATTTATGACATCTTGTGTAGGGTCCTTAACTGTCATACATGTAATCGGATCTGGAGTGTGTGTCAGGTTAACTGGAATGTCTAGAGTCTGTGCTGTAAGCTTGGCTGTGCGATCTGCTAGATCATTACCTTGGAAAATAATGTCAGTAGCTTTCGTATGTGCTTTGCATTTCATGATAGCAATGGATGTCGGTAAATGTATTGCATCTAACAGAGCTTGAATAAGGAGACCATGCTGAATCTTGGTTCCATGAGAAGTCATGAAACCTCTCTCCTGCCAGAGCACTCCGAAGTCGTGTACAACTCCAAATGCGTAACGTGAATCTGTGTAAACATTAACTTTCAGGTTCTTGGCGTGTATGCAGGCTTGTGTCAGAGCAACTAGCTCTGCTGCTTGAGCGGACAGAGTATCAATACGGTGTGTTTCAATAACTTCGGTGTCTGTAGTCACTGCATACGCGGCGACTAGTTCTCCTGTACTAGTTCTCATACATGAACCGTCCACATAAAGTGTCAGGTCAGGATCTGGTAACGGAATGTCTGTCAGGTCTTGTCTTGGCTTTGTCGTAATGTTGACTACTTCCACACAGTCGTGTGCGGCAGGATTTGAACTAACTGATGGTAACAGTGTAGCAGGATTCAGGATGTTGCAGCGTCTAATATCTATGTGTGGCTGGAACAGTGTCAATTCATAACCTGTTAAACGTGCAATTGTCAAGTGCTGAGTTTGTGTTCGGTTTAAAAGAACTTCCACGGAGTGTGGGACTTGTACTGTCAAGGTATGTCCTAAGACTATGGAATCACTTTGTCTGATAGCTAGTGCTGTGGCTGCAACTGACTTGAGGCACGCAGGCAACGCCTGGGCGACTGGATCTAGTGTGCTCGAAAAATAAGCACACGGCTTGTATTGTCCTGCTTGATCTTGTGTGAGAACAGATAATGCTGTACCTTCACGTTCAGTAACGAAAAGTGTAAAAGGCTTACTGTAGTTCGGTGTCGCTAGAACAGGTGCTTGGCATAGGGCTTTCTTTAACTCATTGAAACTAAGTGTATGTTCAGATGTCCAAGGGAGGACAGTCGATACGGCTGCCTCCTGTGTCGTTAACTGTATCAGTGGCTTGGCTAGAAATGCATACTGGGGAATCCATTGTCTACAATAAGAAGTAAGGCCGATAAAGGCACGTACCTCCTTCTGGGTCCTGGGCTGAGGAAGACTCACTATTAACTGGATACGGTCTGGTGTCAACTGCCTACCCCTCTTGGACAGTAAGTGTCCTAAGTATACCACTTGCTGGACACAGAATTGAAGCTTCGAAGGGGACACCTTGTGCCCCATCTCGGCTAGAAAATACAGAACCGTCAGGGATGCTCGCTCGCAGTCACGTTCAGAACGGGCTGTGATCAGGAGATCATCGACATACTGGAGCAGGGCAGTGTCAGTTGGCATGTGAATATTATCTAGTTGTCTCTTAAGTGCTTGACTGTAAATACTAGGGCTTTCTGTGAAACCTTGAGGAGCGCGTGTGAACATATAGCTCCTTCCATTTAAACAAAATCCGAAAAGAAACTGGCTGTCTGGATGAATTGGAACACTAAAAAATGCGTTCTTGAGGTCTATTACTGTAAAGAACGTGGCTTCGGAATCAATGGCTGTCAATAGGGAAGAGATGTCTGGGACAACTGGGTACTGCGGAATAATACATTTATTAAGCTCTCGTAGGTCAATCACTAATCGATATACTGGGGGTGCATTTGGATCAGTACGTTTCATGACTGGAATGATCGGAGAATTACATACATTGGAGTCAGTTTCTACAACTACTCCTTGAGCGATGAGCTCGTCAATAATTTTGGATAAGGCTGCTACAGCCTCGGGTGGCAATCTGTACTGTCTGATTCGTGGTAACACTACACCTGGCTTGAGAGTCACACGATAGGGTGTGATTTGCATGTAACCTACATCAGTTGGACCTTGCGCCCATAAATGCTGCGGGACATTAGACAGTCTTGAATCAAAATCTCGTAATACATAGTGACCCTTAAAGTCACGTAGGAACAGACGTATTCCCTCAGGGGAACAGCATATTACTGCACCTAACTCTTTCAGTGTTTTAATGCCTAATAGATTTTCTGGACATGACTTAGTAAGTAACAGATCAGTAGTACGGGACAATGGACCTACTTCTAGAGTAACTGGCTTTGAAATCTCATTTACGATAGGTTTTCCTGAAAATCCAAGGGAAACATTTCTTGAGCCTGAGAGCGGAGCCCCTGGAACTTCGGCGTGACTAATTGTGGTCCTACTTGCCCCTGTATCAATCAAAAACTTTCTGTCTTTCCCTAATACTTGACTGTGAACATAGGGACCTTCTTGATCTACAGGTATCTCGATGAGAGGCAAGCCTACCTCCCTCTCTAGGCTGTTTCATGAATATGGCTGGTACTCTGGATACTCAGACTGTGCATACTGGTACATCTGCGATGTGACATGCTGTGTTGCAGCAATAGGCTGCGGTACTGTAACTGTCTGCGGTGCATTCTGTGACTGAGGAGTCTGTGAAACTTGTTCTTGTCTAGGCGGACGTGGTCTTTCTTTAGTCTTACCAGTAGCTATGTTGTGTTTCAGAACTGCACACTCATTTATAAAATGACCTGGCTGTTTACAATAATTGCAGTTCCCTTTAACGGGAGCTGCAGGATGACTGGCTTGATTCGGACCCCTCTTCTGACTGTCTTGAGGAACAGATTGTGCAACTAGTACTTTCATTTTCGTGTCTTTCATACGTTTTCTTTCGTGTTCTTGCTCTTCCCTGATTCTATTCTGGTGGTACTGGAGCATCTGGGACGGAGTATTAGCTTGCCAGGTGCTTTCGACTTTCAAAACTCGATTTTTAACTTGTGGGCTTGAATTCTCGACTAATTTAGTAACAAAAAGGTGAGGGTATGACTCACTACTTGTCTTGAGGCCACTGTTGATACTGAAACACTTTTCAAACCTAGAATAAAAATCACTAATATCTTCATCTTGCTTCTGTTTACAGGCTGAGATTGCATCCCAGTCTTCTTTTCTAGTTGTCAATAATCTGGGTAAAACTTGAATCAATAATTCTGGTAATTCTTTACATTTATCTCCAAGACCGGTACCTGGTACTCGTGCCTTGTCTTCAGCTTCTAGAACTGCCCAATCGATCTTTTTCTCTCCCACCTCCCATTCTTTTTCCTTTAGCTTTTCATATACCCCTGCGGGCAACAGGACCTTTAACATTTTAATGATATCTGGGTAAGTGTATTCTCCCATACGGAGCATGTCTTTTAATTCTCTATGGAACCCTGCTGGATCTTTGTCATGACAGGGAATTAATTTCTTCATTTCGAGGAGTTCCATCTTTGTGATCGGAGTGTATACAAACACTCGCTGCATTTCGCCACCCGCTCCTTTGACTGGGTGGACTTCTCGTAACGGATTCTGTCTGTCTATGTAGAATGATTTACTTTCTGGGGGTGAGACATGAACAAAATGCGGGTTCAAGAATGTTCTATATTTGTGGCGTTGTTCTAGAATGACACTAATTAAATCGGTACCTAGACCTCTCCATCTGTACTGGAGTAACTCGTTCAGGATATCATGTAACGGACCTGGATCAGAGTGTTGACCCTCATACAAAGTAATGAGGTGCTGAATCATATACATACCCACCAGTCGCTGCTCGGCTGGGGGCATTTTCAGAAACATTTGTGCCACTATTTCGTCTGGAAAAGTGGTAGAATCAGTAATCCATCTGACTGCTGATCGGGCTATTTCCTGTTCATGCATAGTACTTAACTCACTATAACCGATTCGTGATTTCAGAATGTGATCGGTAGCTTGAAATACTTGTTCTAGGGAACCTTGTTCTGGTGCTGAATGATGGAAAATAGACTTGCGTTCTAGACGTAAATGGCGATCTGGAAATCTAGGTTTTCCTACATACGCTATTCTGGCAGTATTCTCGTCGTCTTCCTCTTCAGGATCAGAGATACTTTCTTTCTCGCTTACTTGCGCTGCTTTACGCTGTTCGTGTATCTTTATTATCTCTCTACGGATTTTCTTGTACATACTTTCCATGGCACCAATGGTATTGTGCTTTCCTTCGGCTATATTATCACTCCACTTTGTTAGAGTTTTCATTTCTTCCGGGTCTTTAGACGGGTAATCTTGTTCTCTTATTAGACAGTTAATTAAGAACTTTAATATCATACGCTGGATCTCGGCTTTCCTCTGAGACATGGCATCACTAATACTTTGTGGGTCATCCCCTGTACGGATGAAACGATATATCCTGTCTAGATCTTCTTTCATATTCGGCAAGGTGACTAGATACTCGGTCACTCTCCTTACGCGTACGGAATATAAAACCATATTAAACTCGCCTGGAACTGGGTCATAGACACATTCGCCAAGGGTTTGCCTGATCTCTGCAACAGACTTATTACTTTTAGGAGTACGCTGTGATGCTTGAGCATGTAATTCGAGTGCTGATAAACGCTTGTATGGCGGCGGAGTTTGAGGAAGACCTCCTCCTGCGGCCCCTAAACTAGAATCATCAACTGATGCTTTTCGTCCTGGCAGGGTCGGTAATTGTAACGTGGGCTGGACTTGTATGGCGGGCTGACCCGGGGGGGCTGTTAAGGGCACCCCGGTGTCTGGAGGAGCAGGAATTACCTGATTTACAGGGACTGGCGGAGCGTGAACAGGATTTGCATATTCGGGGACTGTGTCGTCCAGATAGGACGAAATAAAAATATCAGCTGCGGTCGGTTTGTGACGTAGCTTGGTCGGAACTAATGGTGGCGGGAAATTACTGGATGCCTCTGGGGTCGCTTTTGGCAAGCCCTCAGCAAGAAGAGGATACATACCCTTAATGAGGGCATTCCTCTGTCTGTCTGATTGTTCGGTTTTGACTCGTTCACCTATCTCGATTAATTCTCTTTCTTGGGCTCGTTCTTGGGATTCTCTACTTAGTTCTGACTTTCTGATTTCTTTTTCGGTTCTTTTATGAGCTTCTTTGCGCCATAACTCGATGGCATCTTTCTGTGATTGTCTGGCTTTCTTTTTCCATAATGCTTCTTCTACTCGCATGATGCATTCGGCATCCCATGTACCCGATACGGGCCATCTATACTTTTCTTCTAACTGTTTGGTATATTCTACCCATAAATCTAGATATAATATGGCGCTTATGCCATGTTTCTGATACATAAAATGACCTGGACTGTCCCTGGGCGGGACGGGAACTGCTGCTTCCAGCAGACCCTTTCTAGTTTTTAACTGACGTAACTTTGAGAAGAGCGGCATGACTGGACTCTAATCTGGACAAAATACAATACACAATGAAAACACGAAATCACGTCGCACTCATACCACAACATTAAAATACATGAAGAACATTATGAATAACAGTTCGAACAGAATACCACCTGAAAATACTTGAAATTTCTCGAGAACAGAACTGACTAGAACAGAAACTAGATGCACTGCTGAAACAGTACGAAACTTACCGGTCTCTTTAAAGAGACACGTCAGGACCCGCATCCACCGAAGTGGACACTTCGTTTGTGGGACTGTGTACCACCAACCCACAGACCAGAGTCAATTAAATTGACCCTGTCTAGATACCACCCCAGTAACGGTACTCACCGGGCAGCAAGAACGGAAAGCCTCGGACTGGACTGGACTGCTACGACGACGAACTTCGGGCTTCGGACTTCAGTTACGGGTGGACCTCCGGATACCTCGGACCTTGGACTCTTGGCTTGGGCTCTGGTCGGGACTCGCCGCGTTCCTCCACCGTCTCGTCTGGATGCTGGACCGCCTCCTCCGTCTCCTCCGTGGGCCTGAGGGATACTTGAGCAGAAATATCTGCCACTGCGCAGAAGAGTTCCGTCACGACTGCAGAGGGTCGGCGTGGCTTCACCGACGCGTGGGGAAAGGGCAAGTCCCTGTTCGGGCGCCATTATGTGGTAAATAAATAAATAATACCCTATTTTTGACTAGACATATATCATAACAGATAGCTCAATAAATAAGAGTCAAGATTCGAGGTAGTAGGAGTTTTTGCAGGTTTAATACAGCATAAGGACAGGAACAGGACAACCTGCATAGAAATAGGATGACAGGGGCCCAGCAGGACGACAGGGGCCCAGCAGGACGACAGGGGCCCAGCAGCTGCTGGGACTGGGTCTGGGATGAGCGCGCTAACTTTTAATAACAATACATGAGTATATATACATAACGCAAACACATAGCATTACATTGCAGTAGGCGTAGCAGTGGGTGGAGCAGAAGGCGTGACGCGTAGCAGTCGCGAAAGATAAGAGTAAAAAGAGGTGTAACTGGGCGTATACATAGACATGTGGTGCAGACGTAACAGAATATGTCATGAATGGGCGGAAACATTGGAGGGGGCTACCTAAGGAGCCGGGACCTCTAACCTGGTGGTGCGCGCAAACTGGCAATGACGTGTCACTAGGAGAAGCTGGGGGCTATGAACTCTGTGCTAGGAGCAGAGACTAAAGTCTGGAGGGTCGGAGCGACATGTACCTAAACCCTATCTAGTATCTGATGTTTAGAGAACATGTTGATATAAACTAGAAGTCAGGAGGGGAAAGGCTAACTTGATTCTGAGACTGGACCATGCATTATTCTACATGTAGTGCGTGATGAAGAATATTAAATGACCATTAAATGCAGTATTTCTCTAACGTGGAGACGTGAAGGCTAGAAAATGACGGAAACTATTGATGCAGTTCAGTAGCTTAGGAATGCAGAGAAGGAGGACTGAACTGATAGCTGGAATCACAACATAGTCTTGGCAGACTCAGAGACTGAGCCAGGCTGCACCGGGCACTGAGAGGCAGGAAGTAAGTGAAGGGTCGAGGATACAGGTGGGGGCTGCATCGCTCCTCAGCGAGGACTTCAGGAGACAGGAGCTGAATCTGGTGTCCGGGCCCTTTTGAGGCCTAGAAACGGGGACTTTATAATGGAATAACGTGCACACTGAGAAACGTGGCAACGTAGCTTTACAGAGGCCTGATATTCGTAGTATTCACGAGGACTGGAAACTGGCATACTAGAGGTGGACACAACTGTAATTGCGTCATTAATCAGACATGGGGAATACATATGCATATTTAATCATGCACACATAACATATGATGGATGACACGTAGGGACACAGAACATGTCAAAATTTACTTTTCCACAGTCTGGTGGTGATGGCTTCGCAGGGTATAGGTCTGGGTCAGTATCACCCGGAGGGTCGATGGTGTAATCATTCCACAGGTCTGCAGGCAAATGAGTGTCTACTTTATCATCCTCCCCTTCTGGCTGAGTATGTGGAGATCCTGGAGGTGTTCTGTGTAAGGGATCTTGAGTTGGAGAAGATGGTGGAGGGGATTGCGGGGCAGGATAAGCATGGCTGGTAGACTTGTGCTTTTTCCTCTTCAGATGGATTTTGTCTGCAAGGTCCTCTGAAGGAAGTTTGTGTCTGACTGGTGTTTTGGCAGAAATATGTCCTGTATCAGGATGGATATAAATTTTCTTGCTGTTTAGGATCCAATTTGGCCTTGAGAATGTCTAAAATTGGTTCGGGAGGCTCGGAGAGGCTCTCTTCTGATTTCGACACCAGAATAGTTTTGCTTTTGAGAGCAGGTGGTTTCGGCACTGAAGCATGTTTTTCTTTCGGAGCGGAGGGTTTCGGCTCTGAACCTGATTTGTCCTTCGAACCGGAGTGTTTCTGCTCCAAACATGATCTGTCCTTCTAATGGGAAGGTTTTGGATCCAAAGATGATTTTAGCCGACTTGTTCCTGAGCCAGAAGGCTTGACGATTCGTTTTGGTGCCAAAACCAACAGCAGACCCCACTGATCTAAACAATTACCGCCCTATTACAAACATTCCCACTCTCGCTAAACTGTTGGAAAAATGTGTACAACAACAACTGACTAAACACATAGATAAGTTTGATCTCCTAAACGCTCATCAGTCAGGCTTCCGAGCAGGGCACAGTACCGAAACTGCCATGACTCACATAGTGGACGATGCCCTCCAAATCCTAGACCAAAACGATACCTGCCTCCTCATCCTTCTGGATCTCTCCTCAGCATTCGATACAGTTAAACATGAGAACTTACTCGAACTGTTAAACACAAGAATGGGCATATCTGGGACTGTTCTAAAGTGGTTCACCTCATTTCTACACAACCGGACACAAAGATTCAAAAGCAACAACCTGCTGTCCTCTTCGGTACCTGTATCGCTAGGCGTCCCTCAAGGATCCTCCCTCTCCCCAACACTGTTCAACCTAGTTATGGAACCTCTCACTACGTTGCTACAGGCATCTAATGTGCACTTTCACATGTATGCCGACGACACCCAACTTTATCTCAAAATACAATCTCCCAAGGACATCATGCTTCTGAACACCACGATCAGAAACACCCAATCCTGGCTTGCTGAGAATCACCTCAAACTCAATGCTCTGAAGACAGAGTTCCTCCTGATCTCACCTCCCGCTAAAATATCCACGGCCCAAACATGGCTTAAGCAATTAACGGCTCTAAATGTACAGCCCATCGTAGTTGACTCAGCAAAATCTTTAGGCATAACACTGGACACCAATCTCAACATGCAGCAGCACATCAGCAAGGCAACCAAAGGAGCGAACTTTCAAATCAATACCCTGAGAAAACTTAAACCCTTCCTTCCTGCCAAAGACTTCCAAACTGCAGTACAATCTATAGTCATCCCGCACATAGATTACGGTAGCACCGCCCTCTGCGGGCTCCCCCTAACTACAACGGCACCCCTAAGAGCGTCCCTTAACGCCGCAGCGAGACTCGTCACTGGCTCAAAAAAACACTCACATATCTCCCCGGACTTTAAATCACTGAAATGGCTTCCTTTTGAAGCCAGAATACAACTGAAAATCGCTTGCATGACACACAAGGCTGTGCACCGGAATTCACCCGCCTATCTCACTCAAAAGCTGACAATCTCGGGTGGCTCCCGAACTACTAGAGGCACAAACAATCTTTTGCTGAAACCTTGAAGATTTCGGAAGGAAAAAACTTATAAACGCTCCTTTTCAGGAATGGCACCCAGGATCTGGAACTCACTCCCTCCGGAAACAAGGCTCATCTCCTCCGAAACAATCTTTAAGAGGGAAGTTAAAGCGATCCTCATGGCAAAATACACATGATCTATTGCTCCGTATCACTCATGAATCTGCCTTGTAAGTCCTTCCCGACCCTGGTCTACTGTGCCACCCGTGTTATCGAATTACTTAACTGTATACGCTCACTCTTTGTATTTTGTTATAATGTTTGATGCACCTGGTTGATTATGTATATTGTTATATTATTGACGCACCTGGTTGACTTTGCACACTTTACCCTCTCCATCTCAATGTTCCTTACTCCCCTAATACTCTCGCACCTGTGGGACTATACACCCTGCTCACACCTACCTCAACTGTACCCTCCTTTAAACTCTAAATATTCTAAACACGTTTAAGCAAGTATATGCTCCTTATTATTGCACTTTATACTATTGACGCAATTGTCTGTCTATACACTGTGTACCGACACTACCTCACCTGTGACCTACCTCATGTCCTTTGTCCCACCTATGTAACTAGCACCTTGTACCTAACTACCTCATATATTACTCTGTATATACGCTTTATTACATTGTATTTTTTATCCCCATGCCCTTGTAAAGCGCTCTGATATCTGCAAAGATCTTGTTCGCGCTATATAAAACTTTCAAAATAAAATAAATAAATAAAATAAATAAGCCAGAAGGTGGGGATTCGTAAACATGGTCATCGTGCCAGCCTTGGCCAGAAGGCAGAGGTGGTGCCGTTGCCTTATGTTTTTTGGAAACAGTTTTGGGGGGCAGGGGGTCTTCGGTACTCACGGCACCCTGTCAGGAGGCACATCTTTGTAATCCAAGTCGATCTCAAGTTCAGAATCTGACTCTGGGATGGAGATGGCCTCTTCTTCTACAGCCGATGCTTCGACCTCTTCGTGCTCGGAATCTTCGTCGAAGATGTCCGGAGTGTGTTGAATTCTTTGGTGTTGCATTTCACATCGTCGAGCCAGACAATCACGTAGAGTTTTTCGACCAAAACGACTTACAGGCATCGTAGTCTTCCTCCTTGTGCTTCGGTGATAGGCACAAGTTACAAACTTGATGTAGGTCGGTGCGAGGGTACTTGGCGCAGCACTGAGGACAGAAGTGGAATGGAGTCCTCTCCACCCGGTGGATGGGTGGGCCAACAAGGCGAGGCCCGCGGGCCACCCGCGATACTGCCGACCGACCGAAGATAGAGAGTTTCCCAATCGATTCAATAACTTGAGAACAGGGAATCGCGTTAGAAAACAATACTGTCGAGGGTAGAGTGGATTGCGCACCGAGGGGGTACCCGAAGAACGGTTTAGAAACGGAACAATCTAACAATGGAGTCGACACCCATGCACACTATCACCAAAAGGAGGAGTCGCGTTACCTCGTGACTGGAAAGACTTCTTGGAAGAAAAACAACTTGCAAACATCCGGACCAAACACTAGATGGCAGGAGTATGCAAATCATGTATATCTACAGCACAAATGCCTCAAACAGGTTTGTTGGTTTAACCAGAGGTTGTGTGGAGAGGAGCTCTAGCTGTACATTAGGGTTCGACAATGGACGATGAAAGACACGGCTGTGAGATGTGCTTGTATGCATCTCATATGAAGAAATGGGTGTCTGGATTTAGCGGAGGCTTGTCTGCTGTTTGGACCGGTCTCATTTTAGGGAAGCAAATCCCTCTCCACAGAGGGAACAAAATGGAGGCCAGGCAAGAGAACATGTGGGCAGCCCCTTTCTGTCACGGTCTGTTGTAGGAGGTAGTCATCTAGCCAAGAGTCCCCTCTACAGTGAGCATGTCCTGCGGTACCTGGCTAAGGCTGCGATCACTCTCCTATATCCCACTCATACCACAACCCCACGTGTTACCCCACCCCAATGGGACCACTGTGTTAAGGTTTGGGATTACTGTGTTGGGGCGAGCGGGCCTCTCACGGGTATACCTTCAGTCTCCAAGGCAGAAGCGGCCATCATGGTCATGGTCTCTTGTCTGAAGAAAGAAGGATGTCTGTGCTCCATCGCAGTACCAGGCCTTGGCTGTCTCAGATCCCACATGCGATCTGCAAGCCTCTCATGGAGTCTTACTTGATAGTATTCAGTACCGTGCATCGTTTACTAGTGAGCGGTTTAAAAATACAGAATATGTTCTTCAAGAGACCCACTGTTTGTGTTCATCCCCGTAGGTAGATTTATGCTTTCGGACACAGTTTAAGGGAAACTCTTGGAGGTCACGTTCCCAGTGAGCTCAAGGGAGGGTTGTGTAGTGCCGGCATCCATCGCACAGGGACCCTAGGCGCTGTGTCCAGTAACCTTAGTTGAGGGTTGCGCAGCGCAGACGTCCATCACACTGGGAACCTGCATCACATGCTGCCATCAGTGTAACCTGTGGACTAGCAGCTGGTGTAGGTTCGGAAATAGCGGTCACCAAGGAGCCGCTGGCTTTAGGGCTGGGTGATGCCTGTCGGGGTCTCAAGCTTTGTATATAATGTACGCTCTAGATTACTCTGGTTCGGAGATAGAAGCCTTCCAGCACAGAGTTTTCTAATCCACTCTGCAAAAGAAAGTGAAGAGCTTGAAATGTTGAGTCAATGCGGAGGAGTCTCTTGAGCTCAAGGGGCGACATCTGATGTTGAACGGAACACCACAGCATTGGCTGCGTTCAGCGCAGACCAGGAGCACTGCCATTTCTTGAGAGGATGCTCCCATCTTGTCTCGGTCCTTCAGGGCCCCGTTGAGACTTTGAAGCTGGTGGGTATTCTTTCGAGGGACGAGAATAGGAAAGGCAGACAGTGCAGAGGTCATGCGGGTCCTTCTACACCTTCTTCCTACCAGGGGAACTTACCAAAACAAAATGCCAATTTGTTAAACAGAAAAAATAAAAATAAAACAGAGTCTAGGCTTAAAATCACTCCAGGCATTAAAGGACGTTGAATAAAAAGGATTCTAACCACAGGCAGAAAGTTCAAGGTCAGTGCCCCAAAGAACTGTTCACAGGAAAGAGGAAAAACAAAGTGTATTGCCATAGGATGGGGTACTGCCGCTGTGTGTGCTCCCATAGCGTAGCAGTGCCAGTTTAACCCTTTAAAGGCTGTGTGCCGTCTAGCTATACTGTCCCTTTTTCCATTTAAAACTATTTGTGAATGTTTTGTTCCAGTCACTCTTTATTTCATGTAATGATAGTTCTAAATTAACAATTGCTTATTTTTAGTTTTCGAAAATGAATTTTCTTACATAAAAAATATGAAATGCATTTAAAATACATAAGTGCTTCAGGATCACAGATTATTCGGAGCTTCGAACTATCAAAGGAGCTGCCCTTATAGGATAACTTATTTACACAGCTGTGTAACAGGTAAGTCCTCAACAGAATCAAACCCATGCAATCCAGGGTCCAAGGGATGTGTGGCTCTGCGCTACAGGGGTTTACGTTTCTTGCTCTAACACCTTCTGCAGACAGACATTCATTGCCTAGTTATTACATCAATGTTATCATCTTTTTTGCACAGAGGCCATTATCAGGTGTGCGCGTAACTTTCCATGTCACGAATTACAGACCCCGCAACCTGCTGCAGCCACAGGCGCTAACAGTAGCCCATACCACAGAGAACGGACAGATGGACAGCTCTCAAAGCAGTTCTGTCCCAGCGATGGGTTCAAGCACGTACTCACCGGCTCGGTCAGGCCGCTGTCCTTCTCCAAGAACTGTACAACACAGTAGGCCAGCTAAAGACAGAAGAGGAGGCATTGAATCACACTGGCAGCATAAAAGAACTCACCACATGCAGCTACAACGCTAGCAGCACAAATCAAATGCAGCCTGCACATACGATTTTACTTATTGAGATCAATTTCTGAACACAATCTACAAAAGTAACTTGAACCTTCAGATATAAATATACTCGAACTTTGAGGACTTGAATACATTTTGAAGGCCCTGCGAAGGTGACCGAGCCAGACACTGGTGCAGGTAAACATCCAGAATAGAGGAAGAACACAATTTTACATACACACAGACACGCATGACCACACACACCCATCCACAAGTCCCATTAATCTACACTCATGTGGTCACGCTGCAGACATTGAAGTTTGACATTTCAAGGACTGTGGTGAAAGGGACAGGACAAATACTTCAAAAACAAGCCATTCGCTTGGTTCAAACTTTCACCAAACAAAATAAATGAAATGTATCCACTCGTGACATACAATGCATAAATCTTATTCAACCAAATTTTTAAAATAAAAACAGCAGCTTTTCACATTATTTAAGGGCATAAAAATTGAATTCGCTCGCGCACTCTCCCGCAAGTACTCGCCCTCTCCTGCTCTCGCAAGCGCTCGCCCGCTCTCGCAAGCGCTCGCCCTCGCCCGCTCTCGCAAGCGCTCGCCCTCTCCCGCTCTCGCAAGCGCTCGCCCTCTCCCGCTCTCGCAAGCGCTCGCCCTCTCCCGCTCTCGCAAGCGCTCGCCCTCTCCCGCTCTCGCAAGCGTTCGCCCTCTCCCGCTCTCGCAAGCGCTCGCCCTCTCCCGCTCTCGCAAGCGCTCGCCCTCTCCCGCTCTCGCAAGCGCTCGCCCTCTCCCGCTCTCGCAAGCGCTCGTCCTCTCCCAAAGCGCTCGCCCTCTCCCGCAAGCGCTCGCCCTCTCCCGCAAGCGCTCGCCCTCTCCCGCAAGCGCTCGCCCTCTCCCGCAAGCGCTCGCCCTCTCCCGCAAGCGCTCGCCCTCTCCCGCAAGCGCTCGCCCTCTCCCGCAAGCGCTCGCGCTCGCCCTCTCCCGCAAGCGCTCGCCCTCTCCCGCAAGCGCTCGCCCTCTCCCGCAAGCGCTCGCCCTCTCCCGCAAGCGCTCGCCCTCTCCTGCAAGCGCTCGCCCTCTCCTGCAAGCGCTCGCCCTCTCCTGCAAGCGCTCGCCCTCTCCTGCAAGCGCTCGCCCTCTCCTGCAAGCGCTCGCCCTCTCCCACCCTCGCAAGCGTGTGGGCAACGTCAACATGTCACCTCACATGGGTGAACCATTCTCTTTAGCAGACTCAAAGAGGGCAGTCATCGCCTATGAGTCTCCCATGCCACCAGGCATCGGGGAGGCAGCAAGATACACCTCCAAAGGAGAGCGAATATCTTAGGGGTGGGCGAGCATTTGCATAAGCTCCCAGTAGATGCTGACAGTACACGGTGTCCCCAAGCAAATTTGCAGTGCATGTAGTCCTACGACCTCCCAAGCACATGTGGAGATTTGCAAGCAAAAGCAGGCGTGCAGCCAATCTTTAGCCCGCTGGCGGAGCATCTCTCACGTACCCCAATAGCGTAACTCGAGGCGAGCGTTCTAGTACATACGTGGGCATTATGGAGTCCGACGTCACCACCTATGTGATCCAGTCTGGCGCCTCGGATTATTCTAAAGGGGAGGAATCTGTGGCTAGAAGTGTCTATGAGAAGTGATTTCACAGGATTGGAGGCAAAGGTGAGACAGTGGGTGGTAAGCATAACGGGAAGAAAGCCAGAAGGGATGAACAAAGATTTAGGCATAAACTCTACAGAGCTGAGGTGCAGAAACAAGGGGTAGGGCTGTATGGAGACAAGATGATGGAAGGTGGTCGATAGGGTTTCTGGAGTAGTTGAAATGGGAGGGCTGAAAGTGAGATATTTGAACGGAGAATAAGCATTTTAGAATGAATGCAAATGGCAGAGGGCACGCAGGTTTAGAGGTGGATGGAAAGGAATGCAGGGTGTGAGTTCAGGGTGATTTGAGAAGTCTGCGTAAGAAAACTTAAGGATGTAGCTGCAGTTATGGATGAAATGCTAGAAATTGTAATATTAGTTGTATGAGCAAGGAGACCGGTTAGAAGGTCACTTCAATGAATCAAGGGCTTTAGTAGCATCAAGAAAGTCCGCTGCAGCACTGAGGTGTGGCTCAGTGTGGAGGAGGACGAAGAAGGAGTGCAAGTTGTGGGAGGTGGATCTGTACTGGTCTCGGGGGCTCCCCTAAATACTAGATTTAGGAGCATTTGGGGAGTTTCTAGTACTAGCCAATGGGCTACTTACCCTTGGGGTCACTCTGCCCCCTATATGACCACTTCCTGTAGGAAGTGGGCACCACCCTGTCTCAGAGTTCCTAATTATGCCATCAAAACTACGGCAGACTTAAATTTCGTATCAACATCAGGTAGCCCACACCTTAGGGGTGGAACTAGCCTGAGGGTGAACACGCCTCTCTGACTACTTATTTTACCACCTGTCCAGGAGCCGAATGGGCCCTTGTCAGGGGTGGTGGCATCCCTCTGAGGGAGATTTGCATTACAAAGGCGGCAGGCTCTTTGAAGGCCCCTGCCTTGGAAAAATAATTTACAGGTTATCCTGTTGGAGGGGGTTTAAACACCCTTTCCCGAACAGGCTTTGTTCCCCACCTCCTGAGAGATGAAACCCTCACTGTTGGGAGTCAGAAACTCTTCTCTGGTGGCAGGCGGGTCAGGACAATTTAACCAGCACACTAGTAGTTACTAAGTTTTCAGGGGGCACCTCTAAGGTGCCTTCTGGGTGCATGTATTAATAAATCGATCACTGGGAACAGTGTGGGTTTATTTATACAAGATGTTTGCTACCAAACATCGCTGGTCTCCGTGAAGCCATCATGTAGCCGTGGAACTCTTCTTCTCCAGTGCCCAGCACATGCTTAAAATAGCTTCCGTGATTACTTCTACTGGCAGTTATTGAACTGACCAGCACGGGGACACATCTGCTCATGCAGACATGTCCACACATGTTGTATAGTCCACCCTGCCATAGGGCTGCAAGCCCAGCTGTAGGGGTGACTTACCTATACTGCATGCAGTGTCTGCTGGCATGGTACACACGCTGTATGCCATTTTGTGTTTTCACTTTGTCTGCACCAAATCTGCAAGGGTGATTTGCATGAGCTTGGTGAGGGGGTCCCTTAGAGTGGCATAACGTATGCTGCAGCCCTTGGGGACCCTCTTTAGCCTCCTGGCCCAAGGTCCCAGGGGTTCCATTTACTAGGAACTTACATGTAGTTCTACAGGTATTGCCAATGGGGTAAAAACCAACTGCACATTTTAGTTTAAGATATCTGGCATTTAGGAACCTGGTTAGCAGGAACCCAGTGCACTCACAGTCAAAACTGTATCGACTATCAGACAAAAAGTGCGAGTGACCATGTCAAAAAGAGGCACTTTCCACTAGGTTGTGTTGCTAATGTATTTTTGTGGTGACTGTTTGGGACTGTACTCGTGCACATCTCCTCTCCCATTTACTACAGCCTTATAGTCTGCCGCTGAGGGCTGTATTAGCTGTTAAAGGCCCTGAAGTTTTCGCTCAGGACTATAACATGGGTGACGGCCTTTACCAACAGGTATAGGCCGAGGCAAAAGGGCAATAAGGCTATTAGAACATTCCATCCACTAGGGGTAGAATATTCCAAATTGAAAAAGGAGAAACAGAGAAACAAACATTTGAATGTGGGAGCTCCAGGCTTTTATCAGCCATTATAAGACCGGAGCTACTCCATTGTGTAGTAATGTAGACTTAGTCTCTCCACGACCTGGGCCCCAAGTACCTCAACGACCGCCTGACCTTCTACACGCCCACCCGCCAGCTACGGTCCACCAGCCTCGCCCTCGCAGCCGTACCACGCATCCGAAGAGCCACCGCCGGAGGAAGATCCTTCTCTTACCTGGCTGCCAAGACTTGGAACTCCCTCCCCATCCACCTCCGGCTGACCCAGGACCATCTCGCCTTCAGGAAACAACTCAAGACCTGGCTGTTCGAGCAGTAGCGGACCCCCTCCCCCAAGCGCCTTGAGACCCTCCGGGTGAGTAGTGCGCTATACAAATGGCATGATTGATTGATTGATTAATTGTTTAGTATTGCAAGTTCCCGGGAGCATGGAATTCTAGAGTAGAACATTCCAAGCGTTTCTATTGGTTGTTCTGTAATATGGTTTGAGCCAGGCTGAAGATTCTATTCAGCTAGAGATGTTGCCTGTTGTGTGGGCGCTCCAATAAACAGCTACTTGGAACCTGATCGTATCCAGAGATATTGTTCTCGTCACTACAAGACATGGTCTTCAATGGAGCTCCACACCTTCCACAGTTTTAATTCAGCTTTACAGCTCGCTGTAGCAGGCTATACATGCCCTTAAAGGCCAGCTCCAGCATTAAAGGTCAGTGCCGAAGGAGAGGGTCTTTAACAAGGGAGCGGGCCATTAATGGCCGGTATAGTCCAGCTGCTATTGGCTATAAAGCTTTTAGAACATTGTGCCCTGAGAGGATAGAATGTTCTAATTAGTAAAAACAAAGGCGCTGCCGAGTCCAAGGAGGTTGAAATCCCCTCGGGCTCTGGGAGGCCTTTGTTCACGGCTGTTGCTGTAAATGTTCAACAGCTAACAGCCACCCACAAGGCCACAGCTGTCAGCTTTTGAACATTCACAGCAAGAGTTGTGAAACGGGGCTGAAGCCAGCTCCTGGTTCTCCCCGGCTTGGCTGTACTGCTTTTTGCAGTTCAGTCAAGTCAGGGAGACCCGCGAGCTGAGCAGAATTCCCCCTCCCTCCTTCCAATGCTCAAGAGTCTGACCTAGGGAGGAGGGAGGGAGAAGGTTCCGGTGCACAGCCTATGCCTTTTGCTTTCCCCTGCCCACGTCATGTGTTTTTGGAAAGGCAGAGGCTGTTTATTATAACTTTGAAATGCTGAGTGCAGCGGGTCTGTAACGGATAATATACAGGGCGCTGCTGCTCATTGTCTTCAATGGAGCGCTCAACATTCCAACGTTATAGTCCGGATTACACGCTTCTACTTCTGTCTACGTTGCATCTCGAATGTACTCCTGCGTTGAAGTTTTGGGAATGTACTCTTATACATCTCATCTCCCACCTACTCTGGATTATCTGCCCTTAATTCTTCCTCAGTTGCATCCTGCGTTAATTGTTAACCCTACTCTTGCAAAGCGCTCGGAGGCCTCCGGGCCACGTCCGCACTGTATAAAATCACACAAAAAATAAATAGGGTTTGGGGAGCCACGGTTAAATATGTACAGAAACATAAGAAGAAACTCAAAATACCACTTCCATTGTCACATGGCAATTCAACACAACCTGCCACGTGACGACAGTCTCGCCCGCCTAAACATGGCCTGGAATACGGGGATGATAATTCATATTTATGACCATGAAAGACTGCCCCACAATGAACACTCAGATTAGCTATAGATTTGTAACTCAAGTTAAGCTAGCATGGCAAGTCTAAAGGTGAGCACCAAACCCGGGGCAACCCTTTGACGGGCACCATTTCTGCCAGCGTTCTCCATGGTCTCACATGTAAGCGTGCGGCCTTCATCACCCGACCACCTTCAAAGATAGCATCTGTTACTTGCCTTGAGCTTCCTCACGATATTAGGATCTGTACATTTATAAAGTGGACCCCTAAGTGTGAAGGGTACAGTGCTGTATTGACAAATTCAAAAAACTAAATTTACAAATATATATATAAAAAAAGACTATCATTTTCCTCTAATTTTCAAAATCTAATAAACATAAAAAAGTAGAAACAACTATTGTAAGAAAACAAGCTAATAAATAAAAGAGAAGCAGTGCTAATTTGCAGTGACAGGAACCAAACAAACATGAAAGGGTAATTTAAGAGACTATCCTCGCACAAGCTCTCGTGCCTTCCCTTGGCCACCACGATCGCTTGTAGGAGAGACGTACCTGCGGGTGGTAAACACTGAGCGATTTCACCTTGTGCAAAGGCAACAAAACCCGAATGAGGAACATCTTGTGCTCTTCCTTCAGAGGCAACGCAAACCCATTGATAATACTGGAGGGAAAAAAGATTCAGAGTTACTCGAGAGAACGAAAAGGGAAGGATAACATATGCAAGTAGGAAGATACGAGCTGAAACGAGGGGAAGGAGAGAGGGTGGAGAGTGCAGAGCCAACTTGAATGTCTCAGGAAACGAGAGAGGCATGCTAAGAAAAACATCAACATAAACCAAGAAAAGACTGTGTAAAAGTGAGAACGACAGGTGGAATAGAAATGTAGAGACAACAGGAGTGTCTAAAGGCAAGAAACTTCAGCATCATGACTGTTGACTGCTATTTCTAAAGAGCGCTGTTACCCCAGCAACGAGGGGGTCCTTGTGCTGTTCACCTGCCAGGCATTCAAAATACAAAAGCAGATTTCCTCACATGTACATTTCATGAAAATCACCCACAAAGTCCTACCAACCATTTTACAGGATTGGAATGATCCCCAAATCGTTTTTTATTTTTTCACAGATGCAAGAAACAAAACATGCTCTAAGACTCCAGATTCTGCCAGATGCCCATTTGCTAATGTTGAAATAAAGCGCATTACATTAGTCAAAGATGGAAGAGATTAGAACCAGGGGTACTTGTTTGCACACTGGTAGCGGGATAAAGGGAACAACTTTCTGCAGCGTCCTAATGATCCAGAAGCAGGTCACAGCTGTGCGCTCAGGCGCGGTGCGCCCAGCAGTTCAGCCATGAGTTGTTGTTCCACATGGCCAGTTGGCTCCCAAAGATCAAGACCTCCTTCTTGTCTCCGTTAAGTTCCAGACAGCTCTTACCCAGTCAAGTGGCCACTGCCTTCATGCAGTTGTTGAAGTTAGCCACAATGACCTCCGTGTCTTTAGTGATCGACAATTATATGTGTGACATCAGCGTAAGACATGGCCTATAGTCCAAAGAAGCTTATCAGTTTGGCCAGTGGGGAGACATATAGCTAAAATAGGCTTGGCCTCAGGGAGGAACAGGCACAGCGAACAGAAAGTGCTCATGTCCCACCATGAACCGCAGATAGCGTCTGAGTCTGCAGGACGGGAATGTGGAAATAAGCATAACGCAAGTCCAACGCTACAATTCAGTCTCCTGTATCTAGGGCAGGCAACACTTCAGCGAGCTTGAACATTTTGAATTTCTCCTTCAAGAAGAGGTTGAGGAGGTGCAGATCTAAGATACGACAGAGTCCTCTGTCCTTCTTGGGCACCAGAAAGTAGCGGGCATAGCCAGGAGAGATGGTCCTCTCTCCGTCGGTCGTAAGAGGGTGGAATGGGTGTCACAAAGGGGAGGAAGTAGCCCCTTTGGACGATCTGTAGTACCCAATGGTCTGATTTTACTGACTGCCAGTGGGGGAAGGGATGGCGCATCCTGCCTCCCACTGGGTGCCCATGATAGTCTGAGGGCGGACTAAAGGGGCTTGAAGGCAGTAGCCCCGGGGGGGAGGGGGTGGACTTAACTGACCGCAGGCTGGCTGTCCCACGCGGTCGCTGAGACCCATGCCCTCAGCCACGAAAAGGCTGGGAAGCTTGCTGCCCGTGTTGGCTGGGAGGGTATGGGCGCGAGCAGAGACCCCTTCTGTAGTCATGAAAGGGAAGGAAGGTGGATTGAGGTAGAGGAGGGGCCATAGACAACCCCAAGGAACTGGCCGTAGCTGTACTAACGTTGAAGAGCGCGAGCACTAAGTCCACCTGGTCTCAAAATGAGGTGAGAGCCCCCAAATTGCATGTCTAAGAGGGAACCCTGGACATCCTCTGAAAAAAGAGATGTTCTCAGCTAGATGTGGCACTTCAAGGGCACAGATGATTAAATCACTCTGCCTACAGAGTTGGACGTGTCAAGTCCACATCTAATGGAGAACTTTGCTGCATCTCTCTCATACGCAACTGTGCGAAAGTGCCATCTTTCTTGCATTGGTATCCTCCCACTTTTTTCTGCCTGCTGATGTGCTTTGCCTGAGTGTGCCCTGGGCTCCTGCCAACCAGGTACCCAGGGCCTGTGTTCCTTCCCTAAAACTGTGTTGAAACAAAATCCCAATTGGCATCTCTGGCCACCTATCAGCCGCTAGTAAATGGTACCCTAGGTACCCAGGGCATGGTGACCAGAGAAGACCCCTGAGGGCTGCAGCACTTATTGTGCCACCCTCAGGGGCCTGTACCCTGGCACCCACACACTGCCTTTGCAGGCTGAGTGTCTAAGTACAGAACCAAACAAAGAGTCGACATTTCACACATCCCTGTGTGCCATGCCCACAGAACCCACTGCCCTGGCATACTTCAGTCACCCCGATAAGAAAAGAAGAAAGAAGATCAAGAGGAAGAAGACCCGCCGTGCAGCTGCTCACAACAGGACAACAACAACTGACTTGTCCCCAGCCCTACCGGCCTGTTGATCCTGGAACCTGCTCCTGCCTAACCCCGGTGACTCCTGCGGACAGCCACCTTGGGACATCCAGAGGACCTGCCTGCCTTGACCCTCTCAAAGCCTGGGACTCCCATCAGCAGAGGCTCTGCTGCAACAAGCCCTCTGGTGCCAGCCAGGAACAACAATATCTGTTGATATAAAAACAATTGGCCTGGAGTTCAGTCCTTGAGTGTGTGAAACCTTTTGCTGACTGAGTGTGTACAACAAATGCTTTACACTGTCCCCTGGTACTGCCTTACGGCTCGACCAAGATACCACTTTTGAGAGTAAGGTCAGACCTGACTTTAACCTTTTTTATACCTCTGGGGTTTGTGGACTCTATACACACTGTACCTTATTCTGGTCCAGTATATATAGAGCACTTTCTCACAGCAACCACCTGAGCCAGTATGGTCAGGCCTCCCCCGGGACTATAGGCAGCATCTAGTGCAACTGAATCCCAAAGATTATGTGAATAGCGGCCCATTGGCACAAGGTGTTCACTGACTGCACAGCTACGCTGATGGACGAGACATTCCCTTACCGAAGGTATCCAGAGTCCTTGAGTCCCTATCCAGTGAAGTGACAGGGAACGTGCCAGGGTGAACGTAGGATGAGGAGGCTTGGACCACCAAGCTCCTTGGGGTGGGGTGCTGGGCAAGAAAAGTGGGATCCTCAGGATGGAGGTGGGCAATCGTCCTATTCACAGCAGCCCCTGTGCAGGGCTTGGACCAGGCCCAAAGTAGGACGTCCACAAGGGTTTTATTAAATGGGAGTAAACGTTCGAGGGGGAACCCCCTGCTGACGCACTTCCGTCAACACCGTAGCTTTTAGTGGCACTGAGGGCAGGTTAAGGTTCAGGACCAGAGCCGACCTGCACGCCTCAAGAGCAAAGGAGGCTCCCTCCTCCACGGCCGCAACAGGAGGGGAATCCAGGCCAGAGTAAGGTGAGGTGTTTAACCCACTGGCCTCACCCAGGTTCTCATACCAGGTGTCCTCCTAACCTGGGTCTTCTCCATAAAGGTCGACAGACCCCTCCCAAACGTCTCTCTCTCCAGACCTATCCATTAAATAAGACGCTGGCTCTGCTTGGGGAGGCTGTCCTCAGTTGTTGCTGGTAACAGTGTCGGACTACACCCCACCGGCTCTGTGTTGGAGTCGGGTGTGACTATGTTGATGGCGCCACAGAGCAGCGTTGGCAGTGTCTGCACTGGAGCGGGAGTCCAGGAAGATCTTGGTCTAGCCAACTGTTCCGCTTGGGATCCACCAAGGAATCCTTAGGGCACCAACTGACACCAAGGGAAAACCCCCTGGTGTGGTTTCAATATATTCTAGGTTAAAAATATCATCCCGTTACACACTTTCTAGAAATTGCCATTACGCTTACATCTACATAGATGCGGTTGCAGATCATTGTAACCACGCCACTCCAGTTTGGACACAGTTGTAGGAGAGTAGGGTCTGCTATCCTATGGTCACCCCATTTTTTGCTTTTTGCTTCACTGGTTTTCGACTTTAGTGTGGCTGTGGGCCTGCCAATCAGACCCACAGCCTGCTGTTCTCTCTCTAAATCCACAACATGTACTTTAGGTACATCACCATTTGGGATTTGCGTCACTCTTATGAGACCCTGTACAGTGTACTATAGGTACCCAGGGCATAGGTGCACCCAAGGCCTACCAGGGGCTGCAGCATATCTTTTGCCACCCCTGGCTGGCCATCCAAACGGACACAACTGGCTGATCACTCAGCTGGGGCAAGGTCGTGTAATCACCCCTTGCTTAGATATAGTATTCCTATGTCTAACCCTATATCTGGACATATATACACCTATAAGTCACTCCTATGGAAGGCCTTAACAATCCTGAAGGCAGAGTGCTTGGTTATGTGTGAGATGGTGCTCTAGCATGAGCCTGTCTGCAGCTTTTGGAACCATGACCTTATAGCTGTTCCAAGATATTGCCATACCATATACTCTTAAGTGCATTATGAACCTCGCGGTTAAATGCTAACTCTGGTTTGGCTTTATCAAAACATGTCGTGTAAGGTGTCATACGCTTTGGAATACTACCCCCCCACCCCCGCCAGTTCTGGCGACGGGGGTAGCATTCCACCCTTCTAGAGGGAGAAGACATGTTACTTCCATTAATCCCGGTTAAAGTTAACCAGACCCTCAGCATCACAAAATGGATGCTGCTGCCACAGACACAAGTCTGACCTCCTGCTGCTGGGAGTCCTTCCAGCGAGGGCAGCTTGGACAAAGGGTTTCCTGCCTTGGGAGGTGCGAGCACCACCCCAGACAGGAGATCGTGTATTGGGGCAGGGAGGGCTGAATGAAATGAGACACTGCCTGGGGCACACAAGGTGTCCCACGCATAGTCCAGTTCAAACCGGTGCTGGGGCACACCAGCCCCAGCTCTGGTGCGAAACTGGACAAAGGGGAAGGGGTGTAACCACTCCCTTCCTGGGTAATCCAGCCCCTAGATTTGGTATATAGGTAGGAGCTGAGTCCCAAGACTTTAGATTTATCCTGACTGAAACTCTGATACGAAACTCTGGACCTTCGACATCCTACTCGACGTAGAAGACTGAAGAATCTCCCTTGTGGTCAAGGAGTGACCACCCTGTGCAAGCAGGCACAATCAAGCGCTCAACGGTTTGCTTTGTTGTTGCTCCCGCTGGAGCTCGAACACAGAGCCTGACAAGACCCGGACTTCCAGACTTCCTTCAGCCCGATCCACAGCCACAGCAAAGCTGAGACCCGTGGAGGCGACGCGAGACGTGGGACCGGCCATCTTGGAAAGCCAGCGAAGTGCTTTCCGTGCAACTTCTGAGGCACCCTCGAAGTTGTGCATTGGGGATTGAGAAGCCCCAGCCCCGAGCACCAACTGCACTGAAGATCAGCCCTCCATACTCCACGAGTTCTGCGTGGGGCCCTTCTGCATTTTCCTGCTCGGCGCGTCTGTCCGGTCACTTGCCCGTTGGCTAGTGGCCTCCGTGACGACGAAACCTTGAATTTCCAACGCTGGTCTGGTTGCTCCAGACTGGCCCTTGCTCCCCTGAAAAGGAGCAGCCCATCAGACCTTGCTGGTCTGACCCAGAAGCCACCTTCGATTCCTGCGTGGGTTGCATTTGCCAATGTCTGTTGACTCCGAATCGAGAACCGACACCGCCAACAGCGAGAGCCTTCGTGGAACAGTCCGTGCCCAGTTCCTGGTCATAGTCGGCACCTCCTGGTCCACGTGGCAGCGGAGACAAGCTTCGACAGCACCTGATTGCAACCCGACATCGCCTGGTTCCTTCCTGGTTCCATCCTGGTCACTGGCTAGTGACCCAGACTCTGTCCCCTCTGCTTTCAGGTACTCTTCATCCTCGATCCGCCCTTGGATCCAACCGGACTCTTCTCTCCTGGTCGCCTGCAGCATCTTTTCTCCAAGGCTCCATAGAACTCCACGACGAAACCCGACACACTTTGAGACCTATGCACCCGCTTCCTGTGGGTGAGGTAACGAGAGTACTCCGGGGCTCCTGTGAAGATTAACTCTCTTAGTGTCCTAGTTTCAAGTGGTTAGTTCCTAGTCCAGTCGGAAGACTCCTAATTCTTTAACTTTATAACTTTACGCACCCATTGACTTCTATGTGTGCACGCGTGCACAATTAGACACTGCACACGCATCCCGTGGGCCTCCTGCTCCCTAACTAATGTTAGTCCAGTGTAGACCCAGCGATTCCCAAGGCCCTAGGCCTTCCAATTGTTCATGACGTGGTTCTTATACCACTATTTTAGTATATGGTTTAGCGGGCCACCAGGGCCTATCCATATTTGTGCAACTTATTGTATGTTATATTGAGTTACTTGTTATGTACTTGTGCTTCTGTGCTCATAAAGAGTTCAGGGGATTGATTTAGAAATACATACATATATATTTTGAATATATAACCTGTGTGATGTCCTTTCACTTGGTATTAAAGGGATTGCATATGGTAAAACAGCTGGCTTCACATGCCCTCTTGAGTTTAGCCTAAGACTGCTTTGTCCATGATACCACTAGGGTAGCTAGTCTATAAGGTTGGCTTTACAACCACCACCATAAGGGTCGTTTCGACTGGTGCAAGGTGCTCACTAGAATAGTGAACATCATATACCAGGCCGACTTCTCACAACAGTCATATGCAAATCAGTCATGACCTTGCACTCAATGGGAACAGTTCAGCCCGAACTGCCAGGCCAGGTCCTCCCTGGACTGGAAACAAGCATCCTAGGACCGGTTTCGGGCTTCCAGCTGTCATCAGCCTGGATAGCTTGATTCCAGTGGCATGAAGAGCACGGGACTCACTGGAGTCAAGCTAGCCTGGCTGATGGATGGTGATATACCCCGAAACCGGTCCTTGGGTGCTTGTTTCTGGACCAGGGAGGACCTGGCTTGGCAGTTTGGTCTGGACTGTTCTCAAATGGCTAGTTTAGATAACATGAGATCTTGTTCCTTCGTGTTAGTTGAGCTAGAACATTGCTGCTGTGCTGTCTGAATTAGCACTATCTTCCCTTCAGGTGTTTGTAGACGGCTTTCAGGGCTAGACAGACTGTCGAGTTCTCTGTCCTGCCTCAATGGGGTTACGGAGTCACCTGGTGCTCAGTTTAACTTGTGCACTCCCCAGCCCCTGTGGAAAGCATCCGCTGTAGTGGTAACAGAGAGCTGCTGGTTTGAACGTTTTAACTGCTGTGATGATGTGAGTTCCACAACTGTATTTCCTTTTATATCCTGCTAGTAACAACATCTAGATTGTCCCAACTCACTGTTGCTTGTGACCATTGTTGCAGCAGTCACTCCTGCACGGGTCTCAAGTGTAACCTCGGCTCAGGTACTAGGAGGATGCATCATACCCAGCATGTTCACCCCTGCCCTCGCCGTCCGACACCGACCCTTCTACTAGAGGCGAGCTTGATTTAACACAGCATGGGCTCTTTTGGGGTCTGGGAAGGCTCCTGTCCAAGTTCAAAGATGCATCCAGGAGACTTTGTGTTCCCCCTCTTAAGTTATTTCTTGTCGCTGAGGGAGAGCTCAAGGTTCTGTAGTGTCCTTAAGACGGTCGATGTTGTCTTTCTGTTGCCTGAAGGTTCCTGCCTTTAGTAGCCAATGGTCCAGGAGGGGAAATACCTGCATTCTTTCTCCTGCCGTGTGCTGTTGTCAGCACTTTGGGAATATTCTTGGTGCTGAATTTAGGCTAATACTTTAAACTGGCAAAGTACCTTGTTCAACAAAAGTCTGAGAATTTTCTGTGCGATCTATTCATCGGTATGTGTAGGCCTGTAACCTTGAAGTCCATCATTGCCATGTAGCTCCTTTCACTGTGAGAGCGAGGACTTCTTGTCGTGCTGTCATCTTGAATGGTTATGTTTAGATTGATTTGTTGAGCGCTCGTAGATCTCAGACGGGCCTCCGGGTTTTGGCACCAAGACGTAGGCCGAGTAGACTCCTTGATGTTCTTCCTGTACAGGAACCAGCTCTATTGTGCTTCGCTTCTGAGGTCTTTGACTTCTTTCTGCAAGCAACAATGTTCCGCCTTGTTGGTCGTCTTTCATTTTGGTGGTATTGTGGGAGGTATTTTTGTAATTCGATGCAATAACCATGTTGCATGATGTTTTGGATCCATTTGACGGAGGGGCTGGTTCCCTATTCCTCTCAGAACCTTCCGATCCTTCCTCCCACTGGTGGTTCGTGTGGAAGGGTGGACTCTGTGCAGTCACTTTGTGGCAGGTGTTTGCTCCCTCTGGCGGTGGCTCCTCTATGCCAGCCTCTTCTGTAGTGCCAATGTGGTGGAGATCTTGTGGCAGCTGCGTGGTGGTAGGATGCATGCCTCCCCTTGCTGCTGTTCCTTTTCTCTGTGGCATCTTGTATTGTAAGGCCTCCGTAGCCTTTGCTGTGTCGTTCTCCTTCATAAGCTGTAGCATTTCATCCATCCTCTCCCCAAAAGGACTGTCGCCAGTGAAGGACATGGTAATAATGGCTAACTGTGCTCCTTTTTTACAACCAGACCGTCTTAGCCTGGCATGCAGCGCATAACTGCCTCCTGCAAGTGTCTGCAGATTTGAGGCAGGTACTGGCAATGATCCTGCCTTCCTAGACACGTTTGTTTTTGGTCGACTCTTCTTTGTGATGACTCTTGTTTGAGGAAGTGTTCTTCTTTAAAAAGGAAAAGCTCCTACTTTGCCTCATCGTGTGGTTCAAAGGTAAGCAGCAGTTCCAGTTCTGCTATCTCCTGCTCTGGTTGTTTTTCCTGTTCAGGTATCTTGATTTTTTCAGAGTTGTCTTACTCTCTCTTAATACGTATAATGGCTTCTATTTTGGCACCAAAACGCCTTTTCTTTTTCTTGATGCCAAGAGTCTTCTGTTAGGCGTGGACTGTTTCACTCCTTGTTTGCTATGTCAGTGGCAACCCATTCTTCCTGTAGAAGTCTTGTCCCTTCCAAGCTCTAGATCCTCTTTCGAGGCCGAAGCTTGTGTAGAGGGTTTGCCTCCAGTGCTATCCTCCCGTCTTCGATCTATGAAGCTCTTTTGGCTACGGTTTGCATTCTGGCTCCAAAATTAGAGTGTTTATGACTATTTCGCACGTCTCCAGTTGGATATTTTTAGCTCGTCCACCGAGAGTCTCTGCAGTGTTACTTTTCACTTGATCCTCATGTAATTTTGTGCTTCTTACCCAGCTGTACCTGGCTACCCCTTCGTGGTCGGATTCTGGTCTTCTCTAGGACGGGGCCATGGAGTAGTGGGCTCACCGCTGCTTCTGTCTTATCTGGATGATCTTGGGTTGAAAATTCTATGCACGTTGTGCACCCCTTCGAACGATGGTTCTTTGAAAGACCGAGGCTGCAGTTCTCATCGCTGTTCTGTGCCTACTTATGGTAACACCGGGGGCAGAACCTAAAAGGGGTTTGCTTCCTACCCCATTTCATTCTTCAACCCACATGACCTTTCACATCTTTGGTGTTTTTCAGTGCTTTCAGACAGCCCTCTGCCTTCGACGTCATTCGTGAGCGTTGCCATCCTTGGTGGTGTTCGGTGCTTTTTGGTGAAAAATAATCCTCCTGATTCAGATTCACGCTGCATTACATGAATACTCTTCTGGCCTCTCGAATGACGAGGAATGGCGTGATGCCACCCATCTTCTGGGACCTGCAGAGCAGGGGCACGAAGGGCTACTTTTAAAGGCGAAGGACAGATTCTCTGGGCGCTGGTCTAATCCAGAGTACAAAGAACCAGGGGTTGAAGCACTCAAAGTCTTCCGTTAGGATAACGTATTCTATTCCCTCAAGAAGTCTGATTAGGTCTTTAGGTCTTCTCGTAAAAGGATTAACATGGACTTGTAGTTTCAGTTTTTTGTCTAGAACGAGCCCCAATGAGCTCAAGTTTTTGACAATGGATTGCAGTGAAGTCGACTTTTAGAATCAAGCCAGGACTGATCCAAAATTGCATTTTATGGGTCACGGGGCAGCAGTAATCGTCAGGAGCTCTATTTTCTATAAGTTCAGTCTGAGGATTACTAAGTCCACAGAGGAGTAAACCTTCATGCACAGTTGAGTGCCGGCAGCATAGGTCTGGAGAGACGGATTCAGTTTCCCAGGCTGACCTGAACTGAGGCATGACTGACAGTGTCGAACCCTGCTGCAAGGTCAAGAAGAATGAGGAGACCTCATAACCTAAACGACTCAATGCCCATTACTTATAACAGCGATCGCTGCGCTGCATTCAGGCATGTAGCCTGGTCTTCTTCAATGAGTTATATTAGCTGCTTCGCAAGAAATTTCTAAAGCTTTCCCTATAAAAGGGACGTGGTAAAAGGGTGACGATTGCTCAGGATCTGCTCTCGGTAAAGACCTCCTGGCCTCACTTAGAAAATTTAAAAACAAGCTTAGGGAGGAACTAAAGACTGATTTTACTTCATCACTAGAGGCTAGCCTTCCCTTCAGGCCGATGTGGACTCTGTGGAGGCGAGAACTTTGGACTTCGAAAAAAAAAGCATCAGAATCGAACAGAGGATAGCCACGCTGGGAACAGAGACAGACCACTGGATGGTGCAGGGGGCGGAGGGCCCCGATCTTGAGGCATTTGGGGTAAGCATGTTCTCAAATATCTCCAGAGATGTCCATCCTGAGGTGCAGCTGAAGAGGGTCCACAGACTGGGACCACAGCGGTCTGGAGCGAATACCCAGGCTAGAGACATTTTGGCCAAGTTGCATTCCTTTAAGGTTAAGGAGAAGACCCTCCTGAAGGCCCGCAAACAAGAGCCAATATCGTTTCAGGCAAGCTGCTGCTCCTGCTCCATGATGTGGCTCCCTCTACCCTGGAGTGGTGAATGCTTCTCAAACCAGTCACGGACCACCTCCAGAAAGAACATGTTAAATACAAGTGGACATATCCATTTGGCATAGCCTTCCATTTTAAAAACAAATCATACCACGTCACAGAGCTGGAGGGAGCAGGCAGAGCTGTTGCAGATAGAAATCTATCCTACAAGGGGAGATTGGAACACAATAAATTAAATAGACCAACCAAGTGCCAGGGCAGGTGGTCAATGGAAAAACAAGTGTAGAGGTCGTAGTACCAGGAAATAAGGCAATGATTGCAGAGCTTAATGGATCTTAGACGCCGACTGTACATCTGGGTCTCAGTAGAATTAGAGGTTCATGGAATCGACACAACTGCCCATAAGCTTGTCCTGGACACTTGCTTCCAAGTGGGCGACCACTCAAATGTGCTCAAATGATCAGACTGCTTCTACCTGGGGAGGGTACCTGGGTGGGGTCCGGGACGCTCAAGAACATTTCAACTGGAGCCTGTGCTCAATAGCTTCCGACATGTGAACATGTAAGTGCACCTGCGTAACGGGACCACATTCTCCAGTTCTACAGGTCAACAGAGAAGTGTTTTAACAATGAGGAGCTTTTTAAGTTCTGGTTTGTTTCTGACCGCATGCTCAGAGCTGGCTGAAGGGATGAGGGAGAGGTGGAGGTGAGAGGGGGAGGGGTGGTGGTGGTGGCAGAGGCGGTAGGTCTACACGTGGAATCTTGGAGGGCCGTGCTCTCAGGATGTGGGAACCCGACCGCATAGGTTGGTCGCACGCCAACTGATCCCATGGCGGTCGCTCTAGGTACTTGGAATCTTAAAGGCCTCAATTCCCCACACAAACTAGATACATTTTGGAAATATATTCCAGATCAATGGTTTGGGATAGAGGCCCTACAAGAAAGTCGCTTAAAATGTAACGAAAAACAGACTACGACGCAAATCCTATCCACCGATTTACAGATCCACTGCAACTTCTAAACACAATGGGGTGGCCGGGTTATTTCACTCATCTCCCAAATTTCCAACAGAGGTTAAATCTGATAAGGAGGGTAGGAAGACGATGTTGAAGGGGCTCCTTCACAGCCGTAAATGCACTACAGCCACGATTTATGCAGCAAACTCAAATCAGACTGCTTTTCTCCTCTCCTTCCTTAGCCAACTGCGGGCTTTGCAGAGAGCAAGATCGATGCTCTGGGAGATTTTAATCTCATTTTGGACCCAGGTCTGGCTAGTATTAACCCCCAGGAGGCACAAACGGGCGTATTTTCCCAACTCACAAAACAAGAAATGACACAGTAAGGGCTGTTAGATGCCTAGCGAACATTCAAACCTACTACCAAAGACTACATCTTTTTCTCCCATACACACATAAAATATACTCCCAAACAAACAGAACATTGCAGCCAACCATAGTGACCACAAAGATACATCCAATAACAATTTCTGACCATGCGCTGCTGGAGCAAGCGCTGGATTGGCTGGGTTTAAAGTCATCCTTCTGCAGATGGTTTTTTCAAGCCCCTTGACAAGGGACTGCAGAGAGAAGCTCAGGGCAAGTATCAGGGAATACCTCCAACAAAATAACCCCCAAGGCACTAATTAGAACACGAATTGGGATGCCTTTAAAGCGGTGCTAGGGGGAAAATGCATATTGCAAATGACCACTCTTGAGACAAAAACCAAGGAGCGCTTGGCACTGGAGGAGGAGCTGGTACAAGCGGAAAGAGAATCTTCGGAATCACTCACATTTATTCTTCAGCGGAGAATGACTGTGTCGAGGGGTAAACTTACAGCTATATTCTCCACAGAGCAGAACTCACGTTTAAAGTTCTCTACAACTGGTATCTCTACCCCTCTAAGCTCCACAAAATATCCCCAGATACGTCTGTTAGATGTTGGAGGGATTGTGGTTTACTGGGCGACCTCCGCCACACATGCTGGGACTGCCCATGATTAGACCCTCTTGGAGCGAGATATTAGCCCAGATGCGTTGTTGGGTTTGCACAATCCTTCTCTTAAACACTAAACAGTCGAGACAGATCCATCATGTGGCTTTGTTTGGGGATAGTCAAGATGGCACGAGCATCCGCCTGAAGAAGCCAACGGCCCCCTCCATGTCCTAGTGGCATGCCTGCCTATAGCAAGGCCTTACCATGGAACGCCGGACCACTAAACTCACGGAATCCCAACAGGGATTAGACTGTATATGGGGACCTCTTGGGAGGTATCTCTTAGTGGGCATACCATTAGTCTCTTGCCATCAGCACACAAGTGTTCCAGATTTGACCCCCCACCCCCGCTTGGGACCCCCTCCTCCTCCATAGTTTAAACTGTCAATTTCAACTGCTTCATGGCCTCTAAATACCTTCTACCTCTTACCAGTAGATGTTGTTCTTTGCCTGACGTAGGGAAGGGGATTGTTAGCATGTATTCTCTTCCTTCTGTATTGAGCAACAAGACAACATGGATTGTCAATTATTGAACGATTTATGGAAGTAACCATTATATATGGTAATGTTCTGCACCATGGCACGGTCTTTGTATACGGTTTCGAGGATGCTATGTCGTCATGCTCTTTGTATGTCTCTGAAATCAATAAACACAAATTGAGAAGAAAAGGCATCATTTCTTCCCTTGGATCATTAAGGTGACACTTTTGAAATCACGCCCAGGTATGCGCTTTCAGAGGCCGTAGCTTGAGATTCGGACTGCCTTTGCCATTCAGTACTTTACCGTTGGTATCAGAAGGTGTTTCATGGATTAGTCTATTTAATAATACTTTCTAAGAGTCATTTAATACCGGGATGAGTGACTGCATCTCTTGCTAGAACACTAATGATTATGAGCTCTTGAAGCCACACACAACACTTCTACCCTGCCTCAAACCTCATGTACTGTGCCCACCTCCCCCCACACAGGTCAAGCACCACAACATTTCCAATCACACTCGAAGGGCGCCAGGAAGCTATGGAAATCGGATCTCATGCTCGGGGCAGGGAAGAGAGCAGGAATTATACCTGGGGGCTCACTCAGGAACAGAGAAAGCGCATTTAATCTTACAAGGGGCCCTGAAAGTGCGGTAGCAACACAATACGTTTGTCTGACTACATTTCATATTAATATCTGAAATATCTCAAACAAATTTATTTATTTATTTTTTATTTATTTATTTTGAGAGTCATTCCTATAAGCAACAATAGTGTTTAAGAACTTGCTATTGTGGAGCACTCTGACCCCCTCCCTATTCCACGACAGCCTCTACTAAACACAACTATCCGTGAATACTACTTCTTGTAACCAAATCACCGATCATCGCAAGTACATCTCATACAGCCTTCCATCTGGTTTCTTGGAATCTGGAGTACACTCGACAGAAGAATATAACTGTTGACAATACCATCCACTAAGAAGCCTACTGTGCTGCTTGATGTGACCTGTGTGCTGCATTTCCACTGGAGATGCCCAGCACAAACACAAAACAAATGTAAATGTTCCAAAGACAAAAACCAACTCGGGCCAACATATTTGCCATGGCTCCAAATCTCCTGGCAAGTTTAACCCAGTGCTCCCTCCAACCCACACGAAGTCCAAGAGCTCCTCCCATCGCCGAGAAGCAGGGCACAGGTATCACAGCAGACACACTGACCTGCCCAGGATTTCCAGAAGCTCAGCAATCCCATTGTGATGCTCCGTTTCATAAATAAACCTGCGGAAGAAAAAGAAAAGGTTGGTTCAAAAGCATCTTATGGACGAACAGTGTGTCAGAGCTGGACTGAGAGAGCCCACTGCTCTGGCTGATGGACACAATCAGAGACCAGGTAAAGCCAGTCAAGCCAACTCGCTGCAAGTAAGAGAACAGAGGAGCTCAATTCCTGGGATTATCTAGAACAGGTCGGCGCACACACAAGTACACAAATCTGCAGACAGCACACAGGGTTACAGAAAACACGCACACATGCAAAAATTCAAAAAGAAACATGGGTCCAAGCCTCAAAACTAAAAAAAGAATAAAACACAGTAATACCCTACAAATTGGCAACAATGAGTTCAGTTTGAAGATAAGTAAAAGACACCAATCGTATCTCATGCAAAACAAATATGGGCCCTTTGTGGTGTCCCAGATAAGTCCAAGGTATTAACAGTGGCAATTAATGTAATTTACTCGCTGCTGCCCTGGGGCCAAAATGCTTTTTTTAGCACTCGACTCTCACGGTAGTGAGTTCAAGCAGTCCAGGCTAATGCATTAATGCGATAGAAGCAAGGGTGTAGCATGGTCAGTAAAATTGAGTGGGATGGGAGTTTCAGATTTCCTGACAATCACGCTGGCATATCATTTTAAAATGCATTATTTGACAAGAAGGGCGCCTGAGAGGAGCTTAAGAGGCAGTGAAAAGGGTAAGGAATGAGGATTGGTGACCGGGGCAAGCACTACATCGCTGCATGCTGGATTAGGCGGTGGCATCTCAGCTGCCAGCACGCCGGTCTCCCCGAGGAGCGCTCCACACCACCACGTTTCTCCGAGGCAAAGCAGAAATGCCTCGGAGAAACGCGCCGCCATTTTGCGACTGGGGGGGGAAGTGTTTTTTGATGAGTGACGGAAGACGTCACGCCGAGAAACAACGCAAAAAATACGCCCCGAATGGGAAAAAGACGGGGCTTGAACAGAGTGACGCCCCCTCCTCCAATGGCTGGCCACCGTTTAGGAAGCCAGCCAATGGAGAAGAGGGGTGGGTTCAAGCCCGCTAACTAAGAATCCTTAAATCTCTGACCGAGACTGCACAAGCGCAGCCTACGGTCCTCGACCTAAAAAGGGGCACAGACGTTACATTATAAGTTATAAAATAATATACAAAAATGGCTGTGCACGCACAGGCGAGCATGGAAGAATGTTTTTTGTTATAAAGAATGACACATTTTAAAGTTTCATAACCTTGTCAAGCTACAGCATACCTACATTTCCACATTTTTGATATGCAGGAAAGCAGTAGCCACAATAGGCATCTGCTGAGTGAACGACCCTGGAAACGTACCTGTAAAATATATTATTGATCTGTCGCCTGACGTACGCTCGAAGGCCTAGGAATTTCCCATAGATCCGATGCAAAATGGTCTTTAGAAAATCCCTCTCGCGCGGGTCTTCACTGTCGAACAAATCCAGCAGCTGCGTCATACAACAAAAGACATAAGCAGTGTAGGCGAAGCCAAGAAGCAAAAGCAACCTTTAACTATGATCATCATGCACAAATTCTCGCAGAAACGATAATTTTCTACCAAAGCACAAGGTACCATACCTACGTCCTCTGACAATCCTTCTAAAACATACGTGACACTGTGAACGGTTTGCGTTTCTTGGGGCAAAACAAAGTGTAGAGTCGACAGGACACACATCCCTGTGTGCCATACCTACAACCCACTGCCTTGGCATAGATCAGTCACCCCTCTAGCTGGGTGCAATATGCCGGTGGTGAGGGTACGGCGCATGAGCCCTGTGCCCCTACAGTGTCCGAGTCCATTCTTAGACCCAAGTGCAGTGCTGCCATTAAGAGTGTATGGTGCTGGGAGTTCGTCACTATGAACTTCCCAGCACCATAATGGCTGCACTGAGAACTGAGAAGTTTGGTATCAAACTTCTCAGCACATTAAACCCACACTGATGCCAGTGTGTGATTTAATAAAAAATACCCTCAGAGTACATCTTAGAGATGCCCCCTGAAAAACGACCAGCCTCTGGTGGGTTCCCCGACTGGCACACACCTGCCTGCCACCACGAGACAGGTTTCTGGCCCCTGGGGAGGAAGCCTTCTCTCCTTGAGCCCAGAAACAAAGCCTTTCCTGGGCGGGGTGTTCACACCTCCCCCTGGCCAGGAAGAGCCATCTGTGGCAGGGGAGCTTCAGAGGCCTGGCAGCTTTTGTAATGCGACCCAAAGCCCCTCCCTCCTTTTCGACAGGAAGACAGGTGGGAAAAACTAGCCAGCCCAGAAGATATGCCCAACTCTGCCAATCCCACCCCTCAGGTGGGGGAGGCGAGGTGAAGCCCACTCTTCAGTCCCCACCATCTTGCAGATGGCAGGCACTCTCCAATCAGAATTAGGGATTGTGCCCACTCCCCCATGTGGGGGGAGCACAACAAGGGTGTAGTCACCCTAAGATCAGTAGCCCATTGGCTACTGACCTCGAGACCCCTAAAACACCCCTAAATACAATCTTATGGGGCACCCCTGAACCAAGAGGTTAGGCAAGAAACTACAAGAAGAAAAGAAGAAGGTCCGAACAGCCGTGCCGAAGCTACCAAGAAGAGGGCGCCTACTGACTTGGCCCCAGCCCTACCGGCCTGTCCCCACCTCAAACCTGCTCCAGGGAAAACCTGGAGGACCTGCCTGCCTTCAATCTCAAAGACTCTGTCTCCCGGAGATACCGGATTCTTTCATCAACAGGCTCCAGCTTTGCATGGATCTGCAGGTCTGCACCACTCTGCACCCCACGCCCACGGCCCAAGTTCGAGTGGCCCAACACCAAGAGATGGTCTCCCTGGCGATCCTGACCCGAGATCTGGTGACCCCTGACTTGCCCCAAGCCTCCAGACAAAGCCTGCAGCCTCAAACCGGAAGGTCCCCCCTAACCGCGACCAGGAGCTGGTAAGAAGGCCCGACCCTAAAAGGCACCCCTGCACCCAACACCTCATGGCCTTGGGTGGCCCAACCGACGGTGCCTAACCAACCACCAACATACCTCTAAGTGGTGGTTGCACCCAGAAGACCTTCGTCCCCGAGCCTGCAGTGCTTTTGCAAACCGGAGACTCCCCATTGAAAGCTACAAGGCACCCGATGCCAAAACAGCACTCTGCACCCGGCTGCCCCAGTGCCGCTGAGGGTGCATCTTTTGTGCAGGCCTAAACCCCCATTTGCCCTGAGCTTAAGTCCAGGAGCTTTGCTCCCTCAACCCAGTGGCATGCTCATCAGCCGCCACCAGAGGCTCACTATCCCCATTGGGTAACATTGGGCTTCAGCACTCTGCACCCGGTCGCCCTAGTGCCGCTGAGGGTGTAACAGGAGTGTATCCTTGACCCTGAGGGACCCCGGAGTCTCACCCCAGAACACCAACTCCCACAACAAAGTACTCACCTGTAAACTGATAACACTTTTTTCCTCCATAGGGTAACATTGACTGTTTTTCTATTAAATGTTTCGAAGTGTGGAGTTGGAAAACCTAAGAAATCGTTTTAAAATTCTACTAAATAACAAAAACGCTTTCACTTACCTGTTTATAGGAAATGTCCCTGTGCAGTATCCAGGCATACAGCACCGTGAAAGAAAAGTAAACTGTACTCGTCATTTTACAACAAATCCTATACGAAGTATATGCCCTGTATTCTGAAAACCATTGCATTATTACTAACACTACTGTAACCAAATCAAAGTACACTTACAATTGTAATCCAAACTGTTACAACAGCATTACTATTAAAAAGTATTTATTGCTTACCTGTGCCAGGCTTGCTTGGTTCTAGAAAATAAAATAACTAAAAGAATATTTTTATACAAAAACAATTGGTCTGAAGTTCAGTCTTTGAGTGTGAGAATTCATTTGCTGACGGAGTGTGTACAACAAATGTTTTACACTGTCCTCTGGTACGGCCTTACTGCTCGACCACACTACCACAAATAGAGAGAGGTGCGATCTAACTTTACCTCGGCCTACCTTAGGGGATCCACTGGACTCTGTGCACACTATACCTCACTTTGGTATAGTATATACAGAGCCAGCGTCCTACAGCAGAGAGAGATTGTTTCCTCGCTGGGTCAGCGTGATATGTCCCACTACTAAGGCCTGGCTACAAAGCATGACCTTAAGTGACCTGACTAATGAAGTTTATGCCACAATGCAACCACAGCCAGACCTAAAGATATTGGACAGCCCCTCCGGACTTATTTACTCTCTCTGGAGTCTGACCCTGGGAGCTCAGTCCTTCCCTCTCCCGCCACCACGCCCTCCTTATATTCCACCAGCAAAGACACTCTTGTACAGGGTATCACCTCCCGCGATGCTTTTCCCATTATTAAATTCAACATCCTGTACTGATGCATTGTCAGGTCTTATAGTATTTCATATATACTACAATCTCGGATATACAATTACGCCATGATATACTGCAATACGTCTCACATTGTTTTTTAGTGCAAAATGATAAAGTTATAAAGAATAAATTAAAAAAGAAGAAGCTGGCTGTGGGGAAATCCACCGTCATGTCTTCCACGATTTAGTCTTTCTACGCTCATTGCAAGGTCGCTTACTCAAGCGTCCAATGCAAGTACGTCCAGTAGGTAGGACTAAGCCAGCTGAGACGAAAGGAAATCAACCAACCTGCTTGTTTAAAGGGCTGGAAACACAATGGAACTAGTTGTTTAGTGGGTAAAGAATGCATTCCTTGTCCACGAGCTTGGCACAGCAGATTTATTATCTCCTGTTCGCGTTACACGTACTGGACATAAACTGAAGCTGTTGCATTAGGAGCAAATACTTCTGGCACCACCGGAGTCGTATTCCTTCGAAGTCTGAGGCGTGTGCACTGTACTGAAATATCATTTAGTCCAATAAACGTTCAAATAGCTGCAGTGTTTGAATGTCAAAAGCAACATGTCTTTGTTTTATCTGCTGGTGAGAGTGGCAGGAAACCCACTGACTGCAATAGAAGTTGTACAACAATCTGTTCGTATTCAGTTTAACACTGTGTTACATCCTGCTTTTCTTTCTTCTCTGTCCTTCTTTAGTGTTTGTTATAACTTGCTCAGCATACATCTATGATGTCACATAGAATGCTGGTTGTGTATGCTTGAGATGAGAGTCAGTTACATCTGAGGCTGAGCAGCAGTCCAGCTGCTCCTGGTGGGATTATATTTGGACTTACTTATTTCTTCATTATCATCTTGATCTGATACCAATCTTCAATAAATCAAATATAATTTTATACCCTGAATTAATGGACATTAATTATTACACACTTGCAGACTCCAGACCAAAGCGCTTTGCAGCCGGACAATCACTACCATCGCACGTGATATCACCCAGAAAAGGAAACCATACATGAACTTCGGCATGCAGAAATGAAGCATATGAGACATGCGAAAAATGTGGCATCACACAACCTCGAAAACCACTCCACATTCTCAAATCGATCTTACCGACATCACGAACTTCTGGTCAATGTATTTCTTGGCGACGTTCGGCTGAAAATCAGGAGACTCAAGAAACCGCAGGAAAAACTCATACACCAACTGCAGCAAAGAAAATGTCAGAAGGAGAAGTTAATTCACATTCGCCTATGGTGGCTGTTGCACGCTCTCCACCACAACACACCACACACCGATCTCAGATGTGGGCTAAAGACAGACACTATATGACACGGGACGTCACTTCCTTCACTAGGGGGGTCAAAAGTCCAGACGCTCACAGAGGATTGCCACAGCGGGCTCGGACGAGAGACTAAGTAAGGGGAAATAACTTTCAGATCCACCAGACATCATAACAGCTTGTGCACTGAAGAACAAACGAGATGCAAATACAGCGACTTTTAGACCGAGGTACCACTGTGCCGTGGTCTACGGTCATGTCGGTACAGTGGCGCAATCCTGCCTTTGCATTTGTGAACATGTAGTTTCGCTCTTACCTATTAACTTAAAAAAACCACTGTAAGCTCGGTGGTGTTGGCTGAAAGTTCTCAACTCGCTGATGATGCTCCATGCGACACGGACTAAACTAAGTGAAGGAGTGGGACACGGCAGTAACTGATTTAGTGAAGGACCAAGTCTGAAATACCACTGAAATACAATCTGAGTAAATACCAAGTCTCTCACTCTTTTTAGTTAAAAAAAAAAAAAAACCTGTGCAGACCGAGTGCCGCTAATCAATTTCCACCTATTTTCTAGTCTACCTTTCCTCAACAAATCGCTTGAATGTTGTGTCAATCAACTGGTCATCAATAGCTGGCGCACTCCACACGACTGAGGCCGAACCCTCCACACGACTGATGTGGAATATTCCAAACACACGCTGATCATGCTCCAACAACTGCATGTTAATAACTGGGCACGAGTTGACATAAATAGGGCAGGAGTTTTTGTCACACAAATCCTTGTTGATAATGGTTTAAGACAGGGGTGTGTTTTAGTACCCCTTCTGTTTAGTCTTTTTATTTTGGATTTTCGAGCTGCACTGGCTAGTAGTAATTATTTTCCTCCCAAAATCAGCAACATTTGCCTCCATTGTCTTACGGATGCCGATGACCTAGTGATAATTGATTATACCTCAACAGGGCTACAAAGAAAAGTCCATGCCTTGCAATCCTATTGTGAGGAAGAGCGATCACTTGTCAATGTAGAAAAAACTAACACCAATATTTTTGAAGAAATTTCTGAAATGTACCTGTTTTTTAAACAATGTACCCTTAAAACAGGTTTTGGATTAGAAATATTTAGGTCTCACTTTTTTTGCAATCAATAATGAAATAAGCATTTAGCAATAGAGACAGTGTTGGTGACAGGAAATCCGCTCCGAGGTCTCTCTGTGGAGCCCCTGAAAAGGGCACCAGAGGTAAGTTAACCCCACAGGCATTGTATGGGACGGAGCTTGGAGTGATTGATCAGAGTGTGGATTGGGAGTCACGGGAGAGCCTCCGTCTAAAGGCTCTCCTTGGCTCCCAAGGAACTCTATGATCCACACAAATAGGCTGGAGTTGGAGCTTGATTCTTGGACCCTTCTAGCTGAAGGTTGAGTACTAATGTTCTTCTGCGACATCAAATGATGCAACAGAGAGAGGAACTCTCCTGTTTGATGATGAAGGACATTATCCCTCGTTCAGATGAATTCTACTGCAACTGATGCAAAGAGAACTGATTATGAAAATTCTCTTTTTAAGATCGATGATTTGATATCCTTTAATATGGGAACAGACGTCCTTCAAGGCGGCTCAATGGCTAGAGGCAGGGAGCACCTCGCGAAGAGCTCGATTGGCTATCTATTGGTTATCTGGGTAAGGCAAAAACCTTTGCATATTTGCACCAGGTCCCTGACAAACGATTACAGAATACAATATTTCTATTGAGGTTAGGAATGGGTCCTGGGTTGAGAATTCATGGCTTTATAATAATGAGTCCTGTTTTTGTGATTTAAACATTTCTTAACTCATCAACTTTTAGACTGTTCTCTTTTCTCCATGTGAAAGGAAAAGGATTCTTTGTCCAATCTTTAGGACGTCCGAATGTAGAGCCACTTTACTCTTAAGGAAGTCTCGAGCTGCATCAATCGCAAGTTGCATCCTGTTCGTAAGGTTGTTTTCATAAAGGTCCAGAGTTTTACTGTGTCTGAATAATCTTGCCTCTTGTACAATATTAGGACTATCGATTAACGTAAACATTTTGATGAATAAATATTGGGCCAAAGTGGAAGTTTAAAAAAAATAATCAGAATGGCTGGAGGGGATGTTAACTTTTAACATGTTTATTTAAAGTGGTACGATTGGATTTTTAAAACATTTTTTAACAGAACTTTATATAGCGCGAACTTGACCCGAATCGGGTATCAGAGCCCTTTACATAGCACCAGTTGCGTTACATGAGGACAATATCATTTTTTGTTAGGCACGGAGAGATTAAGTGATTTGCCCAGAATCACAGGATGTTCAGCGTCATTGCAGAGACTTCGAACCCGGTTCCCCAGATTTGAGGCCTATTGTCTTTGTCAACGCTTGCTATACGAGTGTCCTCACTCTAGTAAATCTACTCTCCATTCCCCTAAACAAAGCGTGACGCGATGGCACTAGGATGGCAGTAAGGGTAACAACTCACTTGGTTCTGCCTAGCAGCCGGCCCGCTCCACTTTATATTTGCGTCTGCTCGCTATACTGGTCCTGCTCACCGTTTTCACCAAACAAGGCAGAAAATATTGTACTAGGGTGAAATCAAGGGTTCCAGAATTGGCTCATTTCAGTCTACTTGCTTTGCTGGTCCCACTCGCCACCTTCACTGCAATGCAATAGATTTCGCATTTGTTAAAGTTAGAGCTGTTGGTGTTGAAAAAAAAAATTGGGCTTTTTTATACCAATAGCATTATGCAAATATCACTCCAACAACTCTAGCGTTAATAAATGTGAGACCTGTTGCATTGCAAATGCTTGTTGGAATGGCAAACACTGCAGGAGGAAAGTTATACAGTCTATGACTGCGGGAAGATTGTGAGGTCTGAAAACTAGACTTAAATGTTTCAACAACGGGTGTACACTAAAGGGCACAAGTGGGTTGTTTGAGAGTCGCAGTCCATATGCAGAGGACGACGACAACGCGATGTATGCGGAGTGTTAGAACTGTGGTGATGACTGTACTTCTCTGAAGAACCTTTTTGGAGCGTCAGAAGATCACACAGGTTAAAAGGACACCTGGCCTTGTGCTTGTGCTGTGAAGGGACGTTGTGTCGACTCCTTTGCAAGCTTTCCCAGAAAACTAAGCCTACCACATCTTTGCTCATCAAAACTCTGTAGGAAGACTTCTAACAAACCAGAGAGTGATGAACTGAGTAAGACTGTAGTAGTCAGACCAGACAAACTGTGCAACTGTCTTACAGGTGTTTTTCCATCACTGCAGGAATGGCACCAGATCAGAGAACACTAAAGAGAAGAGACTGCCTCAGACAAGAAAAGAAACTAAAACTCCCAACCTTCAGGACACGCATTGAAGGAAACCGTGACCAGTGACTAAAGAAGAGAAATAATTAGAGATCACATTTTTAAGAATAAAGAGTCGACCGTGTGTGTTCAGGTACCCTCACTATATATATCAAAACATTAATTGACTGACTGGCCCCCCAACAGTGGATGGCAAGCACAGCTTCATAATCTAGAAAGAATAAGATCTCATTGAAGCAACGTGGGCACATTCTTGTCTGTGCCATTATTTCCTTTTTTTCTGTAAAGGAGTTTGAAACGTGATGCCCCCAGCAATGCACAATATTTAGTACTAGCTGCTCAATGATACTTCTTAAAAGGCTTGTACTACTATATACAATTTTACAAAAATGTTTTTAGAAGCGTGTTTGTTTCCTGACCACGGATGCAGATACTCAACGGCTCATACATATCAAGGACATTGTATGCTGGAGAAAGACCAATATTTCCACATTCTGCACCCCAGCCACGCCCCAGTCTGCACTGCACGGAATAAAGAGCTGAGTAACGCAGTCATCAACTGAAAGGTGGGAGGTGTATTCATCGCTGCCACCACCAGCTCAACCGCAGCAAGATGCCCAGAAGGGAAGGACCATCCAGACCCCGCCCAATCAAGCCTGCTTCACCCTTCAAGTCAAAGCCCAGATCCACAAACCGCTTTAGAGAGCAGGCTGAGGTCTACCCCGCCTCCTACTCCCACTACAAGCCGACTCGCTGCTGCGCTCTGCTTACCTGCAGGTGAGGCCAGGCGGCTTCTAGAGTCGGCTCGTCTTCTTCAGGGTCGAACTCGGCTCCTGTTGGGTTGGACGAGGGCGGCAGCGTGCGGAACAAGTTCACTGAAAACTAAGACAACCTTGGACATGTCAGAAAGAGAAAGTTCACAGGTCGATCAACAATCCCCAGATGTTTGTCAGCACAGTGAAGCATTCTCTCTACATGCACCCACACTATGGCTCCAACAGCGGGGACCAAACACCTGCTTCAACAGAGGCATTGTACCGAGGTTGTAACAATCACATCAGCACTTCAGCTCTGGACCTCTGCCAGAAGCACCTGCATCAACAGAACAGAACCAGGAGCCCCACTGTATCCACACCAAGGCTGGGGGTGGTCTTGTTCTACTGTACGCCATGCTTGCATACTCGGCAAACACTGCAAACAGCATACAAGGAATGTACTAGTTGAACAACAACCCTTTCAAAGATAAGTCATGGCACACAATATTTAAATAGCAGCAAATGCATTTCTACTTTTATATTTAGTTTAAATGCAAGCAAGAAATATATTTTCAAGCAGTAAAAACATATTTAAAAAAAGTTTATTTTCTGGTGTCATTAAATTCATAGGCCTCATTGCTCATCACCAACCATTAACAGGACAAAGAAACCTCTTCGTTTAATGAGTTTGGTATAATGTATGACCAGCACGCTCGCAGAATAAAGGCAGAATTTTGTGACTACAGGGTAACTGCCCAGGAGTGTCGTGATGAAGTGAAGGTTCCTAACGTAAGTAGCAAGCTTAATCGCCTCGGACAGGTCTGCAAGAGCCTCGGCTCGTTCAAGTAGGACTACGCCAATGTTGTGTAAATGATTAAGGATGCACCAAAGCAGTTTCACTGATCAACAGACTGCACTCTAGCAGGGACCCAGTCACTTAAGCTGTCACACAACGGTGTAGGGAGTGGTTTAGTCATCTAGGGAGCAGCAATCCCCAGGTACACGAGTGCTTTCCTTATCCAGTGCGCAGCCGCTTCATGAAGCACTTATGATCAATCCCCAGGAGCACGAGTGCTTTACTTATCCAGTGCGCAGCCGCTTCATGAAGCACTTATGATCAATCCCCAGGAGCACGAGTGCTTTACTTATCCAGTGCGCAGCCGCTTCATGAAGCACTTATGATCAATCCCCAGGAGCACGAGTGCTTTACTTACCCAGAGCGCAGCCGCTTCATGAAGCACTTATGATCAATCCCCAGGTACACGAGTGCTTTACTTATCCAGTGCGCAGCCGCTTCATGAAGCACTTATGATCAATCCCCAGGAGCACGAGTGCTTTACTTATCCAGTGCGCAGCCGCTTCATGAAGCACTTATGATCAATCCCCAGGAGCACAAGTGCTTTACTTATCCAGTGCACAGCCGCTTCATGAAGCACTTATGATCAATCCCCAGGAGCACGAGTGCTTTACTTATCCAGAGCGCAGCCGCTTCATGAAGCACTTCTGATCAATCCCCAGGTACACGAGTGCTTTACTTATCCAGTGCGCAGCCGCTTCATGAAGCACTTCTGATCAATCCCCAGCAGCATGAGTGCTTTACTTATCCAGTGCGCAGCCGCTTCATGAGGCACTTATGATCAATCCCCAGGAGCACGAGTGCTTTACTTACCCAGAGCGCAGCCGCTTCATGAAGCACTTATGATCAATCCCCAGGAGCACGAGTGCTTTACTTATCCAGTGCGCAGCCGCTTCATGAAGCACTTATGATCAATCCCCAGGAGCACGAGTGCTTTACTTATCCAGTGCGCAGCCGCTTCATGAAGCACTTATGATCAATCCCCAGGAGCACCAGTGCTTTACTTATCCAGTGCGCAGCCGCTTCATGAAGCACTTATGATCAATCCCCAGGAGCACGAGTGCTTTACTTATCCAGTGCGCACCCGCTTCATGAAGCACTTATGATCAATCCCCAGGAGCACAAGTGCTTTACTTATCCAGTGTGCAGCCGCTTCATGAAGCACTTATGATCAATCCCCAGGAGCACAAGTGCTTTACTTATCCAGTGCACAGCCGCTTCATGAAGCACTTATGATCAATCCCCAGGAGCACGAGTGCTTTACTTATCCAGAGCGCAGCCGCTTCATGAAGCACTTCTGATCAATCCCCAGGTACACGAGTGCTTTATTTATCCAGTGCGCAGCCGCTTCATGAAGCACTTCTGATCAATCCCCAGCAGCATGAGTGCTTTACTTATCCAGTGCGCAGCCGCTTCATGAGGCACTTATGATCAATCCCCAGGAGCACGAGTGCTTTACTTACCCAGAGCGCAGCCGCTTCATGAAGCACTTATGATCAATCCCCAGGAGCACGAGTGCTTTACTTATCCAGTGCGCAGCCGCTTCATGAAGCACTTATGATCAATCCCCAGGAGCACGAGTGCTTTACTTATCCAGTGCGCAGCCGCTTCATGAAGCACTTATGATCAATCCCCAGGAGCACCAGTGCTTTACTTATCCAGTGCGCAGCCGCTTCATGAAGCACTTATGATCAATCCCCAGGAGCACGAGTGCTTTACTTATCCAGTGCGCAGCCGCTTCATGAAGCACTTATGATCAATCCCCAGGAGCACGAGTGCTTTACTTATCCAGTGCGCAGCCGCTTCATGAAGCACTTATGATCAATCCCCAGGAGCACGAGTGCTTTACTTATCCAGTGCACAGCCGCTTCATGAAGCACTTATGATCAATCCCCAGGAGCACGAGTGCTTTACTTATCCAGAGCGCAGCCGCTTCATGAAGCACTTCTGATCAATCCCCAGGTACACGAGTGCTTTACTTATCCAGTGCGCAGCCGCTTCATGAAGCACTTCTGATCAATCCCCAGCAGCATGAGTGCTTTACTTATGTGGAAGAGGTGTGGCGCCGCGGCCAGGGCGACTGACGCTGGAATCTGGGGACCACGGTTCGATCCCCGACTCCGGCGGCAGGTCAGCCCAGCACCATGTGACTCTGGGCAATAGCTCGCTTAATCTTCCCGACGGCCCCCCAGCGCCTAGAGACCCTTACGGGTGATTGTGCGCTTTACAAATGTGGACTTTACTTTACTTATCCAGTGCGCAGCCGCTTCATGAAGCACTTATGATCAATCCCCAGGAGCACAAGTGCTTTACTTATCCAGTGCGCAGCCGCTTCATGAAGCACTTATGATCAATCCCCAGGAGGACGAGTGCTTTACTTATCCAGTGTGCAGCAGCTTCACGAAGCACCTATGATCAATCCTCAGGAGCACGAGTGCTTTACTTATCCAGTGCGCAGCCGCTTCATGAAGCACTTATGATCAATCCCCAGCAGCATGAGTGCTTTACTTATCCAATGCGCAGCCGCTTCATGAAGCACTTATGATCAATCCCCAGGAGCACGAGTGCTTTACTTACCCAGAGCGCAGCCGCTTCATGAAGCACTTATGATCAATCCCCAGGAGCACGAGTGCTTTACTTATCCAGTGCGCAGCCGCTTCATGAAGCACTTATGATCAATCCCCAGGAGCACTAGTGCTTTACTTATCCAGTGCGCAGCCGCTTCATGAAGCACTTATGATCAATCCCCAGGAGCACAAGTGCTTTACTTATCCAGTGCACAGCCGCTTCATGAAGCACTTATGATCAATCCCCAGGAGCACGAGTGCTTTACTTATCCAGAGCGCAGCCGCTTCATGAAGCACTTCTGATCAATCCCCAGGTACACGAGTGCTTTACTTATCCAGTGCGCAGCCGCTTCATGAAGCACTTCTGATCAATCCCCAGCAGCATGAGTGCTTTACTTATCCAGTGCGCAGCCGCTTCATGAGGCACTTATGATCAATCCCCAGGAGCACGAGTGCTTTACTTACCCAGAGCGCAGCCGCTTCATGAAGCACTTATGATCAATCCCCAGGAGCACGAGTGCTTTACTTATCCAGTGCGCAGCCGCTTCATGAAGCACTTATGATCAATCCCCAGGAGCACGAGTGCTTTACTTATCCAGTGCGCAGCCGCTTCATGAAGCACTTATGATCAATCCCCAGGAGCACCAGTGCTTTACTTATCCAGTGCGCAGCCGCTTCATGAAGCACTTATGATCAATCCCCAGGAGCACGAGTGCTTTACTTATCCAGTGCGCAGCCGCTTCATGAAGCACTTATGATCAATCCCCAGGAGCACGAGTGCTTTACTTATCCAGTGCGCAGCCGCTTCATGAAGCACTTATGATCAATCCCCAGGAGCACGAGTGCTTTACTTATCCAGTGCACAGCCGCTTCATGAAGCACTTATGATCAATCCCCAGGAGCACGAGTGCTTTACTTATCCAGAGCGCAGCCGCTTCATGAAGCACTTCTGATCAATCCCCAGGTACACGAGTGCTTTACTTATCCAGTGCGCAGCCGCTTCATGAAGCACTTCTGATCAATCCCCAGCAGCATGAGTGCTTTACTTATGTGGAAGAGGTGTGGCGCCGCGGCCAGGGCGACTGACGCTGGAATCTGGGGACCACGGTTCGATCCCCGACTCCGGCGGCAGGTCAGCCCAGCACCATGTGACTCTGGGCAATAGCTCGCTTAATCTTCCCGACGGCCCCCCAGCGCCTAGAGACCCTTACGGGTGATTGTGCGCTTTACAAATGTGGACTTTACTTTACTTATCCAGTGCGCAGCCGCTTCATGAAGCACTTATGATCAATCCCCTGGGGCACAAGTGCTTTACTTATCCAGTGCGCAGCCGCTTCATGAAGCACTTATGATCAATCCCCAGGAGGACGAGTGCTTTACTTATCCAGTGTGCAGCAGCTTCACGAAGCACCTATGATCAATCCTCAGGAGCACGAGTGCTTTACTTATCCAGTGCGCAGCCGCTTCATGAAGCACTTATGATCAATCCCCAGGAGCACAAGTGCTTTACTTATCCAGTGTGCAGCCACTTCATGAAGCACTTATGATCAATCCCCAGGAGCACAAGTGCTTTACTTATCCAGTGTGCAGCCACTTCATGAAGCACTTCTGATCAATCCCCAGGAGCACGAGTGCTTTACTTATCCAGTGCGCAGCCGCTTCATGAAGCACTTATGATCAGTCCCCAGGAGCACGAGTGCTTTACTTATCCAGTGCGCAGCCGCTTCATGAAGCACTTATGATCAGTCCCCAGGAGCACGAGTGCTTTACTTATCCAGTGCGCAGCCGCTTCATGAAGCACTTATGATCAATCCCCAGGAGCACAAGTGCTTTACTTATCCAGTGCGCAGCCGCTTCATGAAGCACTTATGATCAATCCCCAGGCGCACGAGTGCTTTACTTATCCAGTGCGCAGCCGCTTCATGAAGCACTTATGATCAATCCCCAGGAGCACGAGTGCTTTACTTATCCAGTGCGCAGCCGCTTCATGAAGCACTTATGATCAATCCCAAGGTGCACGAGTGCTTTACTTATCCAGTGTGCAGCCGCTTCATGAAGCACTTATGATCAATCCCCAGGAGCACGAGTGCTTTACTTATCCAGTGCGCAGCCGCTTCATGAAGCACTTATGATCAATCCCAAGGTGCACGAGTGCTTTACTTATCCAGTGTGCAGCAGCTTCACGAAGCACCTATGATCAATCCTCAGGAGCACGAGTGCTTTACTTATCCAGTGCGCAGCCGCTTCATGAAGCACTTATGATCAATCCCCAGGAGCACAAGTGCTTTACTTATCCAGTGTGCAGCCACTTCATGAAGCACTTATGATCAATCCCCAGGAGCACGAGTGCTTTACTTATCCAGTGTGCAGCCACTTCATGAAGCACTTATGATCAATCCCCAGGAGCACGAGTGCTTTACTTATCCAGTGCGCAGCCGCTTCATGAAGCACTTATGATCAGTCCCCAGGAGCACGAGTGCTTTACTTATCCAGTGCGCAGCCGCTTCATGAAGCACTTATGATCAGTCCCCAGCAGCATGAGTGCTCTACTTATCCAGTGCGCAGCCGCTTCATGAAGCACTTATGATCAATCCCCAGGAGCACAAGTGCTTTACTTATCCAGTGTGCATCCGCTTCATGAAGCACTTATGATCAATCCCCAGGAGCACGAGTGCTTTACTTATCCAGTGCGCAGCCGCTTCATGAAGCACTTATGATCAGTCCCCAGGAGCACGAGTGCTTTACTTATCCAGTGCGCAGCCGCTTCATGAAGCACTTATGATCAATCCCCAGGAGCACGAGTGCTTTACTTATCCAGTGCGCAGCCGCTTCATGAAGCACTTCTGATCAATCCCCAGCAGCATGAGTGCTCTACTTATCCAGTGCGCAGCCGCTTCATGAAGCACTTATGATCAATCCCCAGGAGCACAAGTGCTTTACTTATCCAGTGTGCATCCGCTTCATGAAGCACTTATGATCAATCCCCAGGAGCACGAGTGCTTTACTTATCCAGTGCGCAGCCGCTTCATGAAGCACTTATGATCAGTCCCCAGGAGCACGAGTGCTTTACTTATCCAGTGCGCAGCCGCTTCATGAAGCACTTATGATCAATCCCCAGGAGCACGAGTGCTTTACTTATCCAGTGCGCAGCCGCTTCATGAAGCACTTATGATCAATCCCCAGGAGCACGAGTGCTTTACTTATCCAGTGTGCAGCTGCTTCATGAAGCACTTTTGATCAATCCCCAGGAGTACGAGTGCTTTACTTATCCACTGCGCAGCCGCTTCATGAAGCACTTATGATCAATCCCCAGGAGCACGAGTGCTTTACTTATCCAGTGCGCAGCCGCTTCATGAAGCACTTCTGATCAATCCCCAGCAGCATGAGTGCTCTACTTATCCAGTGCGCAGCCGCTTCATGAAGCACTTATGATCAATCCCCAGGAGCACAAGTGCTTTACTTATCCAGTGTGCATCCGCTTCATGAAGCACTTATGATCAATCCCCAGGAGCACGAGTGCTTTACTTATCCAGTGCGCAGCCGCTTCATGAAGCACTTATGATCAGTCCCCAGGAGCACGAGTGCTTTACTTATCCAGTGCGCAGCCGCTTCATGAAGCACTTATGATCAATCCCCAGCAGCATGAGTGCTCTACTTATCCAGTGCGCAGCCGCTTCATGAAGCACTTATGATCAATCCCCAGGAGCACGAGTGCTTTACTTAACCAGTGCGCAGCCGCTTCATGAAGCACTTATGATCAGTCCCCAGGAGCACGAGTGCTTTACTTATCCAGTGCGCAGCCGCTTCATGAAGCACTTATGATCCGTCCCCAGGAGCAAGAGTGCTTTACTTATCCAGTGCGCAGCCGCTTCAGGAAGCACTTATGATCAATCCCCAGGAGCACGAGTGCTTTACTTATCCAATGCGCAGCCGCTTCATGAAGCATTTATGATGAATCGCCAGGAGCAGAGTGCTTTACTTATCCAGTGCGCAGCCGCTTCATGAAGCACTTATGATCAATCCCCAGGAGCACAAGTGCTTTACTTATCCAGTGCGCAGCCGCTTCATGAAGCACTTATGATCAATCCCCAGGAGCACAAGTGCTTTACTTATCCAGTGCGCAGCCGCTTCATGAAGCACTTACGATCAATCCCCAGGTACACGAGTGCTTTACTTATCCAGTGCGCAGCCGCTTCATGAAGCACTTATGATCAATCCCCAGGAGCACGAGTGCTTTACTTATCCAGTGCGCAGGAGCTTCATGAAGCACTTACGATCAATCCCCAGGTACACGAGTGCTTTACTTATCCAGTGCGCAGCCGCTTCATGAAGCACTTACGATCAATCCCCAGGAGCACGAGTGGTTTACTTATCCAGTGCGCAGCCGCTTCATGAAGCACTTATGATGAATCCCCAGGAGCACGAGTGCTTTACTTATCCAGAGCGCAGCCGCTTCATGAAGCACTTATGATCAATCCCCAGGAGCACGAGTGCTTTACTTATCCAGAGCGCAGCCGCTTCATGAAGCACTTCTGATCAATCCCCAGGTACACGAGTGCTTTACTTATCCAGTGCGCAGCCGCTTCATGAAGCACTTCTGATCAATCCCCAGCAGCATGAGTGCTTTACTTATGTGGAAGAGGTGTGGCGCCGCGGCCAGGGCGACTGACGCTGGAATCTGGGGACCACGGTTCGATCCCCGACTCCGGCGGCAGGTCAGCCCAGCACCATGTGACTCTGGGCAATAGCTCGCTTAATCTTCCCGACGGCCCCCCAGCGCCTAGAGACCCTTACGGGTGATTGTGCGCTTTACAAATGTGGACTTTACTTTACTTATCCAGTGCGCAGCCGCTTCATGAAGCACTTATGATCAATCCCCTGGGGCACAAGTGCTTTACTTATCCAGTGCGCAGCCGCTTCATGAAGCACTTATGATCAATCCCCAGGAGGACGAGTGCTTTACTTATCCAGTGTGCAGCAGCTTCACGAAGCACCTATGATCAATCCTCAGGAGCACGAGTGCTTTACTTATCCAGTGCGCAGCCGCTTCATGAAGCACTTATGATCAATCCCCAGGAGCACAAGTGCTTTACTTATCCAGTGTGCAGCCACTTCATGAAGCACTTATGATCAATCCCCAGGAGCACAAGTGCTTTACTTATCCAGTGTGCAGCCACTTCATGAAGCACTTCTGATCAATCCCCAGGAGCACGAGTGCTTTACTTATCCAGTGCGCAGCCGCTTCATGAAGCACTTATGATCAGTCCCCAGGAGCACGAGTGCTTTACTTATCCAGTGCGCAGCCGCTTCATGAAGCACTTATGATCAGTCCCCAGGAGCACGAGTGCTTTACTTATCCAGTGCGCAGCCGCTTCATGAAGCACTTATGATCAATCCCCAGGAGCACAAGTGCTTTACTTATCCAGTGCGCAGCCGCTTCATGAAGCACTTATGATCAATCCCCAGGCGCACGAGTGCTTTACTTATCCAGTGCGCAGCCGCTTCATGAAGCACTTATGATCAATCCCCAGGAGCACGAGTGCTTTACTTATCCAGTGCGCAGCCGCTTCATGAAGCACTTATGATCAATCCCAAGGTGCACGAGTGCTTTACTTATCCAGTGTGCAGCCGCTTCATGAAGCACTTATGATCAATCCCCAGGAGCACGAGTGCTTTACTTATCCAGTGCGCAGCCGCTTCATGAAGCACTTATGATCAATCCCAAGGTGCACGAGTGCTTTACTTATCCAGTGTGCAGCAGCTTCACGAAGCACCTATGATCAATCCTCAGGAGCACGAGTGCTTTACTTATCCAGTGCGCAGCCGCTTCATGAAGCACTTATGATCAATCCCCAGGAGCACAAGTGCTTTACTTATCCAGTGTGCAGCCACTTCATGAAGCACTTATGATCAATCCCCAGGAGCACGAGTGCTTTACTTATCCAGTGTGCAGCCACTTCATGAAGCACTTATGATCAATCCCCAGGAGCACGAGTGCTTTACTTATCCAGTGCGCAGCCGCTTCATGAAGCACTTATGATCAGTCCCCAGGAGCACGAGTGCTTTACTTATCCAGTGCGCAGCCGCTTCATGAAGCACTTATGATCAGTCCCCAGCAGCATGAGTGCTCTACTTATCCAGTGCGCAGCCGCTTCATGAAGCACTTATGATCAATCCCCAGGAGCACAAGTGCTTTACTTATCCAGTGTGCATCCGCTTCATGAAGCACTTATGATCAATCCCCAGGAGCACGAGTGCTTTACTTATCCAGTGCGCAGCCGCTTCATGAAGCACTTATGATCAGTCCCCAGGAGCACGAGTGCTTTACTTATCCAGTGCGCAGCCGCTTCATGAAGCACTTATGATCAATCCCCAGGAGCACGAGTGCTTTACTTATCCAGTGCGCAGCCGCTTCATGAAGCACTTCTGATCAATCCCCAGCAGCATGAGTGCTCTACTTATCCAGTGCGCAGCCGCTTCATGAAGCACTTATGATCAATCCCCAGGAGCACAAGTGCTTTACTTATCCAGTGTGCATCCGCTTCATGAAGCACTTATGATCAATCCCCAGGAGCACGAGTGCTTTACTTATCCAGTGCGCAGCCGCTTCATGAAGCACTTATGATCAGTCCCCAGGAGCACGAGTGCTTTACTTATCCAGTGCGCAGCCGCTTCATGAAGCACTTATGATCAATCCCCAGGAGCACGAGTGCTTTACTTATCCAGTGCGCAGCCGCTTCATGAAGCACTTATGATCAATCCCCAGGAGCACGAGTGCTTTACTTATCCAGTGTGCAGCTGCTTCATGAAGCACTTTTGATCAATCCCCAGGAGTACGAGTGCTTTACTTATCCACTGCGCAGCCGCTTCATGAAGCACTTATGATCAATCCCCAGGAGCACGAGTGCTTTACTTATCCAGTGCGCAGCCGCTTCATGAAGCACTTCTGATCAATCCCCAGCAGCATGAGTGCTCTACTTATCCAGTGCGCAGCCGCTTCATGAAGCACTTATGATCAATCCCCAGGAGCACAAGTGCTTTACTTATCCAGTGTGCATCCGCTTCATGAAGCACTTATGATCAATCCCCAGGAGCACGAGTGCTTTACTTATCCAGTGCGCAGCCGCTTCATGAAGCACTTATGATCAGTCCCCAGGAGCACGAGTGCTTTACTTATCCAGTGCGCAGCCGCTTCATGAAGCACTTATGATCAATCCCCAGCAGCATGAGTGCTCTACTTATCCAGTGCGCAGCCGCTTCATGAAGCACTTATGATCAATCCCCAGGAGCACGAGTGCTTTACTTAACCAGTGCGCAGCCGCTTCATGAAGCACTTATGATCAGTCCCCAGGAGCACGAGTGCTTTACTTATCCAGTGCGCAGCCGCTTCATGAAGCACTTATGATCCGTCCCCAGGAGCAAGAGTGCTTTACTTATCCAGTGCGCAGCCGCTTCAGGAAGCACTTATGATCAATCCCCAGGAGCACGAGTGCTTTACTTATCCAATGCGCAGCCGCTTCATGAAGCATTTATGATGAATCGCCAGGAGCAGAGTGCTTTACTTATCCAGTGCGCAGCCGCTTCATGAAGCACTTATGATCAATCCCCAGGAGCACAAGTGCTTTACTTATCCAGTGCGCAGCCGCTTCATGAAGCACTTATGATCAATCCCCAGGAGCACAAGTGCTTTACTTATCCAGTGCGCAGCCGCTTCATGAAGCACTTACGATCAATCCCCAGGTACACGAGTGCTTTACTTATCCAGTGCGCAGCCGCTTCATGAAGCACTTATGATCAATCCCCAGGAGCACGAGTGCTTTACTTATCCAGTGCGCAGGAGCTTCATGAAGCACTTACGATCAATCCCCAGGTACACGAGTGCTTTACTTATCCAGTGCGCAGCCGCTTCATGAAGCACTTACGATCAATCCCCAGGAGCACGAGTGGTTTACTTATCCAGTGCGCAGCCGCTTCATGAAGCACTTATGATGAATCCCCAGGAGCACGAGTGCTTTACTTATCCAGAGCGCAGCCGCTTCATGAAGCACTTATGATCAATCCCCAGGAGCACGAGTGCTTTACTTATCCAGAGCGCAGCCGCTTCATGAAGCACTTATGATCAATCCCCAGGAGCACGAGTGCTTTACTTATCCAGAGCGCAGCCGCTTCATGAAGCACTTATGATCAATCCCCAGGTACACAAGTGCTTTACTTATCCAGTGCGCAGCCGCTTCATGAAGCACTTATGATCAATCCCCAGGAGCACGAGTGCTTTACTTATCCAGAGCGCAGCCGCTTCATGAAGCACTTATGATCAATCCCCAGGAGCAGGAGTGCTTTACTTATCCAGTGCGCAGCCGCTTCATGAAGCACTTATGATCAATCCCCAGGAGCACGAGTGCTTTACTTATCCAGTGCGCAGCCGCTTCATGAAGCACTTATGATCAATCCCCAGGAGCAGGAGTGCTTTCCTTATCCATTGCGCAGCCTCTTCATGAAGCACTTATGATCAATCCCCAGGAGCACGAGTGCTTTCCTTATCCAGTGCACAGCCGCATCCCGAAGCACTTATGATGAATCCCCAGGAGCACGAGTGCTTTACTTATCCAGTGCGCAGCCGCTTCATGAAGCACTTATGATCAATCCCCAGGAGCACGAGTGCTTTACTTATCCAGTGCACAGCCGCTTCCCGAAGCACTTATGATCAATCCCCAGGAGCACGAGTGCTTTACTTATCCACTGCGCAGCCGCTTCATGAAGCACTTATGATCAATCCCCAGGAGCACGAGTGCTTTACTTATCCACTGCGCAGCCGCTTCATGAAGCACTTATGATCAATCCCCAGGAGCACGAGTGCTTTACTTATCCAGTGCGCAGCCGCTTCATGAAGCACTTCTGATCAATCCCCAGCAGCATGAGTGCTTTACTTATCCAGTGCGCAGCCGCTTCATGAAGCACTTATGATCAATCCCCAGGAGCACAAGTGCTTTACTTATCCAGTGCGCAGCCGCTTCATGAAGCACTTATGATCAATCCCCAGGAGGACGAGTGCTTTACTTATCCAGTGTGCAGCCGCTTCATGAAGCACTTATGATCAATCCCCAGGAGCACGAGTGCTTTACTTATCCAGTGCGCAGCCGCTTCATGAAGCACTTATGATCAATCCCCAGGAGCACGAGTGCTTTACTTATCCAGTGCGCAGCCGCTTCATGAAGCACTTATGATCAATCCCTAGGAGCACGAGTGCTTTACTTATCCAGTGCGCAGCTGCTTCATGAAGCACTTATGATCAATCCCCAGGTACACGAGTGCTTTACTTATCCAGTGCGCAGCCGCTTCATGAAGCACTTATGATCAATCCCCAGGAGCACGAGTGCTTTACTTATCCAGTGCGCAGCCGCTTCATGAAGCACTTATGATCAATCCCCAGGAGCACGAGTGCTTTACTTATCCAGTGCGCAGCCGCTTCATGAAGCACTTATGATCAATCCCCAGGAGCACGAGTGCTTTACTTATCCAGTGCGCAGCCACTTCATGAAGCACTTATGATGAATCCCCAGGAGCACGGGTGCTTTACTTATCCAGTGCGCAGCCACTTCATGAAGCACTTATGATCAATCCCCAGGAGCACGAGTGCTTTACTTATCCAGTGTGCAGCTGCTTCATGAAGCACTTCTGATCAATCCCCAGGAGTACGAGTGCTTTACTTATCCACTGCGCAGCCGCATTATGAAGCACTTATGATCAATCCCCAGGAGCACGAGTGCTTTACTTATCCAGTGCGCAGCCGCTTCATGAAGCACTTCTGATCAATCCCCAGCAGCATGAGTGCTTTACTTATGTGGAAGAGGTGTGGCGCCGCGGCCAGGGCGACTGACGCTGGAATCTGGGGACCACGGTTCGATCCCCGACTCCGGCGGCAGGTCAGCCCAGCACCATGTGACTCTGGGCAATAGCTCGCTTAATCTTCCCGACGGCCCCCCAGCGCCTAGAGACCCTTACGGGTGATTGTGCGCTTTACAAATGTGGACTTTACTTTACTTATCCAGTGCGCAGCGGCTTCATGAAGCACTTATGATCAATCCCCAGGAGCACAAGTGCTTTACTTATCCAGTGTGCAGCCGCTTCATGAAGCACTTATGATCAATCCCCAGGAGCACGAGTGCTTTACTTATCCAGTGCGCAGCCGCTTCATGAAGCACTTATGATCAGTCCCCAGGAGCACGAGTGCTTTACTTATCCAGTGCGCAGCCGCTTCATGAAGCACTTATGATCAATCCCCAGGAGAACGAGTGCTTTACTTATCCAGTGCGCAGCCGCTTCATGAAGCACTTATGATCAATCCCCAGGAGCACGAGTGCTTTACTTATCCAGTGCGCAGCCGCTTCATGAGGCACTTATGATCAATCCCCAGGCGCACGAGTGCTTTACTTATCCAGTGTGCAGCCGCTTCATGAAGCACTTATGATCAATCCCCAGGAGCACGAGTGCTTTACTTATCCAGTGTGCAGCCGCTTCATGAAGCACTTCTGATCAATCCCCAGCAGCAGGAGTGCTTTACTTATCCAGTGCGCAGCCGCTTCATGAAGCACTTATGATCAATCCCCAGGAGCACAAGTGCTTTACTTATCCAGTGCGCAGCCGCTTCAGGAAGCACTTATGATCAATCCCCAGGAGCACGAGTGCTTTACTTATCCAATGCGCAGCCGCTTCATGAAGCATTTATGATGAATCGCCAGGAGCAGAGTGCTTTACTTATCCAGTGCGCAGCCGCTTCATGAAGCACTTATGATCAATCCCCAGGAGCACGAGTGCTTTACTTATCCAGTGCGCAGCCGCTTCATGAAGCACTTATGATCAATCCCCAGGAGCACGAGTGCTTTACTTATCCAGTGCGCAGCCGCTTCATGAGGCACTTATGATCAATCCCCAGGCGCACGAGTGTTCTACTTATCCAGTGCGCAGCCGCTTCATGAAGCACTTACGATCAATCCCCAGGAGAACGAGTGCTTTGCTTATCCAGTGCGCAGCCGCTTCATGAGGCACTTATGATCAATCCCCAGGAGCACGAGTGCTTTACTTATCCAGTGCGCAGCCGCTTCTTGAAGCACTTACAGCATAGCTAAATATTTTTCAGCTAACAGAAGCCTGGGCATGCGGTTCCTAATCCTTCAGCATTAAGGGTTCTACATGGACACCCTATGACATCCACAACTAAAAATAATAACTAAGCAAGTTAGAAAGTTCACATTACAATTTCTTCCAGCACTGGGGGTCACTGAGTACTGGAAGATGGCAAAATAGAGTTCTCCTTGGATTTGGTAACAATTGCTGAGCAGGACGGGGCTTTCCCACAAACACCCACTCCCAGTTAAGAATGTTTGCTGCTTACACTCCCCAGACATCAAGAGACACAAGGGGCATCAGCTCTTACCATGAGGACAGCTTCTGGGTAGATCGACTCCGTGACCACATCGCGGTTGTGCGTAATGTACTCCACCATCTCGTTCAGCCCTGCTCGCTTCACCTCCTTGAATTTCAGGTCGCTCAGGGGGTCGGACACGAAGTCGAACAGTACACAACATTGCCGCAGTTTCTGGACGAAAAGCTCTTCTCGATCAACTGTTGGAGAATCTGGAAGGGATGGGAAATCATGGGATGGCCAATCGGTGTTGGCAAATCAAGCATACAAGATAAAAAAAACTCCCACCAGTGAAGTGATCGGAAACACAAAGAGATGACCAAGATCAACTACTAAAAGAGGGCAACAAGGACAAACAAAGCAGCAGGTGGCCAACAGCAGCACAAAAGTTCCGATCAGGTTAAACAGAAGAACGCCCGCTACAGACAAAGAGGGACATGGCAGTGTAGAGTTGTACATGTACAGTAGATCATATGAGCAAGAGATAGATATTATTAAACAATACCAGATACACGAAAAGCGCAAAATACCATCCTACACATATTCTCGTGTACTCAAAACAGACAAAAGGGCAACTGCTATACACAGCCAGTTGCCTGTAAAATGGTCTTACTCTTGCTTTCCTTAAATAAGGAGGTCAAGCATGACTATTCAGTATCGTGGTGTTGAGTGCAAGGAGGAAACACTATGTGGAGTCACATTCGGCATTTATGTAGTACAGCTGACAAAACCCTGACATCTGTTCGAACAGTACCATATCATGGTGTAGGAAGCTGGCTCTGTATATACTACACCAAAGTCCGGTATAGTGTGCACAGAGTCCAGTGGAACCCCGGAGTTAGGCAGAGGTAAAGTTAGGTAGCACCTCCCTCTCTATGTGTGGTTGTGTGGTCGAGCATTAAGGCTTTATCAGAGGACAGGTGAAGCATTTGTTGTACACACTCAGTCAGCAAATGAATTCACACACTCAAAGACTGAACTTCAGACCAATTGTTTTTGTATGAAAATATTCTATTAGTTATTTTATTTTCTAGAATCAAGCATGCCTGGCACAGGTATGCAATAAGAAATGCGTTACTTACCTGTAACTGCAGTTATCCAGTATTGGTGTCTTTCATAGATTCACATGCCTGAATCATTCCCCGTCATCGAGACGGGAGTCTCCGATACATAGAAAAGTAATGTCCTATAGACATACATAGAGAATAGTAGGCCTAAAGGCCTCACCTTAGTAACATATCCATGTCCTTTTGTAAAAAGGACCAAACTCTAAACAAGAGCCAATCAGCTATCACCTCCCTCTAGAACCTTCCTGGCAGGAGCCTCAGTCCCTCAGATTTTCGTACGCACTAAGCTAAGTAGGCGTATTACTGAGAGAAGTAGGTGAGCCCTTCCAGGGGAGGCGGGAGGGTTGCATGTGAATCTATGAAAGACACCAATACTGGATAACTGCAGTTACAGGTAAGTAACGCATTTCTTATCCAGTATTATGGGTCTTTCATAGATTCACATGCCTGAATCAGAGTAGCAAGGAATGCAGAGTGCACATTTCTGATGGAACAGCATATACTATTCCTTAGATAATACACATCATGCGAGCATGAACCATCATTAGACATCCACAATAAGTATTAGTAAAGAAATGTGCATACCAGAGTAGGATGGAGGGACAGAGGAAGGCTCACCTTACTGAAATATATAGCTGAACACTGCTTGTCCCACTACTGCATCCTTCCTTAGCTCCGTATCCAGGCAGTAGTGCCTAGTGAATGTATGCGGCGACTTCCATGTTGCCGCCCTGTAAATGCCAATGACTGGCGCCCCTGCGAAGAGGGCCATAGAAGTGGACATAGCTCTCGTGGAGTGCGCTCTCACTTTGGAATGCAATGGCTGTCCAGCTTGGTCATGACAGAAAGCAATGGCTGCAGAAATCCATCTGGAGATGCTCTGCTTGGTAAGTGGTAGACCTTTCCTAGGTCTGCTGTAAGCTACGAAGAGCTGGTTAGATTTCCTGAATGTTTTCGTTTTGCCAATGTAAAACTTCAAGCATTGTTGAGATCCCTAGAATGCAGCGATCTTTCAGTGGCCATGCTTGGGTTTGGAAAGAAGGAACGCAGAACCACAGGTTCATTTAGGTGGAAGTCCTACGGGACTTTTGGGATAAACCTAGGATTGGTTCTCAGGATTACTCTGTCGTTTTTAAAACTGTAGAAAAGGATCCTGGATTGAAAACGCCTGTAGCTCACGGACCCTCCTTGCAGATGTGAGCGCCAGGAGGAGTGCTGTTTTCCACGAGACATACTTCAGGTCAGCTCTGTGTACTGGTTCTAACGGATGTTTCATGAGCTGGTTAAGAACCGCATTGAGATGCCAGGCAGGTGGCAACACACTTACTGGCGGGAAAGATCTGTATAATCATTTTAGAAATTGCTTAATCGACCTGCTTGACCAGAGAGATTGACTCGTTGAAGTTCTTTTATAACGAGATATTGCTGCTAAGTGTACTTTAATGGAGGAGTGGGCTAGGCCCTACTGTGCCAGATGTAATAGAGAAGGTAAGATTTGCTCCGGTGAGGAGGAGAAAAGCGGAATGCTTTGATCTGCACACCAAACACAAAAGCGCTTCTATATCAGGGAATACGTTTTGGTCGTTCTATCTGCCCTTGCTCTGGCAAGAATGTCCCTACAGTCTTGTGGAATATTCAGATTGTGGAACTCTCGGAACTCAGGAGCCCGGTAGCTAACCTGAGAGACTTCAGATCCGGATGTTGTTCATTGTGAGCAGAGATGGATACTGCCGCAGGTGGATCGGCGGCTCCAGGGATAGACGGTGGAGCTCTGAACTAATGTTGTCTCGGGCAAGTTGGGGCTATTAAAATTAGAGTACAAGGCTCCACCGAAATTTTCCTGAGGACTCTAGGAAGCCTCGGGAATGGCGGAAAGGCGTACGCAAAGACACTTACGCCATGCGATGGAAAATGCATTCCCTACAGACCCTGACTGGGGATGCCAACCTGCGAAGAGTGGGCATTTGGCGTTCATTCTCGTCGCAAATAGATCGATTTGCGGCGTGTCCCATCTGGAGAAGATCTGGTCGATAATTTGTTGATCTAGCTCCCACTTGTGTGACGATGTTTTCTGAATGCTCAACGCGTCAGCGAGCACATTGTCCACGCCTGGGGCATATTCCGCCCTTAGGGTTACATTGTGGAGTATGAGCCAATTCCAGATTTTTTTGCGACTCGCGAGAGAGTGTCAGCGAGCGTGTGCCTCCCTGTTTGTTGAGGTAGTGCATAGTCGTGGCGTTGTCTGTCCGGACGAGCACCAGGGAATATTTGCTTCTTGGCAGGAAAACATGAAGGGCCAGGAAGACTGCCCGCAATTCGAGCAGATTGATATGTAGTTTCTTCTCCATAGGAGACCACTTCCCGCTTATCTGTAGCTCTTGCTTAAAAGCTCCCCAGCCTTCCAAGGAGGCGCCTGTTGTGGCAATATGAGGAGTAGCCGAAGCAGGAATGACAAGCCTTGAGACAGGTTTTGAGATTACATCCACCATTGAAGGGCTCCGACCATCTGAGGATTCACTTTTATGTGGCCTTCGAATGACCCTGTGCATTGGACTCACTGCTTTGAGAGCGCCTCCTGAAGATTCCTCATTCGTAGTTGACAGTGAGGAATCAGGAGGATACACGCTTACATCATCCCCAGGAGGGATTTGAAGAGGCGGACTGTCAAGACTTTCTTCGAGGCTACTATAGTAGCTAGTGCAAGGGGCTTGTTCATCCTCTCTCTGGATGGGAAAGCTTTTGCCGACCGTATGTCCAGGGTTGCACCTAGGAAACTGATGCACTGAGAAGGTTGTAGGACCGATTTTTCCTGATTGAGGGTGAGACCCAAGCAATCGAAAAGCTTTAAGCAGGCGTTGGAAGACCTGGACGCGTCTTTTAAGGATGAAGCCTTGACCAGCCAGTCATCCAGATACGGATAGACTTGGTGATGGCACTGTCTGAGATATGCCGCCACCGGGGTACGACATTTCGTGAATATGCGCGGTGCAGACCTGAGCCCAAAGGGCAAACGCAAAACTGCAAGTGTCTGCCCGCTACTGCAAATCTCAAGTACCTTTTTGTGATTCCTGTGAATTGGGATATGGAAGTAAGCGTCCTGTATGTCTATGGACGCCCTAAAATCCTGCTTTTACAGTAGTCGCAAGATCTCCTGGATCGTTACCATGCGAAACTACTGTTTCTTAGGAATTAGTTGAGGGCCCTGAGGTCCAAGATTGATCTCCACTTCTTGTCTTTTATCTGTATCAAAAGAAGCGGGAATAAAACTCTTTTCCCTTCCGAGATGGAGGTATTCTCCCTATTGCTCCTATCTGCAGCATAATCGAGATCTGTCATAGAAGCAGCCGTAGATTTTTGTCATTTCCGCTGTCCTGTACCTTGAAAGGACGACCTCCCCAAAGAGGATTGCTTGTTTTGCTGTTGTTGGCGCTGTTGGTATTGTGGTTTACTCTGGCCTGAAGAGCAGGAAGACTTGTATTGATAATTCCCTCTGTGGGAAGACTGTCCTCTTCCTCTATTTCTACTAAAGGACTGGTTCTTGTACTGAAGAGTGCCCAAAGCTCTCGCAGTGTCTGCTTCGTCAATTTGTTGTGCCAAACAGTAACCGACTATCATATGGCATGTCCAAAATCTTTGTTTGCACCTCAGGACTGAAAGAGGTTGCCTTTAGCCATCCTTGGAGCCGCAAGACTGCTGCTCCAGCCAACTGGCGGAACCCTGTCATAGCGATATCCATCGCGCCGTCTATAGTTTCTGACGCCGATGCTTCACCATCTAGCAGAATCCTTTTTACTTCCTCTTTGGATGGATTTGGCAATTTCGACAGGTATGGGGCTATGTGTGCCCACAATTGTCCATGATAGCGTCCCAAGAGCGCTAGAGCGTTCACGGCCTTTACCGTCATCGCCGACATTGAGGAAAACTTGTTCCCAATGTTGTCCACTCTTTTTCCTTATCATCAGGAGGAAGCGACAAAGGGGCCGAAGGATTCCTGGAGTTCTTCTGGGCCGCCTGTGTCACTACGGAGTCCGGCTCAGGATGTCCTGTTAAACACACCGGTGCTGTATCTGGCGCCCTATACTTCTTATCCAACTGAGGGATCACTGGTGATACAGAGGAGGGGTTCTGCATGACCCTTACCCCTTCTGACAATAGGTAATTGATAATCGGTATTGACCTTACTGCCTTCTTGAGAGGTTCTTTGAAGTCATACAAGAAGCAGGCCTGTTCTTGAGAGGTCATTGAGATCTTAAAACAGCCCTCTCTACCACATTATAAGGAATTCCAGAATTGGCGGATTTTCCCTTGTAGATCGCCGTCATAGACTATGACGTCGTAGACGAGCAGTCATAGATGAGGCCGTCATAGACGATCGGTCGTAGACCAGGCTGCCGACGCCGTCGTAGACTAGCCTTTGTAGAGGAGGCCATCGTAGACGAGGCCATCATAGACGAGGCCATCAAAGACAAGGCCATCGTAGACGAGGCCATCGTAGACGAGGCCATTCTATACTAGGCCCTTGTCGACGCCGTAGACAGGCCGTCATAGACGAGCAGTCATAGACAAGGCCGTCAATGACTATGCCGTCGTAGACGAGCAGTCATAGATGAGGCCGTCATAGACGATCGGTGGTAGACCAGGCTGCCGACGCCGTCGTAGACTAGCCTTTGTAGAGGAGGCCATCGTAGACGAGGCCATCATAGACGAGGCCATCAAAGACAAGGCCATCAAAGACGAGGCCATCGTAGACGAGGCCATTCTATACTAGGCCCTTGTCGATGCCGTAGACAGGCCGTCATAGACGAGCAGTCATAGACAAGGCCGTCAATGACTATGCCGTCGTAGACGAGCCATCAAAGATGAGCCTTCGTAGATGAGGCCATCGTAGACGAGGCCCTCGTCGATGCCGTAGACAGGCCGTCGTAGATGAGCAGTCGTAGATGAGCAGACATAGACCAGCAGACATAGACGGGGCCGTCGTCGACGCTCTAGTCGTCGACGATGCTCTCGTCGACGACGCTCTCGTCGTCGTCGACGCTCTCGTCGTCGTAGACGAGGCCATCGTAGACGAGGCCATCGTAGACGCCGTAGACAGGCCGTCGTAGACGAGTAGCCATCGATAAGGCCGTCGTCGACAACGTCGTCGTAGACGAGCCGTCGTAGATGAGCCATCGTAGATGAGGCCATCGTAGACGAGGCCATCGTAGACGAAGAGGCTGTAATAGGCAATGATGATGGTTTTTTCCGTCGACGATCCTGTTGACGATGTTGGCTCCTTAGTCTAAACCTCAGGAGATATAGAATACGCCCTTTCTGACGGGTCCCATGATCAGAGGAGGTGATTACGACGGCTCAGAAGTCGTATTTTTTATATGATTTTTCTCCAAAAGCAAGTCCTTTACTCTCCTTTTCCACAGAGTGAGGAGATTTTGAAGGACTGCGCCCAGAAGACCCATGAGTGGTCTTTTTGAGGGCCTTCTCAGGACGTCCCCCTGAGGAATCAGTCTGAGGAGATTCTCTTCTCTTTTGAGGTCTCCTAGACGTTGAGGGCAACGCCTCATCACAGTAACTGGAGAAAAAAAAAAAAAAAACCTCCTTTCTGGTCGTAACCATATCAAAAGTCGCCCTTCACGACCTCTCAAAAACTTACTTGAGAAAGTGCGACATACCTTGCAGTCTTTGGCCTGCGGTATAGACAGAAAATGCGGTCAGTGTGAGAAACAGAGCAGAGCAACTTCTTGGAACAAGAAGCACAGGCTCTAAAATAAAATTCTTTCTTCTCCTTACCAGACCTTCTATAAAGAATGTATTTGAAGATAATCCATAGTAGAAAAGCAAAGTTATTTAATGAAGTGAAAATAAACACAGAATCTGAGCAGAGCTCAGAGGAGACTCCCTTAGCACAACGTGCGGTAGAAAATCTGAGGGACTGAGGCTCCTGCCAGGAAGGTTCTAGAGGGAGGTGATAGCTGATTGGCTCTTGTTTAGAGTTTGGTCCTTCTTACAAAAGGACATGGATATGTTACTAAGGTGAGGCCTTTAGGCCTACTATTCTCTATGTATGTCTATAGGACATTACTTTTCTATGTACCGGAGACTCCCGTCTCGACGACGGGGAATGATTCAGGCATGTGAATCTATGAAAGACACCCATAATACTGGATAAATACTTTACAGTATACAGTAGTAATGCAGTTTGTAAACAGTTTGAATTGTAATTGTATATGTACTTTGTTTTGACTTACAGTATGGTTGCAGAGAAATGTAATACTTAGTAAATGCAGTACATAGACTTGAATGGATTTTTTAGTAAAATACCAGGTAAGTTACTTTTTAGAGTACTTTTCTTAATCAGAGCAGTATACCTGGATACTACTCTGGGACATTTCCTGAAAACAGGTAAGTAAACTCGTTTTTGTTAGCTAGTGCAATTTTAAAGAATTTCTTTATGTTTTTCAAACTTCACACTAAGAACCATTTCCAAGAAAAACAGTCCATGTTATCCTATGGAGGAAAATAGTGTTATCGGTTTATGGGTAAGTATTTGGTAGTGGGAGTTGAGGTTCTGGGGGTAGACTCAGGGGTCCCCCAGGGTCAGTGATGCACTCTCTAGGGACACCCTCAGCTGCACTAGGGCGGCCGGGTGCAGAGGACCAGTGTTATGCAAGAGGGGATAGGGTGCCTCCGGTTGGTGGCTGCTGACGAGCAGGCCTCAAGGATGTGGGAGCCAAGCTCCTGGGATCAGGGCAAAGGGGGTTCCGGTTTAGCACACAAAGTGCACCAGTAGTGTTGCAGGGGCGGCTGGATGCAGGGTGCTGTTTTGGCATCGGGTGCCCAGTTTGCAATGGGGATTTTCAATTTTGGTTTTCAGCTGAGGGCTCAGTCCAGGAAGACTTCCGGTAGGAACCAACAGCTGGGCAGGTAAGTTGGACGGCTCGGGGACGTAGATGCACCTCAGGTTCTTTTCTCCAGGGCGCAGGGCGACTAGATGCAGTGGTATCTTTTGAGGTCGGACTTCACCTTACCGGGCCACTTGCAGTTGGTGGGAGAGGGCGGGTCTCCGTGCAGAGGCTGCAGGCGATGTCGGGGAGTCCTGAAGGGGTCAACCCACGGTGGATTCAGACTATGGAGTGCTAGGAGACCTCACTGGGACTGATGAGCCACTCGAACTGGGGCATAGGCGACGGGTGCCGTGGTGGTTCCAGGCGTCTGGTTCCTTTTTCCTCAGCAGGCTTGGAGTCTTTCTTTGGTGTTTCTTCTGAACAGAGCTGCTGCTCACAGGAGATCCGGTCTTTGTTGAAGACAGTCAGTCCTCCTAGGGGTTCTGGAGGTCGCTGGCTGCAGGACAAGACTATTTTTGGCATAGGATCTCTGGAAACTGCAGCCGGGCCGGTAGGGATGGGGCAAAGTTAATTGTTCGCTGCAGTCTCCTCTGCTGGGCGTCTTCTTTCGTCCTATTTCCTCTTAGATCTGCTTTCGTGGTTCTGGGCTGCCCCCTAAATTCTGTATTTAGTGGGCGTTTTAGGGGTCTCGAGGTCAGTAGCCAATAGGCTACTGACCTTACGGCAACTACACCCTTGGCGTGCTCACCCCACGTGGGGGAGTGAGCACAATCACTAATCCTGAATGGGGAGTGCCTGCTAACTGCAAGACGGCGGGCACTGAAGAAAGCTTCACCTCACCTACCCCACCTGAGAGGTGGAGTTGGCAGAGGTGGGCACACCTCTCTGCCTCACTTGTTTTTCCCGCTGGTTCTGCCACCCCCTCTAAAGTGGTAGCTTGGTCGAGCAGTAAGGCAGTACCAGAGGACAGTGTTAAGCATTTGTTGTACGCACTCAGTCAGCAAAAGGTTTCACACACTCAAGAACTGAACTCCAGGCCAATTGTTTTTATATCAACGATATAGTTGTTTTATTTCTAGAACCAACAGGTATCAAAATATACGACTCAATATGAAAGATCTCAGCTGAGTACTTTGCAGAAATGCAACAAACTTTGTGAACACAATAGGTACAGGGGTTTGTGAGAAGTTGGCCTGATGTGCAGTGCTCACTATTCTAGTGATCACTATATATCAGTCCAAACAACCCTTATTGATGATTGGTTGTAAGTCAACCTTATAGACCAGCTATCCTAGTAGCATGGATACGAGCAGTCTAAGGCTAAGACTCTAGAGGGCGTGTTAAGCCAGCTGTTTTACCATCACATTACCCCTTGAACACCCAGTGAAAGGACACCACACAAGTGTTATGAAAATAAACAGTGTATCTATTAGAATCACAACAACCCTGTACTCTTTATGAGGACACGGTGCTAAGCACACAACAAAACTCTTATGAAAATACTTAAGTTAGCACGTTATACACAAATGCCCGAGGGGCACGAAAAACCATATATTCTAAAAGTGGAATGCGAAATTACTAGCAGGTAAGTACAGTACTAATAGGCTTTGGAATCGCTAGGACTTGACTATAGAATCGTTAGATTACTTCTAGGAGACCTAGGGGACTCGGGTGCAGAGTGTGCACTCTCACGCGGGATGCGGGACAAAGTCTATGGAAGCTAGAATTCACAAAGTTAGTGTTCACGGGCGAACCCGACCTGGTAGGGAGAAAACGACAGTGGATCCTGACCCTTGGATAGTGAGGCTATGCTGGGACACCGAAGTGCCGAAGTTACCTAGCCCAGGGGCTGCAGCTGCATAGGTCTGAAAAGACGTCGGGAATCCTCGTGCCGGACCAGGAGCCTGGAAGAAGGAAGTTGCTGGCAGGCGACCAGTGAAGGAAAGTTCGATGGATCCAAGCCTGGATCAAGGAAGAAGAAAACCTGAAAGCAGAGGGGACCAAGTTCTTGAATCACTAGCCGGTGATTAAGTGGGCACCAGGATGGCACCGGGCGAAGTCACCTCGACTAGGTGAGTGGGCGACGCTGGCTCTGCAGATCTCACGGACCAGGAGGCGTTGTCGGCGACCAGGATGGAGAGGCGAGCTGTCCCACGATGGATGAAGCTGTCGGCGTCGAAGTTACCCAGGATTGGGCAACAAGCCTTGGCTAATTCAAGCCCACGCGGTGGACTCAAAATGGCGTCTTGAGTGGACCAGGAGGGTCCGGGGTGCTCCTCTTTTGGAAGGGAGCAAGGGCCAGCCTGGAGCAACCAGACCAGCAACAGAAATGTCGTCGGGCGTCGTTCAGAAGGCCACAAGCCAGCGGGCTAGTAGCCAAACAACGCGGTGAGCAGCAAAAAGCAGAAGGGCCCCACGCAGATCGTGGAGATGCTGGGAGGCTGCACTTCGGTGCTGGAGCTGCTCAGGGTCGGGGCTTCTCGGACCCCAAAGCACTCACCAGGAAATTACTCGGCGGGCTTGCTGGAAAGAAGTCGTGCAGTCTTGAAGATGGCCGGTCCCTCGAGGTCTCGTCACACCCACGAATCTCAGCGTGACTGATGATGTAGGTAGAGGTCAGAGGTGCCAGGGAAGCCGGTTCTCGTCGAGCTGGGCAGTCTTGATCCGGAGGAGAGACTTGCAGCAGACCGCAGTGTTCTTAAGATGGTGCCTGCGGATGCAGGGTGACTACTCCTTAGTCACAAGGGAGAAATCTTAGGAAGAAGTCTTGAGTTCCTTTCGTGGAAAGTAGTTTCAGGATTCAAAGATGATCTGATTTGGAAGGGGGCCAGTTCCTACCTTTATCCTGTAAAAAGGGGCTGGCACGCGACTAGGTCCTGCCCTATGGGTGGGACCAGGAGGGGGGTGGTTACACCCACTTCCTTGGCGGGCTTTTCCCCAGCACAGGGTCTGGAGTGACCCTGGAACTGGTTCCAGCCAGCCTATGCACAGTGAGCACCGGGGTGCCACGTGCAGTCACCTTCCTCTAAAGCCCTGCCTACCTGGAATACACAAAACCCTGTCTGGGACGGTGCTGGCACCGCCCCTGGCAGGAAACCCTTTGTCCTTATCTCCTGCTCTGGGAGGACTCCCAGCAGCAGGAGGGCAGACTTGTGTCTCGGTGGCAGCATCCATTTTGTGGATGCTAAGGCTCTGTCTGACTTTAACCGGGGTCAGGGGTTACATACATGTCGTGTCCCTCTAGAAGGGTGGAATGCTAACCCCGTCGCCAGAATTGGCGAGGGGTTAGTATTCCAATTCGTATGACACCTTACTCGACATGCTTTGATAAAGCGATACCAGAGTTGGCATATAACCGCGAGGATTATAATGCACTTAAGAGTATATGGTATGCGATATCATGGAAACGGCTAAGGGATGGATCCCGAAAGCCGCAGACAGGCTCAGCTCATGCCAGAGCACCATCTCACACGATTCCAAGCACTCTGCCTTCAGGATTGTTAAGGCCTGCCATAGGAGTGACTGATAGGAGATCTGTGTGTCCATTTTAGGGTTAGATATAGGTATACTATATCTAAAGCAAAGGGTGATTACACCACCTTGCCCCAGCTGTCAAGCAGCCAGTTGTGTCAGATTTAGATGGCCAGCCAGGGGTGGCATAATACATGCTGCAGCCCCTGGTAGGCCCTGGGTACACCTATGCCCTGGGTACCTAAGGTACACTGTACAGGGACTGATAAGGTGACTCAGTATCCAATTTAGATATGTACCTAAGGTACATGGAATCCATTTTACAGAGAGAGCAGTAGGCCTGGGGCCCTGAATAGCAGGGTCCCAGGTCAGCTAAGTCAGAAAACCAGCAAAACACCAGGCAAAAAGTTGGGGGCAACCATAGTCAGGGATCTACCTTCCTACAGGGTTGCAGTAGGCAACACAATTTACCATTGAGCTCAATGGATTTTCTTTATCTAAACACAGGTGATTACTTTGTAGTTGACTTTGGTAGTTCCAGGACTGGCTCCTAGATTCAGTCCTGGGGTCTAAGCTGAAAACAGTTTAGTAAAAACGTTTTAGGTATTGCAGTGATTTTTCAGGAATATAAAGCTATTTTAAAAGTTCACACTTTTCAACAGAAATCTGGCAATGTTATCCAATGGGAGTAAATTCAGGTTGCAGGTAAAGTATAATCTCGTTACTTTTGTAATCCAGCACTGGGGTCTCAACTTAAAAGAGGTAAGTAATTTTGTTTCAGTATTTCGTATGATTTTTAAACAATATTTCAACTTTTCAAAAGTAGACAGAAGAAATTTCATAGAAAAGTAGACAATGGATTCCTATGGAGAAAATACAGGTTACTAGTAAACCTGGTAAGGATTACTTTTGCGGTTTAGTACCGGGCTACAAGGTACAGTACTGGCTTCTCTCCTGATCACAGGTGAGTACTTCGGAATTCGGCTGATTTTATATGAATATTTTTAGTTTCCAAAACTTCATACTTAGAGGATTTTTCAAGTCAAGCCAGTCAATGTTATCCAATGGCAGGAAAGTGAGTCATCGGTTTTCAGGTGAGTACGCGACTGGTGAAGTTATGGTTCTGGACATAGACTCAGGGGTCCCCCAGGGTCAGGTAGGTACAGTTGGTTTACCCTCCGCGGCGCAGGGGCGGCCGGGTGCAGAGGTAGTTAGGCCTAATGTTATCCAATGGGGGGTCAGAGGGCCTCCGGTTGGTGGCTGCTGGCTAGCAGGCCACGCGGCTGTGGGAGCTGGGCTCCTGGTCACTTGTTCAGGGCAAAGGGGGAAGCAGGATAGGGCAAAGGTGGCACAGTCAGCGGTACTCGGGCGGCTGGGTCCCGGTGCTTTTGAGCCGTCGGGCGCTCAATGTTATCCAATGGGAAAGGTAAAAAGGGAACAAAGGCTGCAGGCTCGGGTCGGAGACTCTCCAGGCGCGACCAGCACTTCGAGAGGTAAGTTGGGATCTTAGAACACAGGTAGGTACCCCCAAGGGAGGCACAGGGGGCTGTAGGGCGCCGGGTGCAGGGGTGTCTTTGGGTGTCAGAAAAGCTTACCCTCAACTGGTCGTGGTTGGAGGGTCCCTGGTTCTGAGGCTGCAGGCGTCGTCTGGTTCGTCGAGGAGGGTCTTTGGGCACTGGACCTCGGGTCCCAGTCGCCGGGGGGACGTCCTCGAGGTCTTAGATCACTCGGGCACGGGCCGGGCTCGGCGAGTGCAGAGTGGGCTGGTCCAGAGCTTCCTGGCTGGCACCAGGGGGGGGGGGTTGTTGCAGTAGAGCCTCTGCTGATGGGAGTCCCAGTCTTTAAGAGGGTCGAGGCAGTCAGGTCCTCTGGGTGTCCCAAGGTGGCTGTTCGCAGGAGTCGCCAGGAGCAGGTTCCAGGATCGACAGGCCGGTAGGGCGGGGGCCAAGTCAGTTGGTGTCGTCCTGTTGTTAGCAGCAGCGCGGCGGGTCTTTTTCTTCTTGATCTTCTTTCTTCTTTTCTTATCGGGATCTGAGGAAGGAAGGTTCAGGGAGCCCCTAAACACTGAATTTAGAGGCGTTACAGGTAGGGCAAGGACAGGGACCAATGGGTCCTGGGTGAGTACACCCCCTAGCCTGCTCCTCTCCAGTGGGAGGGGGCAGGAGCCTAGCTGGGATTGAGCAGGGCTCCCCATCTTCGAGATGGCCGGAGCGAGGGGTCGTGCTTTAACTCGCCTCCTCCACCTGAGGGGTGGGATTGGCACAGGCTGGCACCCCCCCCTTCCTGTCGTAGTTTTTCCTGCCAGTCTTCCCACCAGAGTGGGAGTCAGGACTGGTGGGGGCCAGTTGCTGGGTACAGCAAATGGTCTGGAGAAGCTCACAGAGGCGGCATGCCTTTGAAGCTTCCCCCTGTCCATCCTGGGGGAGGAGACATAGCACCTCGCCCAGGATGTGCTTTGTTGCAGGCCCAGGAGAGCGGGGGGCTCTCCACCCGGGGGTCCAGCAACATGTCTGCTGTGTGGCAGCCTCTGCAGCCTCTCAGTCAGGACGTGGATTGTAGGTTCGGGTTTTGGAGGGCATTTCCAAGATGCCCTCTTGTGCATCTTACATTAAATCCCACACTGGCATCAGTGCGGGTTTAATGTGCTGAGAAGTTTGATACCAAACTTGTCAGTCTTCAGTGAAGCCATTATGGTGCTGTGGAGGTCGTAATCACAACCTCCCAGCACCATATACTCTTAATGGCATCACTGCACTTACAGTGCCCAGGAACGGACTGGGGTACTGTAGGGGCACAGGGCTCATGCACCTGTGCCCTCACCTCTGGCATAGGGCACCCAGCTAAAGGGGTGACTGAAGTATGCCAGGGCAGTGGGTTCTGTAGGCATGGCACTCAGGGATGGGTGTCATGTCGACTCTTGTTTTAGTTCTGTATTTAGACACAAGGCAGTGTGTGTGTGCCAGGGTACAGGGCCCCTGCCCTGAGGGTGGCACAATACGTGCTGCAGTCCTCAGGGGTCTTCTCTGGTCACCATGCCTTGGGTACCTAGGGTACCATTTACTAGGGGCTGATAGGTGGCCAGAGATGCCAATTGGGTTTTAGTTTCAACACAGTTTTAGGGAAGGAACACAGGCCCTGGGTACCTGATTGGCAGGCGCCCAGGGCACACTCAGTCAAAGCACATCAGCAGTTCAGCAAAAAGTGGGGGCATATCAATGCAAGAAAGATGGCACTTTCTCACACATGTCCACTCTGCACTTTGTTTTGCACCACAACACGCAGCCTGCAAAGGCAGTGTGTGGGTGTCTGGGTACAGGGCCTCTAAGGGTGGCACATTAAGTGCTGCAGCCCTTAGAGGCCTTCTCTGGTCACAATGCCCTGGGTACCTGTGGTACCGTTTACCAGTGGCTGACCTGTGGCCAGAGATGCCAGTTGGGTTCGTTTTGGGTAAAGAACACAGGCCCTGGGAACCTGGCTGGCAGGGACCCAAGGCCCATCACGTGACAGTGCATCAGTAGTCTGGCAAAACATGGGGGGGGTTACTGAAACAGAAACCCACTTTCCTACAGAGGGCACTGGAATAGAAGCTTCTGTGTGTTGGAGTTGAGTAATGGATTGAAGTGCAAGTGCAATAGAGCCTGAAGTGAATAAAGGAGGCCCACTGAAGCTGTGGTAAAAGGGGTTGGGGAAGGGGATGAGGCCTATATTATAGGAAAGAAAAACAATGGACATCATGACAAAGCCAATAGAAGTGGGATGGAGCTTTGGTATGGCAAAAGGAAGCCAGCTTACCACATATGAAGTAAGCCTTTGTGCAGCAAATTATTGGGTGCTTGGCAGCCAAGCGCCTAAGAAGAACAGGGTTTTATGAGAAGCCACAGGAGACTAGTAAAGCATCTGTGTCCGCCCACTGATGTAGAATGAGGATGGGACAAGTGGATTTCTTTTCCAGGCAAGAATATTTCTTTAACATGTTGTACATTGGACAAGTATGTGTTTTCAAAAATCCACACCGATGGGCAGCATGTGCCTCGTGCTCCAGCGTCGCTGGACTCTGCATCGACGTACTGAAGACCAGCATGGAACGTAGAGCCGGAGTTGGCAAAGGCATCGGTAGGATCCCAGTGGTGTTTTTGGGCAGTCCACCTGGTACAGAAGACAACCCAGATAGACGTATCCCACATGGAGAGCCTCTCGGCTCCACGGGACCCATAGGCACACCACAGGAAATCAAAAGGGATCCGAAGAGTGTCGTCTGGCCTTGGGGAACCCTTGAATCTGCCTTGGTGTCGCAGACAGGCATTCAAGCTCTGGTTGTGCAGGGACAAGTTGCAGGATTGGCTCCTTTGCGGATCAACGTCGTGAGCAAGGTTCAGAGGCATGGTGACGCCCTGGTACCTTATCAGGATTACAAGAGTGTCTGTAATGGGTCAAATCCCACTTGGATTTCTTATGCTTTGTCTTAGACTTACCAGAGGATTTGGAGCGCAACAACAAACTACCTCAGACCGACTTCTGGACCGGGAACAGAATCAAAACCAACCTTTGGATCGGTTTAGACTTCTGATGTTTGGCGATAGACTTTTGTCTTGAGGTTCTGAATGCCCTTTGGCTTCTTCGATGTGCAGTCACTGCAGGACTTCAAGCCATGAGTCGACCTCAGACAAACCTGATGGGGATCGATCAGACATTTGCTTGTGACAGTTTCTAAAATGAAAAAAAGTTTCTCGTCTTGGGAAGTGGCATTTTCTACTAGACACAGGTTTTGTTGAAAATTTCTTGAGGTAAAATGGTCTTGAAAAGACGATAGTTGGCTCCGAATATGCGTCTTGTGGTGTGGAAAGAAATGTAATAGTGTCAGTGCGCCGGAGTGGCGCCTATATAAGCTTTGGAGTGGAACTGCGTCAGAGCAGAGACACTGTGCATCACGTACAAGTGTACAGAGGAACTGCTCAAAAGTTTCCAGATCCACTCCAACGCCTGGGGTGTATTCAAAATGGAGAGGCATCTGCGGTTACAAGTCCCTATCAGAAATTCACTTAAATACTTCAAGGCAGATATAATCTGATGTACCAAGTTAAAAACGCTTCCAGTTGTTAAAGAAATCTGCTTTCTTGTATTTTGAAGACACCATATCATACTCTTACCTGTGGTTTGTTGCATAAGTTGCAGGTCATATATTTTCGGGCCTCGGCTCGTGCGTGGCTCAAGCACGGGCTGGTGGAGCCAAAGCTAACCCTTGGCTCGGCTCTCCATTCATTTTGTTGGCACGCGCACCTCTAGTGTAAATCGCAAGTTATAAATGGGAGAGGCTGACAAGAGGAACCAGCAGACAGACGTCAAATGAGCCGTGGCCGGCTCGTTGCAAGGTGGTCCAGCTTTCAACAATACACTGCATGCGGATACTGCTGGAAATCAGACTCCAAATCCCACACCTGACTGGCTGTTCAGATTATGAGACTGGTTAAGCAGTGGAAGCCACAACCCTGGGCAGGCTCAAATCCATGTTAAAGAGTTTGAAAACACCTACAATAAGGCAAGACGAACCTTGGGCCAGTATTCACCAACCCGCTGGAGCATCATCAGACATGAACGGGTCGAACCGTGCACTGCTGAAGAGCGATGGACGGATCCCGGGGCAACTCCTGTGATTGTGCATGAAAGGTTGGGTGACTCATCAAGCAGATATCAAGCACCAGCTACAATCCAGGGCCCTAAAACTCTGAATCTATACCTTTGAGGGCGGGAAGCCTTACACTCCAGGGGACCAACACTCTAAATCCATACATTTGAGGCAGGAAGCCTTACACTCCAGGGGACCAACACTCTGAATCCATACATTTGAGGCAGGAAGCCTTACACTCCAGGGTACCTAAACTCTGAATCCATACCTTTGAGGGCAGGAATCCTCACACTCCAGGGCACCAACACTCTGAATCCATACCTTTGAGGACAGGAAGCCTTACACTCCAGGGCACCAACACTCTGAATCCATACCTTTGAGGGCAGGAAGCCTTACACTCCAGGGGACCAACACTCTGAATCCATACCTTTGAGGGCCAGAAGCCTCACACTCCAGGGCACCAACACTCTGAATCCATACCTTTGAGGGCCAGAAGCCTCACACTCCAGGGCACCAACACTCTGAATCCATACCTTTGAGGGCCAGAAGCCTTAGACTCCAGGCACCAACACTCTGAATCCATACCTTTGAGGGCCAGAAGCCTCACACTCCAGGGCACCAAAACTCTGAATCCATACCTTTGAGGGCCAGAAGCCTTACACTCCAGAGCACCAACACTCTGAATCCATACCTTTGGGGGCATGAATCCTTACACTCCAGGGGACCAACACTCTGAATCCATACCTTTGAGGGCAGGAAGCCTTACACTCCAGAGCACCAACACTCTGAATCCATACCTTTGGGGGCAGGAAGCCTTACACTCCAGAGCACCAACACTCTGAATCCATACCTTTGGGGGCATGAATCCTTACACTCCAGGGGACCAACACTCTGAATCCATACCTTTGAGGGCAGGAAGCCTTACACTCCAGAGCACCAACACTCTGAATCCATACCTTTGAGGGCAGGAAGCCTTACACTCCAGAGCACCAACACTCTGAATCCATACCTTTGGGGGCATGAATCCTTACACTCCAGGGGACCAACACTCTGAATCCATACCTTTGAGGGCAGGAAGCCTTACACTCCAGGGTACCAACACTCTGAATCCATACCTTTGAGGGCCAGAAGCCTTACACTCCAGGGCACCAACACTCTGAATCCATACCTTTGAGGGCAGGAATCCTTACACTCCAGGGTACCAACACTCTGAATCCATACCTTTGAGAGCCAGAAGCCTTACACTCCAGGGCACCAAAACTCTGAATCCATACCTTTGAGAGCCAGAAGCCTTACACTCCAGGGCACCAACACTCTGAATCCATACCTTTGAGGGCCAGAAGCCTTACACTCCAGGGCACCAAAACTCTGAATCCATACCTTTGAGAGCCAGAAGCCTTACACTCCAGGGCTCCAAGACTCTGAATCCATACCTTTGGGGGCCAGAAGCCTTACACTCCAGGGTACCCAAACTCTGAATCCATACCTTTGAGAGCCAGAAGCCTTACACTCCAGGGCACCAACACTCTGAATCCATACCTTTGAGGGCCAGAAGCCTTACACTCCAGGGCACCAACACTCTGAATCCATACCTTTGAGGGCCAGAAGAATTACACTCCAGGGCACCAACACTCTGAACCCATACCTTTGAGGGCAGGAAGCCTTACACTCCAGGGCACCAACACTCTGAATCCATACCTTTGAGGGCCAGAAGCCTTACACTCCAGGGGACCAACACTCTGAACCCATACCTTTGAGGGCCAGAAGCCTCACACTCCAGGCACCAACACTCTGAATCCATACCTTTGAGAGCAGGAAGCCTTACACTCCAGGCACCAACACTCTGAATCCATACCTTTGAGAGCAGGAAGCCTTACACTCCAGGGCACCAACACTCTGAATCCATACCTTTGAGGGCCAGAAGCCTCACACTCCAGGGCACCAACACTCTGAATCCATACCTTTGAGGGCCAGAAGCCTTACACTCCAGGGCACCAACACTCTGAATCCATACCTTTGAGGGCCAGAAGCCTTACACTCCAGGCACCAACACTCTGAATCCATACCTTTGAGGGCAGGAAGCCTTACACTCCAGGCACCAACACTCTGAATCCATACCTTTGAGGGCAGGAAGCCTTACACTCCAGGGCACCAAAACTCTGAATCCATACCTTTGAGAGCCAGAAGCCTTACACTCCAGGGCACCAACACTCTGAATCCATACCTTTGAGAGCAGGAAGCCTTACACTCCAGGCTCCAAAACTCTGAATCCATACCTTTGAGGGCAGGAAGCCTTACACTCCAGGCACCAACACTCTGAATCCATACCTTTGAGAGCCAGAAGCCTCACACTCCAGAACACCAACACTCTGAATCCATACCTTTGAGGGCAGGAAGCCTTACACTCCAGGGGACCAACACTCTGAATCCATACCTTTGAGGGCCAGAAGCCTTACACTCCAGGGCACCAACACTCTGAATCCATACCTTTGAGAGCCAGAAGCCTTACACTCCAGGGGACCAACACTCTGAATCCATACCTTTGAGGGCCAGAAGCCTTACACTCCAGGGCACCAAAACTCTGAATCCATACCTTTGAGGGCCAGAAGCCTCACACTCCAGAACACCAACACTCTGAATCCATACCTTTGAGGGCCAGAAGCCTTACACTCCAGGGCACCAACACTCTGAATCCATCCCTTTGAGGGCCAGAAGCCTTACACTCCAGGGCACCAACACTCTGAATCCATACCTTTGGGGCAGGAAGCCTTACACTCCAGGGCACCAACACTCTGAATCCATACCTTTGGGGCAGGAAGCCTTACACTCCAGGGCACCAACACTCTGAATCCATACCTTTGGGGGCATGAATCCTTACACTCCAGGGGACCAACACTCTGAATCCATACCTTTGGGGCAGGAAGCCTTACACTCCAGGGCACCAACACTCTGAATCCATACCTTTGGGGGCATGAATCCTTACACTCCAGGGGACCAACACTCTGAATCCATACCTTTGAGGGCCAGAAGCCTTACACTCCAGGGCACCAACACTCTGAATCCATACCTTTGAGGGCCAGAAGCCTTACACTCCAGGGCACCAACACTCTGAATCCATACCTTTGAGAGCCAGAAGCCTTACACTCCAGGGGACCAACACTCTGAGTCCATACCTTTGAGGGCCAGAAGCCTTACACTCCAGGGCACCAAAAACTCTGAATCCATACCTTTGAGGGCCAGAAGCCTTACACTCCAGGGCACCAACACTCTGAATCCATACCTTTGAGAGCCAGAAGCCTTACACTCCAGGGGACCAACACTCTGAATCCATACCTTTGAGGGCCAGAAGCCTTACACTCCAGGGCACCAAAACTCTGAATCCATACCTTTGAGGGCCAGAAGCCTTACACTCCAGGGCACCAACACTCTGGGCACCAACACTCTGAATCCATACCTTTGAGGGCCAGAAGCCTTACACTCCAGGCTCCAAAACTCTGAATCCATACCTTTGAGGGCAGGAAGCCTCACACTCCAGAACACCAACACTCTGAATCCATACCTTTGAGGGCAGGAAGCCTTACACTCCAGGGCACCAACACTCTGAATCCATACCTTTGGGGGCCAGAAGCCTTACACTCCAGGGCCCCAACACTCTGAATCCATACCTTTGAGGGCCAGAAGCCTTACACTCCAGGGGACCAACACTCTGAATCCATACCTTTGGGGGCATGAATCCTTACACTCCAGGGCACCAAAACTCTGAATCCATACCTTTGAGAGCCAGAAGCCTTACACTCCAGGGCACCAACACTCTGAATCCATACCTTTGAGAGCCAGAAGCCTTACACTCCAGGGCTCCAAGACTCTGAATCCATACCTTTGGGGGCCAGAAGCCTTACACTCCAGGGTACCCAAACTCTGAATCCATACCTTTGAGAGCCAGAAGCCTTACACTCCAGGGCACCAACACTCTGAATCCATACCTTTGAGGGCCAGAAGCCTTACACTCCAGGGGACCAACACTCTGAATCCATACCTTTGGGGGCATGAATCCTTACACTCCAGGGGACCAACACTCTGAATCCATACCTTTGGGGGCCAGAAGCCTTACACTCCAGGGTACCCAAACTCTGAATCCATACCTTTGAGAGCCAGAAGCCTTACACTCCAGGGCACCAACACTCTGAATCCATACCTTTGAGGGCCAGAAGCCTTACACTCCAGGGGACCAACACTCTGAATCCATACCTTTGGGGGCATGAATCCTTACACTCCAGGGCACCAACACTCTGAATCCATACCTTTGGGGGCATGAATCCTTACACTCCAGGGCACCAAAACTCTGAATCCATACCTTTGAGAGCCAGAAGCCTTACACTCCAGGGCACCAACACTCTGAATCCATACCTTTGAGGGCCAGAAGCCTTACACTCCAGGGCACCAAAACTCTGAATCCATACCTTTGGGGGCCAGAAGCCTTACACTCCAGGGTACCCAAACTCTGAATCCATACCTTTGAGAGCCAGAAGCCTTACACTCCAGGGCACCAACACTCTGAATCCATACCTTTGAGGGCCAGAAGCCTTACACTCCAGGGCACCAACACTCTGAATCCATACCTTTGAGGGCCAGAAGCCTTACACTCCAGGGCACCAACACTCTGAACCCATACCTTTGAGGGCAGGAAGCCTTACACTCCAGGGCACCAACACTCTGAATCCATACCTTTGAGGGCCAGAAGCCTTACACTCCAGGGGACCAACACTCTGAACCCATACCTTTGAGGGCCAGAAGCCTCACACTCCAGGCACCAACACTCTGAATCCATACCTTTGAGAGCAGGAAGCCTTACACTCCAGGCACCAACACTCTGAATCCATACCTTTGAGAGCAGGAAGCCTTACACTCCAGGGCACCAACACTCTGAATCCATACCTTTGAGGGCCAGAAGCCTCACACTCCAGGGCACCAACACTCTGAATCCATACCTTTGAGGGCCAGAAGCCTTACACTCCAGGGCACCAACACTCTGAATCCATACCTTTGAGGGCCAGAAGCCTTACACTCCAGGCACCAACACTCTGAATCCATACCTTTGAGGGCAGGAAGCCTTACACTCCAGGCACCAACACTCTGAATCCATACCTTTGAGGGCAGGAAGCCTTACACTCCAGGGCACCAAAACTCTGAATCCATACCTTTGGGGGCCAGAAGCCTTACACTCCAGGGCCCCAACACTCTGAATCCATACCTTTGAGGGCCAGAAGCCTTACACTCCAGGGGACCAACACTCTGAATCCATACCTTTGAGGGCCAGAAGCCTTACACTCCAGGGCACCAACACTCTGAATCCATACCTTTGAGAGCCAGAAGCCTTACACTCCAGGGGACCAACACTCTGAATCCATACCTTTGAGGGCCAGAAGCCTTACACTCCAGGGCACCAAAACTCTGAATCCATACCTTTGAGGGCCAGAAGCCTCACACTCCAGAACACCAACACTCTGAATCCATACCTTTGAGGGCAGGAAGCCTCACACTCCAGGGCACCAACACTCTGAATCCATACCTTTGGGGGCATGAATCCTTACACTCCAGGGGACCAACACTCTGAATCCATACCTTTGAGGGCCAGAAGCCTTACACTCCAGGGCACCAACACTCTGAATCCATACCTTTGGGGCAGGAAGCCTTACACTCCAGGGCACCAACACTCTGAATCCATACCTTTGGGGCAGGAAGCCTTACACTCCAGGGCACCAACACTCTGAATCCATACCTTTGGGGGCATGAATCCTTACACTCCAGGGGACCAACACTCTGAATCCATACCTTTGGGGCAGGAAGCCTTACACTCCAGGGCACCAACACTCTGAATCCATACCTTTGGGGGCATGAATCCTTACACTCCAGGGGACCAACACTCTGAATCCATACCTTTGAGGGCCAGAAGCCTTACACTCCAGGGCACCAACACTCTGAATCCATACCTTTGAGGGCCAGAAGCCTTACACTCCAGGGCACCAACACTCTGAATCCATACCTTTGAGAGCCAGAAGCCTTACACTCCAGGGGACCAACACTCTGAATCCATACCTTTGAGGGCCAGAAGCCTTACACTCCAGGGCACCAAAAACTCTGAATCCATACCTTTGAGGGCCAGAAGCCTTACACTCCAGGGCACCAACACTCTGAATCCATACCTTTGAGAGCCAGAAGCCTTACACTCCAGGGGACCAACACTCTGAATCCATACCTTTGAGGGCCAGAAGCCTTACACTCCAGGGCACCAAAACTCTGAATCCATACCTTTGAGGGCCAGAAGCCTTACACTCCAGGGCACCAACACTCTGGGCACCAACACTCTGAATCCATACCTTTGAGGGCCAGAAGCCTTACACTCCAGGCTCCAAAACTCTGAATCCATACCTTTGAGGGCAGGAAGCCTCACACTCCAGAACACCAACACTCTGAATCCATACCTTTGAGGGCAGGAAGCCTTACACTCCAGGGGACCAACACTCTGAATCCATACCTTTGGGGGCCAGAAGCCTTACACTCCAGGGCCCCAACACTCTGAATCCATACCTTTGAGGGCCAGAAGCCTTACACTCCAGGGGACCAACACTCTGAATCCATACCTTTGAGGGCCAGAAGCCTTACACTCCAGGGGACCAACACTCTGAACCCATACCTTTGAGGGCCAGAAGCCTCACACTCCAGGCACCAACACTCTGAATCCATACCTTTGAGAGCAGGAAGCCTTACACTCCAGGCTCCAAAACTCTGAATCCATACCTTTGAGGGCAGGAAGCCTTACACTCCAGGCACCAACACTCTGAATCCATACCTTTGAGAGCCAGAAGCCTCACACTCCAGAACACCAACACTCTGAATCCATACCTTTGAGGGCAGGAAGCCTTACACTCCAGGGGACCAACACTCTGAATCCATACCTTTGAGGGCCAGAAGCCTTACACTCCAGGGCACCAACACTCTGAATCCATACCTTTGAGAGCCAGAAGCCTTACACTCCAGGGGACCAACACTCTGAATCCATACCTTTGAGGGCCAGAAGCCTTACACTCCAGGGCACCAAAACTCTGAATCCATACCTTTGAGGGCCAGAAGCCTCACACTCCAGAACACCAACACTCTGAATCCATACCTTTGAGGGCAGGAAGCCTCACACTCCAGGGCACCAACACTCTGAATCCATACCTTTGGGGGCATGAATCCTTACACTCCAGGGGACCAACACTCTGAATCCATACCTTTGAGGGCCAGAAGCCTTACACTCCAGGGCACCAACACTCTGAATCCATACCTTTGGGGCAGGAAGCCTTACACTCCAGGGCCCCAACACTCTGAATCCATACCTTTGAGGGCCAGAAGCCTTACACTCCAGGGCACCAACACTCTGAATCCATACCTTTGGGGGCCAGAAGCCTTACACTCCAGGGCCCCAACACTCTGAATCCATACCTTTGAGGGCCAGAAGCCTTACACTCCAGGGGACCAACACTCTGAATCCATACCTTTGAGGGCCAGAAGCCTTACACTCCAGGGGACCAACACTCTGAACCCATACCTTTGAGGGCCAGAAGCCTCACACTCCAGGCACCAACACTCTGAATCCATACCTTTGAGAGCAGGAAGCCTTACACTCCAGGCTCCAAAACTCTGAATCCATACCTTTGAGGGCAGGAAGCCTTACACTCCAGGCACCAACACTCTGAATCCATACCTTTGGGGCAGGAAGCCTTACACTCCAGGGCACCAACACTCTGAATCCATACCTTTGGGGGCATGAATCCTTACACTCCAGGGGACCAACACTCTGAATCCATACCTTTGGGGCAGGAAGCCTTACACTCCAGGGCACCAACACTCTGAATCCATACCTTTGGGGGCATGAATCCTTACACTCCAGGGGACCAACACTCTGAATCCATACCTTTGAGGGCCAGAAGCCTTACACTCCAGGGCACCAACACTCTGAATCCATACCTTTGAGAGCCAGAAGCCTTACACTCCAGGGGACCAACACTCTGAATCCATACCTTTGAGGGCCAGAAGCCTTACACTCCAGGGCACCAAAACTCTGAATCCATACCTTTGAGGGCCAGAAGCCTCACACTCCAGAACACCAACACTCTGAATCCATACCTTTGAGGGCAGGAAGCCTCACACTCCAGGGCACCAACACTCTGAATCCATACCTTTGGGGGCATGAATCCTTACACTCCAGGGGACCAACACTCTGAATCCATACCTTTGAGGGCCAGAAGCCTTACACTCCAGGGCACCAACACTCTGAATCCATACCTTTGGGGCAGGAAGCCTTACACTCCAGGGCACCAACACTCTGAATCCATACCTTTGGGGCAGGAAGCCTTACACTCCAGGGCACCAACACTCTGAATCCATACCTTTGGGGGCATGAATCCTTACACTCCAGGGGACCAACACTCTGAATCCATACCTTTGGGGCAGGAAGCCTTACACTCCAGGGCACCAACACTCTGAATCCATACCTTTGGGGGCATGAATCCTTACACTCCAGGGGACCAACACTCTGAATCCATACCTTTGAGGGCCAGAAGCCTTACACTCCAGGGCACCAACACTCTGAATCCATACCTTTGAGGGCCAGAAGCCTTACACTCCAGGGCACCAACACTCTGAATCCATACCTTTGAGAGCCAGAAGCCTTACACTCCAGGGGACCAACACTCTGAATCCATACCTTTGAGGGCCAGAAGCCTTACACTCCAGGGCACCAAAAACTCTGAATCCATACCTTTGAGGGCCAGAAGCCTTACACTCCAGGGCACCAACACTCTGAATCCATACCTTTGAGAGCCAGAAGCCTTACACTCCAGGGGACCAACACTCTGAATCCATACCTTTGAGGGCCAGAAGCCTTACACTCCAGGGCACCAAAACTCTGAATCCATACCTTTGAGGGCCAGAAGCCTTACACTCCAGGGCACCAACACTCTGGGCACCAACACTCTGAATCCATACCTTTGAGGGCCAGAAGCCTTACACTCCAGGCTCCAAAACTCTGAATCCATACCTTTGAGGGCAGGAAGCCTCACACTCCAGAACACCAACACTCTGAATCCATACCTTTGAGGGCAGGAAGCCTTACACTCCAGGGGACCAACACTCTGAATCCATACCTTTGGGGGCCAGAAGCCTTACACTCCAGGGCCCCAACACTCTGAATCCATACCTTTGAGGGCCAGAAGCCTTACACTCCAGGGGACCAACACTCTGAATCCATACCTTTGAGGGCCAGAAGCCTTACACTCCAGGGGACCAACACTCTGAACCCATACCTTTGAGGGCCAGAAGCCTCACACTCCAGGCACCAACACTCTGAATCCATACCTTTGAGAGCAGGAAGCCTTACACTCCAGGCACCAACACTCTGAATCCATACCTTTGAGAGCAGGAAGCCTTACACTCCAGGCACCAACACTCTGAATCCATACCTTTGAGGGCAGGAAGCCTTACACTCCAGGCTCCAAAACTCTGAATCCATACCTTTGAGGGCAGGAAGCCTTACACTCCAGGGCACCAAAACTCTGAATCCATACCTTTGAGGGCCAGAAGCCTTACACTCCAGGGGACCAACACTCTGAATCCATACCTTTGAGGGCCAGAAGCCTTACACTCCAGGGGACCAACACTCTGAACCCATACCTTTGAGGGCCAGAAGCCTCACACTCCAGGCACCAACACTCTGAATCCATACCTTTGAGAGCAGGAAGCCTTACACTCCAGGCACCAACACTCTGAATCCATACCTTTGAGAGCAGGAAGCCTTACACTCCAGGCACCAACACTCTGAATCCATACCTTTGAGGGCCAGAAGCCTTACACTCCAGGCACCAACACTCTGAATCCATACCTTTGAGGGCAGGAAGCCTTACACTCCAGGCACCAACACTCTGAATCCATACCTTTGAGGGCAGGAAGCCTTACACTCCAGGGCACCAAAACTCTGAATCCATACCTTTGAGAGCCAGAAGCCTTACACTCCAGGGGACCAACACTCTGAATCCATACCTTTGAGGGCCAGAAGCCTTACACTCCAGAACACCAACACTCTGAATCCATACCTTTGAGAGCCAGAAGCCTCACACTCCAGAACACCAACACTCTGAATCCATACCTTTGAGGGCAGGAAGCCTTACACTCCAGGGGACCAACACTCTGAATCCATACCTTTGAGGGCCAGAAGCCTTACACTCCAGGGCACCAACACTCTGAATCCATACCTTTGAGAGCCAGAAGCCTTACACTCCAGGGGACCAACACTCTGAATCCATACCTTTGAGGGCCAGAAGCCTTACACTCCAGGGCACCAAAACTCTGAATCCATACCTTTGAGGGCCAGAAGCCTCACACTCCAGAACACCAACACTCTGAATCCATACCTTTGAGGGCAGGAAGCCTCACACTCCAGGGCACCAACACTCTGAATCCATACCTTTGGGGGCCAGAAGCCTTACACTCCAGGGCACCAACACTCTGAATCCATACCTTTGAGGGCCAGAAGCCTTACACTCCAGGCACCAACACTCTGAATCCATACCTTTGAGAGCCAGAAGCCTTACACTCCAGGGCACCAACACTCTGAATCCATACCTTTGAGGGCCAGAAGCCTTACACTCCAGGGCACCAACACTCTGAATCCATACCTTTGAGGGCCAGAAGCCTTACACTCCAGGGCACCAACACTCTGAATCCATACCTTTGAGGGCCAGAAGCCTTACACTCCAGGGCACCAACACTCTGAATCCATACCTTTGAGGGCCAGAAGCCTTACACTCCAGGGCACCAACACTCTGAATCCATACCTTTGGGGCAGGAAGCCTTACACTCCAGGGCACCAACACTCTGAATCCATACCTTTGGGGGCATGAATCCTTACACTCCAGGGGACCAACACTCTGAATCCATACCTTTGAGGGCCAGAAGCCTTACACTCCAGGGGACCAACACTCTGAATCCATACCTTTGGGGGCATGAATCCTTACACTCCAGGGCACCAACACTCTGAATCCATACCTTTGGGGGCATGAATCCTTACACTCCAGGGCACCAAAACTCTGAATCCATACCTTTGAGAGCCAGAAGCCTTACACTCCAGGGCACCAACACTCTGAATCCATACCTTTGAGGGCCAGAAGCCTTACACTCCAGGGCACCAAAACTCTGAATCCATACCTTTGAGGGCCAGAAGCCTTACACTCCAGGCACCAACACTCTGAATCCATACCTTTGGGGGCATGAATCCTTACACTCCAGGGGACCAACACTCTGAATCCATACCTTTGAGGGCCAGAAGCCTTACACTCCAGGGCACCAACACTCTGAATCCATACCTTTGAGGGCCAGAAGCCTCACACTCCAGGCACCAACACTCTGAATCCATACCTTTGAGAGCCAGAAGCCTTACACTCCAGGGGACCAACACTCTGAATCCATACCTTTGAGGGCCAGAAGCCTTACACTCCAGGGCACCAAAACTCTGAATCCATACCTTTGAGGGCCAGAAGCCTTACACTCCAGGGCACCAACACTCTGGGCACCAACACTCTGAATCCATACCTTTGAGGGCCAGAAGCCTTACACTCCAGGCTCCAAAACTCTGAATCCATACCTTTGAGGGCAGGAAGCCTCACACTCCAGAACACCAACACTCTGAATCCATACCTTTGAGGGCAGGAAGCCTTACACTCCAGGGGACCAACACTCTGAATCCATACCTTTGGGGGCCAGAAGCCTTACACTCCAGGGCCCCAACACTCTGAATCCATACCTTTGAGGGCCAGAAGCCTTACACTCCAGGGGACCAACACTCTGAATCCATACCTTTGAGGGCCAGAAGCCTCACACTCCAGGCACCAACACTCTGAATCCATACCTTTGGGGGCATGAATCCTTACACTCCAGGGGACCAACACTCTGAATCCATACCTTTGAGGGCCAGAAGCCTTACACTCCAGGGCACCAACACTCTGAATCCATACCTTTGAGGGCCAGAAGCCTCACACTCCAGGCACCAACACTCTGAATCCATACCTTTGAGAGCCAGAAGCCTTACACTCCAGGGGACCAACACTCTGAATCCATACCTTTGAGGGCCAGAAGCCTTACACTCCAGGGCACCAAAACTCTGAATCCATACCTTTGAGGGCCAGAAGCCTTACACTCCAGGGCACCAACACTCTGGGCACCAACACTCTGAATCCATACCTTTGAGGGCCAGAAGCCTTACACTCCAGGCTCCAAAACTCTGAATCCATACCTTTGAGGGCAGGAAGCCTCACACTCCAGAACACCAACACTCTGAATCCATACCTTTGAGGGCAGGAAGCCTTACACTCCAGGGGACCAACACTCTGAATCCATACCTTTGGGGGCCAGAAGCCTTACACTCCAGGGCCCCAACACTCTGAATCCATACCTTTGAGGGCCAGAAGCCTTACACTCCAGGGGACCAACACTCTGAACCCATACCTTTGAGGGCCAGAAGCCTCACACTCCAGGCACCAACACTCTGAATCCATACCTTTGAGAGCAGGAAGCCTTACACTCCAGGCACCAACACTCTGAATCCATACCTTTGAGAGCAGGAAGCCTTACACTCCAGGCACCAACACTCTGAATCCATACCTTTGAGAGCAGGAAGCCTTACACTCCAGGCACCAACACTCTGAATCCATACCTTTGAGGGCAGGAAGCCTTACACTCCAGGCTCCAAAACTCTGAATCCATACCTTTGAGGGCAGGAAGCCTTACACTCCAGGGCACCAAAACTCTGAATCCATACCTTTGAGGGCAGGAAGCCTCACACTCCAGGGCACCAACACTCTGAATCCATACCTTTGAGGGCAGGAATCCTTACACTCCAGGGTACCCAAACTCTGAATCCATACCTTTGGGGGCAGGAAGCCTTACACTCCAGGCTCCAAAACTCTGAACCCATACCTTTGAGGGCCAGAAGCCTTACACTCCAGGGCACCAACACTCTGAATCCATACCTTTGAGGGCCAGAAGCCTTACACTCCAGGGCACCAAAACTCTTAATCCATACCTTTGAGAGCCAGAAGCCTTACACTCCAGGGCACCAACACTCTGAAACCATACCTTTGAGGGCAGGAATCCTTACACTCCAGGGTACCCAAACTCTGAATCCATACCTTTGAGGGCAGGAAGCCTTACACTCCAGGGCACCAACACTCTGAATCCATACCTTTGAGGGCAGGAATCCTTACACTCCAGGGTACCCAAACTCCGAATCCATACCTTTGAGAGCCAGAAGCCTTACACTCCAGGGGACCAACACTCTGAATCCATACCTTTGAGGGCCAGAAGCCTTACACTCCAGGGGACCAACACTCTGAATCTATACCTTTGAGGGCCAGAAGCCTTACACTCCAGGCTCCAAAACTCTGAATCCATACCTTTGGGGGCAGGAAGCCTTACACTCCAGGGTACCCAAACTCTGAATCCATACCTTTGAGGGCAGGAATCCTCACACTCCAGGTGCCAACACTCTGAATCCATACCTTTGAGAGCAGGAAGCCTTACACTCCAAGGCACCAAAACTCTGAATCCATACCTTTGAGGGCCAGAAGCCTTACACTCCAAGATACCAAAACTCTGAATCCATACCTTTGAGAGCCAGAAGCCTTACACTCCAGGCGACCAACACTCTGAATCCATACCTTTGAGAGCCAGAAGCCTTACACTCCAGGGGACCAACACTCTGAATCCATACCTTTGAGGGCCAGAAGCCTTACACTGCAGGGCACCTAAACTCTGAATCTATACCTTTGAGGGCCAGAAGCCTTACACTCCAGGCTCCAAAACTCTGAATCCATACCTTTGAGGGCAGGAAGCCTTACACTCCAGGCTCCAAAACTCTGAACCCATACCTTTGAGGGCCAGAAGCCTTACACTCCAGGCTCCAAAACTCTGAATCCATACCTTTGAGGGCAGGAAGCCTTACACTCCAGGCTCCAAAACTCTGAATCCATACCTTTGAGGGCAGGAAGCCTTACACTCCAGGGTACCCAAACTCTGAATCCATACCTTTGAGAGCCAGAAGCCTTACACTCCAGGGCACCAACACTCTGAATCCATACCTTTGAGGGCCAGAAGCCTTACACTCCAGGGGACCAACACTCTGAATCCATACCTTTGGGGGCATGAATCCTTACACTCCAGGGCACCAACACTCTGAATCCATACCTTTGGGGGCATGAATCCTTACACTCCAGGGCACCAACACTCTGAATCCATACCTTTGAGGGCCAGAAGCCTTACACTCCAGGCACCAACACTCTGAATCCATACCTTTGGGGGCAGGAATCCTTACACTCCAGGGTACCCAAACTCTGAATCCATACCTTTGAGGGCAGGAAGCCTCACACTCCAGGTGCCAACACTCTGAATCCATACCTTTGAGGGCAGGAATCCTTACACTCCAGGGGACCAAAACTCTGAATCCATACCTTTGAGGGCCAGAAGCCTTACACTCCAAGATACCAAAACTCTGAATCCATACCTTTGAGAGCCAGAAGCCTTACACTCCAGGCGACCAACACTCTGAATCCATACCTTTGAGGGCCAGAAGCCTCACACTCCAGAACACCAACACTCTGAATCCATACCTTTGAGGGCAGGAAGCCTTACACTCCAGGCTCCAAAACTCTGAACCCATACCTTTGAGGGCCAGAAGCCTTACACTCCAGGGCACCAACACTCTGAATCCATACCTTTGAGGGCAGGAAGCCTTACACTCCAGGCTCCAAAACTCTGAACCCATACCTTTGAGGGCCAGAAGCCTTACACTCCAGGGCACCAACACTCTGAATCCATACCTTTGAGGGCAGGAAGCCTTACACTCCAGGCTCCAAAACTCTGAATCCATACCTTTGAGGGCAGGAAGCCTTACACTCCAGGGTACCCAAACTCTGAATCCATACCTTTGAGAGCCAGAAGCCTTACACTCCAGGGCACCAACACTCTGAATCCATACCTTTGAGGGCCAGAAGCCTTACACTCCAGGGGACCAACACTCTGAATCCATACCTTTGGGGGCATGAATCCTTACACTCCAGGGCACCAACACTCTGAATCCATACCTTTGGGGGCATGAATCCTTACACTCCAGGGCACCAAAACTCTGAATCCATACCTTTGAGAGCCAGAAGCCTTACACTCCAGGGCACCAACACTCTGAATCCATACCTTTGAGGGCCAGAAGCCTTACACTCCAGGGCACCAAAACTCTGAATCCATACCTTTGAGAGCCAGAAGCCTTACACTCCAGGGCTCCAAGACTCTGAATCCATACCTTTGGGGGCCAGAAGCCTTACACTCCAGGGTACCCAAACTCTGAATCCATACCTTTGAGAGCCAGAAGCCTTACACTCCAGGGCACCAACACTCTGAATCCATACCTTTGAGGGCCAGAAGCCTTACACTCCAGGGCACCAACACTCTGAATCCATACCTTTGAGGGCCAGAAGCCTTACACTCCAGGGCACCAACACTCTGAACCCATACCTTTGAGGGCAGGAAGCCTTACACTCCAGGGCACCAACACTCTGAATCCATACCTTTGAGGGCCAGAAGCCTTACACTCCAGGGGACCAACACTCTGAACCCATACCTTTGAGGGCCAGAAGCCTCACACTCCAGGCACCAACACTCTGAATCCATACCTTTGAGAGCAGGAAGCCTTACACTCCAGGCACCAACACTCTGAATCCATACCTTTGAGAGCAGGAAGCCTTACACTCCAGGGCACCAACACTCTGAATCCATACCTTTGAGGGCCAGAAGCCTCACACTCCAGGGCACCAACACTCTGAATCCATACCTTTGACGGCCAGAAGCCTTACACTCCAGGGCACCAACACTCTGAATCCATACCTTTGAGGGCCAGAAGCCTTACACTCCAGGCACCAACACTCTGAATCCATACCTTTGAGGGCAGGAAGCCTTACACTCCAGGCACCAACACTCTGAATCCATACCTTTGAGGGCAGGAAGCCTTACACTCCAGGGCACCAAAACTCTGAATCCATACCTTTGAGAGCCAGAAGCCTTACACTCCAGGGCACCAACACTCTGAATCCATACCTTTGAGAGCAGGAAGCCTTACACTCCAGGCTCCAAAACTCTGAATCCATACCTTTGAGGGCAGGAAGCCTTACACTCCAGGCACCAACACTCTGAATCCATACCTTTGAGAGCCAGAAGCCTCACACTCCAGAACACCAACACTCTGAATCCATACCTTTGAGGGCAGGAAGCCTTACACTCCAGGGGACCAACACTCTGAATCCATACCTTTGAGGGCCAGAAGCCTTACACTCCAGGGCACCAACACTCTGAATCCATACCTTTGAGAGCCAGAAGCCTTACACTCCAGGGGACCAACACTCTGAATCCATACCTTTGAGGGCCAGAAGCCTTACACTCCAGGGCACCAAAACTCTGAATCCATACCTTTGAGGGCCAGAAGCCTCACACTCCAGAACACCAACACTCTGAATCCATACCTTTGAGGGCAGGAAGCCTCACACTCCAGGGCACCAACACTCTGAATCCATACCTTTGGGGGCATGAATCCTTACACTCCAGGGGACCAACACTCTGAATCCATACCTTTGAGGGCCAGAAGCCTTACACTCCAGGGCACCAACACTCTGAATCCATACCTTTGGGGCAGGAAGCCTTACACTCCAGGGCAACAACACTCTGAATCCATACCTTTGGGGCAGGAAGCCTTACACTCCAGGGCACCAACACTCTGAATCCATACCTTTGGGGGCATGAATCCTTACACTCCAGGGGACCAACACTCTGAATCCATACCTTTGGGGCAGGAAGCCTTACACTCCAGGGCACCAACACTCTGAATCCATACCTTTGGGGGCATGAATCCTTACACTCCAGGGGACCAACACTCTGAATCCATACCTTTGAGGGCCAGAAGCCTTACACTCCAGGGCACCAACACTCTGAATCCATACCTTTGAGGGCCAGAAGCCTTACACTCCAGGGCACCAACACTCTGAATCCATACCTTTGAGAGCCAGAAGCCTTACACTCCAGGGGACCAACACTCTGAATCCATACCTTTGAGGGCCAGAAGCCTTACACTCCAGGGCACCAAAAACTCTGAATCCATACCTTTGAGGGCCAGAAGCCTTACACTCCAGGGCACCAACACTCTGAATCCATACCTTTGAGAGCCAGAAGCCTTACACTCCAGGGGACCAACACTCTGAATCCATACCTTTGAGGGCCAGAAGCCTTACACTCCAGGGCACCAAAACTCTGAATCCATACCTTTGAGGGCCAGAAGCCTTACACTCCAGGGCACCAACACTCTGGGCACCAACACTCTGAATCCATACCTTTGAGGGCCAGAAGCCTTACACTCCAGGCTCCAAAACTCTGAATCCATACCTTTGAGGGCAGGAAGCCTCACACTCCAGAACACCAACACTCTGAATCCATACCTTTGAGGGCAGGAAGCCTTACACTCCAGGGGACCAACACTCTGAATCCATACCTTTGGGGGCCAGAAGCCTTACACTCCAGGGCCCCAACACTCTGAATCCATACCTTTGAGGGCCAGAAGCCTTACACTCCAGGGGACCAACACTCTGAATCCATACCTTTGAGGGCCAGAAGCCTTACACTCCAGGGGACCAACACTCTGAACCCATACCTTTGAGGGCCAGAAGCCTCACACTCCAGGCACCAACACTCTGAATCCATACCTTTGAGAGCAGGAAGCCTTACACTCCAGGCACCAACACTCTGAATCCATACCTTTGAGAGCAGGAAGCCTTACACTCCAGGCACCAACACTCTGAATCCATACCTTTGAGGGCCAGAAGCCTTACACTCCAGGCACCAACACTCTGAATCCATACCTTTGAGGGCAGGAAGCCTTACACTCCAGGCACCAACACTCTGAATCCATACCTTTGAGGGCAGGAAGCCTTACACTCCAGGGCACCAAAACTCTGAATCCATACCTTTGAGAGCCAGAAGCCTTACACTCCAGGGGACCAACACTCTGAATCCATACCTTTGAGGGCCAGAAGCCTTACACTCCAGAACACCAACACTCTGAATCCATACCTTTGAGAGCCAGAAGCCTCACACTCCAGAACACCAACACTCTGAATCCATACCTTTGAGGGCAGGAAGCCTTACACTCCAGGGGACCAACACTCTGAATCCATACCTTTGAGGGCCAGAAGCCTTACACTCCAGGGCACCAACACTCTGAATCCATACCTTTGAGAGCCAGAAGCCTTACACTCCAGGGGACCAACACTCTGAATCCATACCTTTGAGGGCCAGAAGCCTTACACTCCAGGGCACCAAAACTCTGAATCCATACCTTTGAGGGCCAGAAGCCTCACACTCCAGAACACCAACACTCTGAATCCATACCTTTGAGGGCAGGAAGCCTCACACTCCAGGGCACCAACACTCTGAATCCATACCTTTGGGGGCATGAATCCTTACACTCCAGGGGACCAACACTCTGAATCCATACCTTTGAGGGCCAGAAGCCTTACACTCCAGGGCACCAACACTCTCAATCCATACCTTTGGGGCAGGAAGCCTTACACTCCAGGGCACCAACACTCTGAATCCATACCTTTGGGGGCATGAATCCTTACACTCCAGGGGACCAACACTCTGAATCCATACCTTTGAGGGCCAGAAGCCTTACACTCCAGGGGACCAACACTCTGAATCCATACCTTTGGGGGCATGAATCCTTACACTCCAGGGCACCAACACTCTGAATCCATACCTTTGGGGGCATGAATCCTTACACTCCAGGGCACCAAAACTCTGAATCCATACCTTTGAGAGCCAGAAGCCTTACACTCCAGGGCACCAACACTCTGAATCCATACCTTTGAGGGCCAGAAGCCTTACACTCCAGGGCACCAAAACTCTGAATCCATACCTTTGAGGGCCAGAAGCCTTACACTCCAGGCACCAACACTCTGAATCCATACCTTTGGGGGCATGAATCCTTACACTCCAGGGGACCAACACTCTGAATCCATACCTTTGAGGGCCAGAAGCCTTACACTCCAGGGCACCAACACTCTGAATCCATACCTTTGGGGCAGGAAGCCTTACACTCCAGGGCACCAACACTCTGAATCCATACCTTTGGGGGCATGAATCCTTACACTCCAGGGGACCAACACTCTGAATCCATACCTTTGGGGCAGGAAGCCTTACACTCCAGGGCACCAACACTCTGAATCCATACCTTTGGGGGCATGAATCCTTACACTCCAGGGGACCAACACTCTGAATCCATACCTTTGAGGGCCAGAAGCCTTACACTCCAGGGCACCAACACTCTGAATCCATACCTTTGAGGGCCAGAAGCCTTACACTCCAGGGCACCAACACTCTGAATCCATACCTTTGAGAGCCAGAAGCCTTACACTCCAGGGGACCAACACTCTGAATCCATACCTTTGAGGGCCAGAAGCCTTACACTCCAGGGCACCAAAACTCTGAATCCATACCTTTGAGGGCCAGAAGCCTTACACTCCAGGGCACCAACACTCTGGGCACCAACACTCTGAATCCATACCTTTGAGGGCCAGAAGCCTTACACTCCAGGCTCCAAAACTCTGAATCCATACCTTTGAGGGCAGGAAGCCTCACACTCCAGAACACCAACACTCTGAATCCATACCTTTGAGGGCAGGAAGCCTTACACTCCAGGGGACCAACACTCTGAATCCATACCTTTGGGGGCCAGAAGCCTTACACTCCAGGGCCCCAACACTCTGAATCCATACCTTTGAGGGCCAGAAGCCTTACACTCCAGGGGACCAACACTCTGAATCCATACCTTTGAGGGCCAGAAGCCTTACACTCCAGGGGACCAACACTCTGAACCCATACCTTTGAGGGCCAGAAGCCTCACACTCCAGGCACCAACACTCTGAATCCATACCTTTGAGAGCAGGAAGCCTTACACTCCAGGCACCAACACTCTGAATCCATACCTTTGAGAGCAGGAAGCCTTACACTCCAGGCACCAACACTCTGAATCCATACCTTTGAGAGCAGGAAGCCTTACACTCCAGGCACCAAAACTCTGAATCCATACCTTTGAGGGCAGGAAGCCTTACACTCCAGGCTCCAAAACTCTGAACCCATACCTTTGAGGGCCAGAAGCCTTACACTCCAGGCTCCAAAACTCTGAATCCATACCTTTGAGGGCAGGAAGCCTTACACTCCAGGGCACCAAAACTCTGAATCCATACCTTTGAGGGCAGGAAGCCTCACACTCCAGGGCACCAACACTCTGAATCCATACCTTTGAGGGCAGGAATCCTTACACTCCAGGGTACCCAAACTCTGAATCCATACCTTTGGGGGCAGGAAGCCTTACACTCCAGGCTCCAAAACTCTGAACCCATACCTTTGAGGGCCAGAAGCCTTACACTCCAGGGCACCAACACTCTGAATCCATACCTTTGAGGGCCAGAAGCCTTACACTCCAGGGCACCAAAACTCTGAATCCATACCTTTGAGAGCCAGAAGCCTTACACTCCAGGGCACCAACACTCTGAATCCATACCTTTGAGGGCAGGAATCCTTACACTCCAGGGTACCCAAACTCTGAATCCATACCTTTGAGGGCAGGAAGCCTTACACTCCAGAGCACCAACACTCTGAATCCATACCTTTGAGGGCAGGAATCCTTACACTCCAGGGTACCCAAACTCTGAATCCATACCTTTGAGAGCCAGAAGCCTTACACTCCAGGGGACCAACACTCTGAATCCATACCTTTGAGGGCCAGAAGCCTTACACTGCAGGGCACCTAAACTCTGAATCTATACCTTTGAGGGCCAGAAGCCTTACACTCCAGGCTCCAAAACTCTGAATCCATACCTTTGGGGGCAGGAAGCCTTACACTCCAGGGTACCCAAACTCTGAATCCATACCTTTGAGGGCAGGAATCCTCACACTCCAGGTGCCAACACTCTGAATCCATACCTTTGAGAGCAGGAAGCCTTACACTCCAGGCACCAACACTCTGAATCCATACCTTTGAGAGCAGGAAGCCTTACACTCCAGGCACCAAAACTCTGAATCCATACCTTTGAGGGCAGGAAGCCTTACACTCCAGGCTCCAAAACTCTGAACCCATACCTTTGAGGGCCAGAAGCCTTACACTCCAAGATACCAAAACTCTGAATCCATACCTTTGAGAGCCAGAAGCCTTACACTCCAGGCGACCAACACTCTGAATCCATACCTTTGAGAGCCAGAAGCCTTACACTCCAGGGGACCAACACTCTGAATCCATACCTTTGAGGGCCAGAAGCCTTACACTGCAGGGCACCTAAACTCTGAATCTATACCTTTGAGGGCCAGAAGCCTTACACTCCAGGCTCCAAAACTCTGAACCCATACCTTTGAGGGCCAGAAGCCTTACACTCCAGGCTCCAAAACTCTGAATCCATACCTTTGAGGGCCAGAAGCCTTACACTCCAGGGCACCAACACTCTGAATCCATACCTTTGAGGGCCAGAAGCCTTACACTCCAGGCACCAACACTCTGAATCCATACCTTTGGGGGCAGGAATCCTTACACTCCAGGGTACCCAAACTCTGAATCCATACCTTTGAGGGCAGGAAGCCTCACACTCCAGGTGCCAACACTCTGAATCCATACCTTTGAGGGCAGGAATCCTTACACTCCAGGGGACCAAAACTCTGAATCCATACCTTTGAGGGCCAGAAGCCTTACACTCCAAGATACCAAAACTCTGAATCCATACCTTTGAGAGCCAGAAGCCTTACACTCCAGGCGACCAACACTCTGAATCCATACCTTTGAGGGCCAGAAGCCTCACACTCCAGAACACCAACACTCTGAATCCATACCTTTGAGGGCAGGAAGCCTTACACTCCAGGCTCCAAAACTCTGAACCCATACCTTTGAGGGCCAGAAGCCTTACACTCCAGGGCACCAACACTCTGAATCCATACCTTTGAGGGCAGGAAGCCTTACACTCCAGGCTCCAAAACTCTGAACCCATACCTTTGAGGGCCAGAAGCCTTACACTCCAGGGCACCAACACTCTGAATCCATACCTTTGAGGGCAGGAAGCCTTACACTCCAGGCTCCAAAACTCTGAATCCATACCTTTGAGGGCAGGAAGCCTTACACTCCAGGGCAACAAAACTCTGAATCCATACCTTTGAGGGCAGGAAGCCTCACACTCCAGGGCACCAACACTCTGAATCCATACCTTTGAGGGCAGGAATCCTTACACTCCAGGGGACCAAAACTCTGAATCCATACCTTTGAGGGCCAGAAGCCTTACACTCCAAGATACCAAAACTCTGAATCCATACCTTTGAGAGCCAGAAGCCTTACACTCCAGGGCACCAACACTCTGAATCCATACCTTTGAGGGCAGGAAGCCTTACACTCCAGGCTCCAAAACTCTGAATCCATACCTTTGAGGGCCAGAAGCCTTACACTCCAGGGCACCAACACTCTGAATCCATACCTTTGAGAGCCAGAAGCCTTACACTCCAGGGGACCAACACTCTGAATCCATACCTTTGAGGGCCAGAAGCCTTACACTCCAGGGCACCAACACTCTGAATCCATACCTTTGAGAGCCAGAAGCCTTACACTCCAGGGCACCAACACTCTGAATCCATACCTTTGAGGGCCAGAAGCCTCACACTCCAGAACACCAACACTCTGAATCCATACCTTTGAGGGCAGGAAGCCTTACACTCCAGGGTACCAACACTCTGAATCCATACCTTTGAGGGCCAGAGGCCTTACACTCCAGGGTACCCAAACTCTGAATCCATACCTTTGAGGGCAGGAATCCTTACACTCCAGGGTACCCAAACTCTGAATCCATACCTTTGAGGGCCAGAAGCCTTACACTCCAGGGCACCAACACTCTGAATCCATACCTTTGAGAGCCAGAAGCCTTACACTCCAGGGCACCAATACTCTGAATCCATACCTTTGAGGGCCAGAAGCCTCACACTCCAGGGTACCAACACTCTGAATCCATACCTTTGAGGGCCAGAAGCCTTACACTCCAGGGTACCAACACTCTGAATCCATACCTTTGAGGGCCAGAGGCCTTACACTCCAGGGTACCCAAACTCTGAATCCATACCTTTGAGGGCAGGAATCCTTACACTCCAGGGTACCCAAACTCTGAATCCATACCTTTGGGGGCAGGAGGCCTTACACTCCAGGGTACCAACACTCTGAATCCATACCTTTGAGGGCCAGAAGCCTTACACTCAAAGGCACCAACACTCTGAATCCATACCTCTGAGGGCAGGAATCCTTACACTCCAGGGCACCAAAACTCTGAATCCATACCTTTGAGGGCGGGAAGCCTTACACTCCAGGGCACCAACACTCTGAATCCATACCTTTAAGGACAGGAAGCCTTACACTCCAGGGCACCAAAACTCTGAATCCATACCTTTGGGGGCGGGAAGCCTTACACTCCAGGGCACCAAAACTCTGAATCCATACCTTTGGGGGCAGGAGGCCTTACACTCCAGGGCACCAAAACTCTGAATCCATACCTTTGAGGGCAGGAATCCTTACACTCCAGGGTACCCAAACTCTGAATCCATACCTTTGGGGCAGGAATCCTTACACTCCAGTTACCAACACTCTGAATCCATACCTTTGAGAGCCAGAAGCCTTACACTCCAGGGTACCAACACTCTGAATCCATACCTTTGAGGGCCAGACGCCTTACATTCCAGGGCACCAAAACTCTGAATCCATACCTTTGGGGGCAGGAATCCTTACACTCCAGGGTACCCAAACTCTGAATCCATACCTTTGGGGGCAGGAGGCCTTACACTCCAGGGCACCAAAACTCTGAATCCATACCTTTGAGGGCCAGAAGCCTTACACTCCAGGTACCAACACTCTGAATCCATACCTTTGGGGCAGGAATCCTTACACTCCAGGGCACCAAAACTCTGAATCCATACCTTTGGGGGCAGGAATCCTTACACTCCAGGGCACCAAAACTCTGAATCCATACCTTTGAGGGCCAGAAGCCTTACACTCCAGGTGCCAACACTCTGAATCCATACCTTTGGGGGCAGGAAGCCTTACACTGCAGGGTACCTAAACTCTGAATCCATACCTTTGGGGGCCAGAAGCCTTACACTCCAGGCACCAACACGCTGAATCCATACCTTTAAGGACAGGAATCCTTACACTCCAGGGCACCCAAACTCTGAATCCATACCTTTGGGGGCAGGAAGCCTCACACTGCAGGGTACCTAAACTCTGAATCCTTACCACTGAGGGCAGGAAGCCTTACACTCCAGGCGACAAAATTCTGAATCCTCTTCTTTCAGAGCCCGGAGCTTTACGCTCCAGGGAATCAAATCCCAGAATCCTTACCTTTGAGGGCAGGAAGCTTCTGTAGTTCCCGGTTTTTGCTGATGTTAAATCTGGATGAACTTTGCCGCCTCTCTTTCTTTACGATTTGTGGCCCCCCAGAATATTTGATTTTGTTGAGCTGTGTAGGTGGGGGGACGCTGTTGCTAGGTCGCTTGTTTGAGGTCGGCGTCACCTGACAAGTAATTAAAGGCGCAGCGTTAAACAAAGATCACATTGCAGAACCTTTGAAATAAAATCTTTCAAAAGCAGGCATGTAAATAACTCGCTCTTTCAAAATCAGATAAGTTGGTTGATACCTTTACAGCTCAGATGTTCACAAGAAGCTGCATTACAACGTCAGGCCCTCTAGCACGGCTCCACCAAATACTCTATCTGCAATATCTGCATTCAAAACTACGGGGAGTAAGCTGGACAAAGGGGGGGGGCAGCAGCTGCTGGGGGAGTAAGCTGGATGAAGGGGGGAGCAGCAGCTGCTGGGTGAGTAAGCTGGCGGAAGGGGGGCCACCAGCTGCTGGGGGAGTAAGCTGGATGAAGGGGGGCCACCAGCTGCTGGGGGAGTAAGCTGGACGAAGGGGGGGCACCAGCTGCTGGGGTAATAAGCTGGATGAAGGGGGGGGCACCAGCTGCTGGGGAAGTAAGCTGGATGAAGGGGGGCCACCAGCTGCTGGGGGAGTAATATGTTTGAAGGGGGGCCACCAGCGGCTGGGAGAGTAAGCTGGATGAAGGGGGGCCACCAGCTGCTGGGGAAGTAAGCTGGATGAAGGGGGGCCACCAGCTGCTGGGGGAGTAAGCTGGATGAAGGGGGGGGGTCACCAGCTGCTGGGGGAGTAAGCTGGATGAAGGGGGGCCACCAGCTGCTGGGGAAGTAAGCTGGATGAAGGGGGGCCACCAGCTGCTGGGGAAGTAAGCTGGATGAAGGGGGGCCACCAGCTGCTGGGGGAGTAAGCTGGATGAAGGGGGGCCACCAGCTGCTGGGGGAGTAAGCTGGCCGAAGGGGGGCCACCAGCTGCTGGGGGAGTAAGCTGGATGAAGGGGGGGGTCACCAGCTGCTGGGGGAGTAAGCTGGATGAAGGGGGGCCACCAGCTGCTGGGGGAGTAAGCTGGATGAAGGGGGGCCACCAGCTGCTGGGGGAGTAAGCTGGATGAAGGGGGGCCACCAGCTGCTGGGGGAGTAAGCTGGATGAAGGGGGGCCACCAGCTGCTGGGGGAGTAAGCTGGATGAAGGGGGGCCACCAGCTGCTGGGGGAGTAAGCTGGATGAAGGGGGGCCACCAGCTGCTGGGGGAGTAAGCTGGACGAAGGGGGGCCACCAGCTGCTGGGGGAGTAAGCTGGATGAAGGGGGGCCACCAGCTGCTGGGGGAGTAAGCTGGATGAAGGGGGGCCACCAGCTGCTGGGGGAGTATGCTGGACGAAGGGGGGCCACCAGCTGCTGGGGGAGTAAGCTGGACGAAGGGGGGCCACCAGCTGCTGGGGGAGTAAGCTGGATGAAGGGGGGCCACCAGCTGCTGGGGTAGTAAGCTGGATGAAGGGGGGCCACCAGCGGCTGGGGGAGTAAGCCCGCCAGGTTCATGGCAATAGTGACTGGAGGATGCAGCATGAAGGGTGACAGGTTGATGTCCAAGTCGTGTTCGAGCCTGGGAAAGGTCTAGAGCCAGAGGCGGTCTCTACGAACCCATACATGCAGGTAAGGCATTACCATTTTAGTGAAGATAGTCCAGTCAGGACTAATCTCTCCGGGGCTTTCCTCCACCACCCACAGCCCCAATGAGTAGCTTCATATGCCTGCGAAACGACAGGGTTCTCGCTCCCAGCTAGAATCAAGTACCATTTTCATTAGAGTTTTGGGTCCTGGTTATTATTCCGGGTGGGTACAGCCGTTACTGGACACGGGGCGTATCACCCCTACGTATTACCCATCACCGGCGTCACTGAAATTATATCACTCCTGTGTACTACGGAGTACCAGCTTCTCTAGGTGGGCACAGCTGCTCCTGGACTTCACAGCTCATCACTCCTACGTATAACCCACCGCTGCTCCTGGATATCAGGAGATATTGTGAATCACTATTATAGACACTTTACAATCTGCATGGTCCTTGCAATTTAGTTGCAAATGAGATCTCTCTGGAATGTGCACGAGCTACAAGTGACACACAATTTTGTCCTCCTAAATATCAGTCGTTGCTATCCGAACACAGATCTACATCATAACGTGAAATGCCTAAGCTCACTCGATTAAATGGCACTCTACGTTATTCTTTAAAACAAAATCTTTCCTACAAATGAGAGAAATAAGACGCAAATGGCATCACGACAAGACCACGTACAGCATGACAACTGGGATAGTGCGTGTGGCGCTCTTACTGTTAGTGTGAAACATTCCATTAACTTCAGCTCAACGTATCATTCTATATTGCGCCTCATATTACTGCAATAACGGATATGAGAACAGCATGGTAAAGAACGGAAACAGCAGCACCCTTACGGTTACTGTTTCAGATCAGAGTGCTACCGACATGAATGCGGTTCAGCGTCTTGTCAGCAAAAGAGAACGGTCCGTAAATACTCTCCTTACTAGTAGACCCTCTGCCCCAGGTCTACTGCTCAACCTCATCTTCTCATAAGGAGGGAATGCAAAAAGAAAAAAAATCTAAACAAATGGACAGAGGCCTCGTGCTCAGCTCTTCACCGTCCACTCTTTCAGTCTCAGCCTTCCTCTCGATATCTTTTTCACAGACTTTCCTGCTCTTACCTCTGCCTCCCAACTGCCAGCTCCTTTCCAACTCAAGGCCTCCTGATCTCGGCTCTCCCTCGTGGTGTTCTACCTCACACAAAGCCATCAGCATTCGTAGGCGGCCACCTTCGGATCCATCTTGCGAGGGGAATGTTCCATCTGACGCTGCACTCGCCCTCATGGTCTCCTACGTCCTGTGCTGCCACAAGGAGGAGCGTTTTCTACTCAGACCTTTTCAACTTCGCCTTGTGGTTTCCCAGCACTGGAGAGGGACACAGCTTACAACACTTTTTAATAGAAAGAGCCGGTCGCTGAAGCTGGAATGAGAAGGGCTGCTGTGTGGGCCACCCTTTACACACTGCTACAACATTCATCTTTTCCACGTTGAGACCAAGACACGCACCCTTGGAATTCCCACAAAGGAGCATAGCTCAGCGCTCACAACCCATTATTAAAAAATGTAGGGGATGGACCTGAGGCCAGATGTTTAGATCTACGGAATAAGAGGTCTTACCACACAACAGTCAGATGAAGTTCATTTCTTATTGCAGAATTAACTGCATTCAGTCACATTTAACTAGAGTTGGATTTTCCACTCTTAGCATCCCAATATTCTGCCATTTGTACTTAATCCCTGGTGGAACCCTTGTACATGGCTTTCTTTTTAGATTTTCTTAGCTACTTGCAGCTTGATCAATCCGGACTTCCTTTTGAATTACAAAAGTTAGTTTGCATCATTATGTTTTCAACTGCCTTCCACTGTAATATTAATATAATACTAATGTGATACTAATTATTGCAAGCAAGAGTTACACCTGGGAGTAAATGTAATAAGTAGAAGACTGAACTACGGGTACACCAATAAACCGAACAGATACAGGACTGCGCTTACATAATAAAAACTTCACACACCTCTACAAGCGAGAAGAGCTCTGCCTCTACCCACACGTCTCATGAACACACACCCTCTCCACTACCCAGCCCCTCGTCACCTTCCCACCCGGGTACAGTTTCTACCTACCTCACTACCCAAGTATCATCTCATCCTTACTCTCAAGCTTTCCCAGCGCCACCTCAGGTTCTCAGAGTTAGTTTTCCTCCCGTCTCTTAGTTTCCATCTTTGGTAATCCACCTCCATCACTTTACACCAGCGAGTAGCGCTCTTCCACCTCAGTTCCTTGACTTTACTGAGCAGTCTCATGCACGATGAGATGCACCAGCCACAGATCTACAGACAGAGCAGCCTGGACAACTGATAAATGATCTCAAGCCAGGCTCCAGATGAAGGCATCATTGATACGCGTGCGTTTGAAGGATTTCACTGGAAGCCCAAGAGGCGATGCAATCTGAACTGTATGTGCTGTCCTATCAGCTGACTTCTGTATGGGTCACTCATGCCCATTTACCATAACAATTAGGTTTTAAAAATGTACACAATTATGTCACAAAAACTAGAGATGATGGATGTTGAGTCAGGCATGTCTATCCTTCTCCCTGCCCTTATTGAACCACCATGTTTCATGCATTTAACCTTTTCTTCGTAACACGGTCTCCCAATATCCATAGTGATTAGGAGATTCACCTACTTTCCATCCATCCCCGACGGCTCTAGCGCAGCGCGTCCACGATACGCGTATCCAAGATGCAAGGCGTCCCAGCGAGGAGCTTAGCCCCGCCTGGTCACCTTGCTAAGCTGCAGCAGGATTTGATGGGAGAATGCTGGATGCCCCTGCTCGCTCTTCCGACAAGCTTTTAATTTGCACTTAGTATCAAGGTCTGTTCGATGATGTAGAGCACGGCTCAGAGTGTTTCAAATCCTACCACAGAATATCGAGCAATTACTGGGGACTGAGTTAAAGGCGAGCTACATGGAAAATCGCCAAACCACTCATGAGCTCTGCGTCTCCTACACCATCCCGGACAAAGATAAATGGATCAGGGGCTTCAATATCACGTGAAGAGCACCGTCTGTGGCACATGACACATGTGGGGCCTGGAGGGCAGCAGTGTATGCAGAGGTGTAGAACACAAGGTCACTTCAGTGCTGTAACCGCTGCAGAAGGGCTGCATACATGATCTCATGAAGCCAACAGCTGCCAGCCCGGTGTGGTGTGAGAGCAAGTCCCATTGAGGTCATCAAGAGATAGGAGGATCCGATTGTACACCTGTTAGAAATGTGATCCCCGGTTCGCCAGGGCTTGCGCCAAAGTCAGTCAGAGACCACCATTTCCACGTCAGGGCAAGGGAGTTGCACACCAAGATAACCCATGCTCACGCCCTTGGTAACGTGACACGAGCAGTAAGGCTTAACCCGGAGGTAATGTGAGTTAAGCGTTTGCGCGCGCACCCCAGCAACAACACCCAAGGCCCACCACAAAGGAAACTCCACACAAGGTTATGTATATAAATAGCCTTTGTATTACACCAAAACACATTAGATAAAAACACACACTTTAAAATGTGCCAACAGGCACGGGCAGAATTTACAGGGGATATGTACAAGACAGGGCAACCTGGACCACTGTCAGGAATATGCACATGTAGATTTTAGAATATTTGTAGAAATAGCACTTGGTAGAACATAGAATGATAAGCACTGTAACACACAATAGGAAATAGAGCACACAACCAGTAACTACTGGTAACAGGTAAGTGCCACCTACGTAACTCTAACCACCTTAGGAGAATGTCACGCAGGGAACCAGGACCTCACTAGTAACACTTGTACTAAAAAGAACAACCACCTAAGTATCACTATACATGTAGGGGTGTAGGAATGAAAGCATAACACATGATGCATAGAAAAACATTCGGAGGTGTAGGAGAAAAGCACATGACGCATAAAAACATTCAGAGGTGCAGCACAGAACACAATTGCGCAGAAATCACATTAGGCCACAACATATAGCTGTCCCTAGGCCAACTGGCCTCTCTGGGGCTGAAATGCCCTATGTCCCAAGTCAGGGCAGGCTGCAGGTAGCCAAAGAAGAAACTTAAACGTGGCAGCTGCCCACTAAGTGCTGGGCAGCTGTAGTAGGGAGCCCGCTCTCTGCGGGGCTGCTAAACAAACAATCAATGGGGCCAAGAACCACCTGTGAGCCTTGCAGGCTCGGTGGCCACAACACTATGCCCCTGCGAGCCTCGGGGGCTCTGATCAATGCTGCCACCACTGGGGGAGCGGCCCGCTGCCAGCTGGGGCTGCTCTACCACCAGGAATGCCAGTGATCGTTGGAGCCTCGTGGGCTCGGAGAAAAATGCCCCCGTGATGCTGGAGCCTCGTGGGCTCTAAATAAAGAATGGCCGGAACGTTGGAGCCCCACTCGGGGGACTCGAAATGCCAAAATGCACCCCAAGAGCCTCGGGGCTCAAAATAGCATATGCTCCCTCATGACGATGGATCCTTTCAGGCTCAGAACAAATAACTGCCCGGGCCCCCACGGGGCCTTTAAAGAACAATGGTGCCCCCGTCACTGGTGTCCTCCCTCTCCGGGGGACTTGCGAACAATCGCCCCCTGCTCCACTCACTGGTGTCGGGCGGGGACGGGAAACACGGCCGATGTGCCTCTTCAAACAGCACGGGGCTCTCCTTCAACTCCGGAGCCCCGCCTGCATTTTCAGCTGCTCAGTGGGGCCACTCTGGGGAGATGCACTGGCGGGGTGCGTGGCCTCACTCTACCCCCCCAGCCGGCTTTCACTCACCGGCTTTCTTCGGTGGAGAGGGCTCCTCTCCTCTGCGCTCGTCGGGGCACTCTGGGGCTCCCCTTCACATCGGGACCTCGCTGACTGCGGCGGGAGACACTGCCGGTCTCCCTCTCCACACGGGGGCCGGTGATGCCCAGCACAGCTCAGAGCCAGGTCACAGGGCCCTCCTAGGCAGGGAGGCAATCCCCAGTGGCGGTCCTCCTGGCGCCCAGCAGCAGCAGCAGCAGCCCCCCTCTGTAAAGGATTCAAGAAGAGAACATTTTGCAAGGGGGCACAGCCCCTTTTTAGGTTTCACCTTGCCGAAAGCTGCGCAGCAGACTTTCGCGCAGAGCGAAAACTTTTGAGAAGAGTATGGTGCCTTTGTCACGCCTCTCACTTACATTGGCTAGCTCCATAAATGGAGGCTAGCCATTGGAAGTGAGATCTGTTAGTCATGGTCCGAGGCGATTCGTGGGCGTTCCGGCGATGTTTTTCTCATCCTGCCCCTTTTAGCACGTCAAGCGGCTGTGGGCGTGTGTTTTTTTTTTTTTCCTCCTGATATTTTTGTCTTTTTGGAAGTGCCTTTAGCCAGAGTGGTCGGCGAGATTTAAGTTGCCAGGAAGTTGTTGTTGTTTGCAATCAGTTAAGCAGCATTTTGTTTATAATTTGTTTGCATGTGTATCCCGTCTCATGTCGTCTTGCTTTTTGTACGTGTACCCCGTCTCATGTCGTCTCCCTGTTTGTTTACGTCTTTGTGTGTGTCTTTGCTGTGGTCTCTACATGCCCTTTGTTGTGAATGTTTCTCTTTGTTTTGAACACATGCCCCGTGTTTGTACGTGTACCCCGTCCGCTGTCCAAGTGTGCCCGTTAACCCGCCCCCCCTCCCGCTGTCCTTGTGCCCGTTCCCGCCCCCCCTCCCGCTGTCCGTTCAACTCATGTTGCTGTGTGTGTCCGATACAGAGAGAGCCCGTTAAGTCCCTGGTTTATGCATGCCGAATAGTGCACTGTGCCCCTGTGTGCTTGCATGTGCCGTTGTATGCGGGAATTTTGTTGCTTGTGTCCAGAGCAGAGAGACCCCGTCCCTGGTTCATGCGTGCCGAATAGTCACTGTGCCCCTGTGTGCTTGCCTGTGCTGTTGAGTGCGAGCATGTTGCTGTGTGTGTCCGGGCAGAGAGACCCCGTCCCTGGTTTGTGCGTGCCGAATAGTCACTGTGCCCCTGTGTGCTTGCCTGTGCTGTTGAGTGCAAGCATGTTGCTATGTGTGTCCGAGCAGAGAGAGCCCCATCCCTGGTTTGCCCGAGCCCATGTTAGTGGACGTCAAGGCTGCAGGCGCACGGCCCTGTTTCGCCTCGCACTAAGGAGCCGGTTGCCAGTCCTCAGCAAAGTGGCCTGGGGGGGTTGCAGGTGGTTTTGTTTTGTAAGCAGGAGTGTTTTCTTCCAAAAAGGAACCTGCTGCTGCGTCCGAGGGCCCTGGTAATGAGATGTACGCCTCAGCAAAGTTTCCCCTGCAGCTGCCGCTTTAGAAAAGTGCTGATGTTGCGATCCTTTGAAGGTGTGTTGCCTGTGGGTGTATTTGGACTAATCTCCCAGTCCAGCTAAGGGCCCCTCTGCATGTTGAGCCTTCTTGCCCATTCATCTCCTTCCTCGCACCGCATCCCACCTGCTGACAGGGCGCTGATGGCCTACCTAATGCTCGAGTGACCTAGCATTGCCAAAAAATTATGGATTACTTAAACAGTTCGCGCACAGGAAGAAAAAGACTGCAAATCCCAGAATGCTTTGAGATGTAAACGTGTGCCCATGTTTCTCTTTTAAATCTCTCTTGGCAGTGGTTTACCTGAAAGCTCTGATGACATGCACTTGAATTCAAAAAGTGAGGGTGTATGTGGGGGCTTTTTAATTCAGGAAGGCCATGGCAGACAGGAGTTACTGGGCCAAGATTGTGACACTCTGAGCTTTTACCACCAATTGAGCCCAAATGTGAGCACTGTAGTGTCTTGGTGTTATGAGCATTAGGGCTCTCGTGGTTGAGAGAGGACTTGAAACAGGAATTAATAAGCTGCTGGAGCGCACAATGACTCGTAGTGCAGGCTGACTTGTCTCCAAATGCTTACATAGATTAATGCCACCCACCTTCTGTTTGGCACCCATTTTGTCGATATCAGAAAGATGACAGTAAAGCTTTTGGGGTATAGACCCTGTTGGTGGGCTCTGTCCAGGTAGAGACGTGAAACGTGGGAACAGCATTGGCACATCAAAGTCATTTATAGGAAGCATTATAGTAGCAGGACGACGATAAAAGGATGTCGATAGCAAAATAATGTATCCAGGCAAAAGCAATGTAGATAAACTGGCAAAAACTTAGTATAACAGTATGCAAACACAGGTAAAAGAAAATAGTATAACCTGAATGTTGGAGTTGATGTCTGCCTGACAGGCAGACATCAACTCCAACATTCAGCTTTGGGAACCATCATAATCTTTTTAACTTTTCCCTAAATATTAGAAACTACAATAATTGTTTACTGTACTCTCTTTTTTTATTCTTTTTCTATATAATTCTCGCATTTGATTGAACATGTTTATCAACTTTTATCAATGTTATTAAATTTTATATGTGATCATAATTATACTATTTTCTTTTACCTGTGTTTGCATACTGTTATACTAAGTTTTTGCCAGTTATCTACATTGCTTTTGCCTGGATACTTTATTTTGCTATCGATTGCTTTGCCCTGATCCAGGAATCGGATTTCATTCAGGGGGTCCCTGTTTAACGCCTCGATAAAAGGATGTGTGCCTGTCTCTAATGATACGGCAGCCGGGTTTGCTGCATTGGTATCACATATATCGACAGTTGTTTATCTGTGCAGCGCCAGAGATGCAGGGCGGTGGCTGGGATGTGGCACTCTTCTGTGGGCATTGATGCAGCACATGTAAGCGCGTGTAGAGTAGGGCGGTGTGCGGGGCATCGACCCCGACACAATGGATTGTGTACTTTTAAGATGTATGTATGGTGCGGTCTGGGTGTGTGTGTGTGTGGCTCTGGGTGTGTGTGTGACTCTGGGTGGGTGTGTGTGGCTCTGTGTGTGTGTGTGTGTGTGGCTCTGGGTGTGTGTGTGTGGCTCTGGGTGTGTGTGTGTGGCTCTGGGTGTGTGTGTGTGTGTGTGGCTCTGGGTGTGTGTGGCTCTGGGTGTGTGTGTGGCTCTGGGTGTGTGTGTGGCTCTGGGTGTGTGTGTGGCTCTGGGTGTGTGTGTGTGGCTCTGGGTGTGTGTGGCTCTGGGTGTGTGTGGCTCTGGGTGTGTGTGGCTCTGGGTGTGTGTGGCTCTGGGTGTGTGTGTGTGTGGCTCTGGGTGTGTGTGGCTCTGGGTGTGTGTGGCTCTGGGTGTGTGTGGCTCTGGGTGTGTGTGGCTCTGGGTGTGTGTGGCTCTGGGTGTGTGTGGCTCTGGGTGTGTGTGGCTCTGGGTGTGTGTGGCTCTGGGTGTGTGTGGCTCTGGGTGTGTGTGGCTCTGGGTGTGTGTGGCTCTGGGTGTGTGTGGCTCTGGGTGTGTGTGGCTCTGGGTGTGTGTGGCTCTGGGTGTGTGTGGCTCTGGGTGTGTGTGGCTCTGGGTGTGTGTGGCTCTGGGTGTGTGTGGCTCTGGGTGTGTGTGGCTCTGGGTGTGTGTGGCTCTGGGTGTGTGTGTGTGTGGCTCTGTGTGTGCGTGTGTCTCTGGGTGTGTGTGTGTGCGTGTGCGTGTGCGTGTGGGGGGCTCTGGGTGTGTGTGTGGGTGTGTGTGTGTGTGTGTGGGGCTCTGGGTGTGTGTGTGTGTGGCTCTGGGTGTGTGTGGCTCTTGGTGTGTGTGTGGCTCTGGGTGTGTGTGTGTGGTAGTAATTGCTGTCTGCTGAGCTCGTCCGTAGCGTACAATAGGTCTCACATTTGCGAGAGATTAAGCTAACGGCAATGTAAATGACAATGCCATTTATTTATCTGTTTTCAAAACCAACACAAATACAAAATTTGTCATTTACAATGCCAATAGCTCTAACTTTTCCAAAGGCAAAACCATTGCATTGTAAATGCTTGTTATACATTAATTCCCTTTGTCTCAGGGTGCAGGGTGGGGGGAAAAACCAGTCGCAGCTGGTTTAAGAGTACTTTGTTTTCCTCAGCCACCCTTTCCATTCACTAGGCAGGCTAGGGTCATTAGACGCACCACAGGGGGCGGAGCCAGCATTGTGTGGGGAAAGCCCAGCCCTATTCAGGTCCCAGGTGCACCACTCCTTCACATCAGCATGCTAATCTTCACTCTCACCACCGGGGCAGACCCATCCAGACTCCTGGAGCCAGGCTCGCCAGCCAGCTCCAGCCAATCACACGCCAGCACACTCACTGCACACGCACACCCATGTCTAGAAGTGGCACTTCCACACTAGACAGAAAGACGCCGCATACATCATTGCGCAGCATTCAAACACACAAGTCCGCACATACCAGACTCAAGCCTACACACCCCACGTATCCGGAACTATCAGGGACCCATGCATTCCTATGGGAGGGCAGGCCTATCACCACACGCACTCAGAGTGCGCACGCACTTTCCACTGGGACACAGTGAAAGTGCACAGAAACCAAGAATCACCATCCCCAAGTCACATACAAAAAGCAAAAAGTTCAGGGGTGAACCTGCCGGAAGGGCCAAGTCCAACAACACCCCAGATCTTACACCCTCAGTTTACACACCTTAAACCCCACACATCCTTTTTCCAACAGTAGCCCTCATATGCACTCGCACTTTCTTCGTTCCCTCTCATAAACACTCAATCAAACAATTGAGATTCTTATAAAGCGCAACTACTCACCCGTGAGGGTCTCAATGCGCACTCCTTTCCCAGACCTTGCCCTATTGCTGCAGCCCCAGTCCTCACATGCACTCATTTCTTATTTTCCTCTTATACACACGTCTTCTGTAGACCTTGCTGCAGCTCCGGCCCCCACATGCACACTTGCTTTCTTCTTTCCCTCTTAAACGCACTGTGGGGTGCTGGCTCTTTATATGGTATAACAAAAAGAGGTATACCGTGCATAGACTCCAAGTATTCCTTTTCTAGTGGACCGGGGCTTGGTCAAGCAATCCCAAGGTGCTCTTCAAGAGGTTAGTGTGGTCGAGCAGCCTTCGGCCTATCAGAGAGGAGTGTTAGACATCTGCAAATATACACAATAGTCGATAAATGATGCACACAACGCAATAAGGAGATCCACACCTATTTATGAAAATAGCACGCATCCATATACAATAGTTTAGGCATCAGAATCAATACAATCAGCTGTAGGAGAGTAGGGTCACTTTACAACCATCACCATAAGGGTTGTTTGGACTGATACAGGGTGCCCACTAGAGTAGTGAACATCACATATCAGGCCAACTTCTCACATCAGCCAAGTACTTTTTTACAAGAGGAATACGTTTGCATTTAAAAAGTCGCTATGTTGTCCAATGGAAAGAAACACAAGTATGGCATCAGGTACAGTAAAGCGACTTACGAGACCAATCTCCTGGACATGAGAAGAGTAAGGCGCAAGGTCCAAGGCAGCACCAACAGGTCACCTCAGGTGGCACTGGGGCAGCTGGGTGCAGAGGTGCTTTTTAGCGTCGGGTGCCCTATGTTCTCCTTCTGGGGATCGGTCTGGTCAAAAAGAAGCTGCAGGCTTGGACTGGGAAGCCAGTCGGTCTGAACCACTAGGAGGGCTCTGGTCTCACGATGCTTGGGGACACCATCCGTCCTCTTCTCCACGGGCCAGGAGCAAAGGGTGCAGAGGTGCCTTCAGGCATCGGATTTTTTGTCACTGAGAGCACTCGAGGTAGAGTGGGCCAGCACAGACTGCAGGCAGCGACGGGAAGTCAACAGTGGGCACGTCCAGGGTGGGCTGTCTCTGGAGTGTCAAAGGACCACGCTGGCATCGTTGGCCCACTTCAGCTCAGGCAAGGCGGCACGGGTGCAGTGGTGCTTTCCGGTGTTGAGTGTTGGCGGTCCGGAGTCCTCTCAGGTCCCTTTGGGTGCCTGCAGGATGCAGGGAAGCAGCTCTGCTGCTGCATGGGAGTTTTGTGTCTGGGCAGAAGTTCTGGCAGTCCTCCCACGCTTTTAGAGTCACAGCAGCTTGCAGGATGAGTCAACTTTGGTGCAATCGTCAGGAACAGTAGACAGGCTGGCAGGGCTGGCACCAAGTCAGTTGCTTCTTCAACAGTTCTTGCTTTTCAGGGATCCTTGGTCCTTCTTTTGGTCGCAGGATCTGATTTCCTGGTGCCAGGGTTACCCTAAATGCTGAATTTAGCAGGCGTTACGGGTGTGTAGGATAGTAGCCAATAGGCTACCTACCCTTGGGGTCACTATGCCCCCCTATGTGACCACTTCCTGGGGCAGGTGGTCATAACCCTGTCCCAAAATTCCCAATTTTGCAATCACCAATATAGCTAACTTTGAAAAGTCTCCTCCACTGAGATAGCCCACCTTAGTGGTGGCATTAGTGTGAGGGTGGACAAGCCTATCTGACTAGATCATTTTCCTGCCTGTCCAGGTGCCAAATGGCTCTGGACAAAGGGGGTCGGTGTCTTCTCCTGTGAGAGACACCAGAATTACATACCAAAGGCATTGGGCCTCTTTGGAGCTCCCTGGCCCTGGAATGCTAATCCGCAGGTCATCGAGTTGGAGCATAGCAGGCTTGGTTTATGGTCCCCAGAGAGCAAAGGCCTTCGCCCTTGGGAGTCCACAACCCGTCTCTGCAGGCAGGCTGGCGTGAACCAGCCAACATGTAGCTGTGGAACTCGTTTTCACCAGCGTCCAGCAAATGCTTTTAAAATGGCTTCCCTGATCACTCGTCCTGCAGTAATGGAACCGACCAGTAGAGGTGCACATCTGCTCAGGCAGTTAGGCCCTCACATGTAGTATAGCTCACCCTGTCGTAGGGCTGTAAGCTCTGCTACCTATACTGCATGCAGTGTTTGCAGGCATGGCACACAGGCTGTGTGCCATGTCATGTCTTCACTTTAGTCAGCACCAAGCCAGCAGCCTGCAGAGGCAGTTTGCATGAGCTTGATGAGGAGTCCCTTAGGGTGGCGCAATTCATGCTGCCGCCCGTGGGACCCTCTTTAGTACATCGGGACCTAGGTATCAGGGGTACCATTTATTAGGGACTTGGAGGGTACTAAAGTTATCGCCAATTGGGGAAAACAATTGAAGGTTTGGGGAATAAATCTAGCACTGGGCACCTGGTTAGCAGGGACCTATTGCACTTACTGTTGAAATCAGATGACAGGCAAAAAATGGGGAATGACCATGTCAATTAAGAGCCGTTTGCTATACACACTCATTCTCTAGACCTTGCCCTCCTGCTGCAGCTCTGGCTCCCCGTGACACCACTCCGCTCAAGGGCGTCTGACATCAGAATACGCCCATTATATTATTTTTGGCATAATTTGACATCAAACAGCTATTATGTGGTAAGACAAGCAACAGTACTCAACTGTCAGCGGAAAATTGCAGACAGCTTTTTATAGAAAAACATCAGAAGACATGGGATCATGAAGCGCTTCCATTAAACGGAGTGCCCTGATAAAAACAATGAAGTGGCAGAGTCCTGCGCTTTATCAACAGACGCTACAGGCACGGCCCCACACAGGCACAGAGCACCACAAGCACACAACCACACCGGGTGCCCAGTTCCGAAGAGCTCAGTCTAGCCTAGTCTGTGCTTCTCTCATCCTTGCACCAGCACTCAATCGATTTGTGGTTCTTCCAGCTAACCATCGTCCGGCTTGAAGTGCATGCCCATTCACAATAAGTCTTTTCCCTGGCAGAATTGACCATGTTCGCCTCGAGAGAAGGAAAGGTGCCAATGTTTCACATGAAGACTCCCTGGCTTGATGCTGTGTCTTCTGAAACCGTGCCGGCTTCGGCCAGGCTGGACAACTGCCATGCACTACTTGCCAATCCCAGCTCCTTACAGCAGTGAGTCAAGCGATCACAACCACAGTGATCCTAGCGACAGCCTTTTTACACGCGACTAAGTTAAAGACACAAATCCATATACATGGGGTACCAATACCAAACCATACTTTTTCTGTGTCCGCCCCAAACTTACTGAAACATTTCTAGCTATCAGGATACACAGCTCTGCAGCTGAAAACAGTTTTGCAAAGTTTTAGGACTCAGTTTTACTTAATCTGGAGGTTTGTGGGGGCAGTGGGAAATTCTACTTTTGTTTATTATTTATCAGTGTCCTATTGTCTTTTGATACCAGAGCCAGAAAAAAATGATTATCCTGACAAACCACTAACCGTAAACTGTCTTACCGGTGAAAGCGGCTAAGTCACAGACGCGAAGAGAACGAAGGCTTTACCCACCTCCTTCGTTTATATTGGATATCCAATGTACGCAATTTCAGATCCTAGAACTCAAAATCACGATCTTCGGTTCCATTTGATCAAAGGCAAGTTCAGGGAACGTTCAGGAGAGCAGGGCTGCTTGACTGCAGACTGCCAGCAGGGAAGGATGTGGTCATTTTCTGCTGAAGATCAGCTGGTGCTGCTTTGCTGGTTCATATATACACCAGGCTGCCAATATCAAGGTGAAGCTGCTCAAATTTCACCCCGTCCGCTCCGGCGCCGGGAAACCCTTCTTGGATAGCTGTTGCGCCTTACAAATTCAACTAATAAATAAATAAAATAAAAGAGCCAATGCGGATCACTCAACCTACTGAGACATGCTTAAGATTACGTCTGTTTGAAGCGAGTCTTCTACTGTGTCTTGAACATCTGGTCGATGACTGATGGGCACTACGAGGGCTCCCATCAAGGTGCTAGTATCTCCCATTGAGCATGAGTGATTAATCCAATCAAGGCTTTGGTGAACGCAGGACAGTCCACTCTCCCATTGAGAATGAGTGAATAATCCAATCCAGGCTGGTGCACTAGGAGAGCGCAGAAGAGTCCGCTTTGGCAGCTGCAAGTAGCGGATCATATCCATGATCAAATAAGATCAAGATTAGGGTCTGCATCTAAAAAACACTCACGTTCAGAATAATAGGTTTCATAATTTGGTGTGTACTGGTTTTGTAGCAGCGTACAAATGACTTTCCAGTTAAGAAACCGTGTTTTACTTTAGATGACTTTTCAGACACTTTTCAGTTACTTTTTAACTTTGTGCAAAACAAACGAATCACAAAGTTTGGTTTTGGTAAGTGAACTGTTTTGGTAACTGAGTTTCAGGATAGAACCAAGGTTCCCCTAGACTCAATTCTGCACTCAAGGTGCACCACCAGTGGCACTGGGGACGCCGGGTGCAGGTGTGCCAACACTAGTCAATAGAAACTAGCGGCACATCGCTCAGAAGCAGCTCACATGGAGGTAAAGCGGCCTTGGAGGACAATCTTCAGGACTTAAGGTAAGTACAAAGGGAGGGGGGCGGCCAAGGCTGCACCGAAACCACACCACCAGCGGCACAGGGTTGCAGAGATCAGGGTGCTCGACACAGCTTCGGGCCAATGTTATCCTATCGACTTCGCCGGGTCCTGTTACAGGCTCAGACCAGGCGGTTTCTTCGACGGAACCAACAGCCAGGGGAGGAAGTTGAGAAGCCAGACGATGTCGGGGCACTATTGGTTCTAGTCACCAAGACGCACAGTAGGAGGATGCAGTGGTGTAATTGGACGTCAGGTTTCTCCTAACCCGGAAGGTTATGGTTAAGGGGGTCATCGTGAAGAGGCTGCAGGCGTCAACACTGGACCTTGGAGGTGACACCCCTCAATGGATTGGAAGTCAGTCTAGGAGAGAAGGTTCTGCTTCCTATGGTTACCCCCACTTTTTGCTGTGTTTCACTGGTTTTTCGACTCTAGTTTGGCGGTGGTCCTGCTAATCAGGACCACAGCCTAGCTGTTCTGTCTCTAAATTGATATCATGTACCTTAGGTACATATTGAAGGCGTAGACGTCCTGGGCGTGAAATTCTGCTCCCCTACGGACGGTGTGACCTTCCTCTTAGTCTACCGCCCTCCTAGCACAACTGTTAAATTCATGGAACCTCTCCTGAAGATGGTCCAGGACCTCTGCACTCGCTATGAAGGGTTAGTGGTGTTAGGCGATTTTAACTTTCACTGGGAAATCACCCCGAAGAACAGCCAGGCAAAACAACTTGATGAAGTCCTAACACACTTGGGACTCACACAAGTAGTCGAGGAGCCTACCCACCTGAAGGGCCACACTTTGGACCTGATCTGTTCCTCCTGCCCACTCTTAGCACCCCCAGTGATCTCTCCATGCCCTTGGTCTGATCACTACCTGATTGAAGGCCACTTTCCTCTCCTGTTAGGACAGCAGGAAGTTAAGTCACAGTGGAAACTACTCCGTAGTTGGAAGCAGGTTAAAGCTGATGAATTAATAACCGCTCTATCAAAAACCACATAGCCCCTGTCACCAATAGACGATGTGAACACTGAAAGCACTGCCCTACAGGATTCACTCAAAGAAGCCATTGAGGTTGTTGCCCCTGTCCACAAAATCAGAATGAGAGATAAGGGCAAAGCCGCAGGATGGTTTAATAAAGAACTTTGGGATCTAAAGCAAGTTTTACGCCAACGCAAAAGAGCCTGGCGGAAGTCCCGTTCGCCCTCGGCACATGAGGCTTACACTTTGCAGCTTGCACTTTATAAAAAAGCTATTCGTATGAGGAAGGCCGGATTTTACGAAACAGCCATTCAAACGGCACCTAACCCCCAGAAAGAAGTTTTTAGAGTCTTGAATGATCTACGCACTGTCAAAGAGCCAAAAGCTTCCTTTGACTCCAAAGATTGTCAGGACTTTCAAGACTTCTTCATGAATAAAATCAAGAAACTGGTCACAGAAATCAATCAGATTCCAATCCTTCCGTGCTCTACTGAGTCCCTCCCATCCCCCGTAAGACCTACCTCGCAAAACCTATCAGTTCTACCAGCCCTAACCAAGGAGTGTTTAGTGACTATACTGAACCGGTTGAAATCTGGCTCTCCAGCAGACCCCTGTCCACCTCAGATTTTCAAGTTGGGATGGCCTGGATTGGAGGATAAAGTCCTCACGCTGCTAAATCACTCCCTGGAGACGGGACAGGTGCCCTCCAACTTTAAAAAGGCAAGGGTGGTTCCGCTACTTAAGAAACCTGCTGCGGACCCAAAAAACCTAAAGAATTTTAGGCCAATCTCCCAGCTTCCCTTTCTTGCGATTATTCTAGAGCAGCATGTTCTACAATCTCTCACCCACTTCCTGGAAAGTAACCACCTCCTTGAGCCCAACCAGGCGGGTTTCAGAGCTCACCACAGCACGGAACTGGTAATGCTGTCCGTGCTGGACGACCTGAGACTCAAGGCTGATAAAAAAAAAACCTGTGCCCTGATCCTCTTGGACTAATCCGCGGCATTTGATACCGTCAATCATTGCCAACTTCTATCGCGGATAAAGGACTTGGGGATCCAGGGTACAGCCCTTGCCTGGCTGACATCCTTCCTTGAAGACCGGTCGCAGCGAGTGCAGCTTGCCGACCTTGTTTCCAAGTCAGCAAAACTGACCTGCGGCGTGCCCCAAGGTTCGGCTCTGTCACCAGTGCTTTTTAACATTTATCTTCAGCCACTGATTGCGGCACTGAACAGGATGGACTGTAGAGTCTACAATTATGCAAACGACACACAGATTCTGATTCCGATTGATGACAATGCTCAGGCTCACTTGAGAATGCAGAACATACTCAAATTCACAATCAGCTGGATGTCGAACAAGTCGCTAAAAATAAATCCAGATAAGACTGAAGTCCTGGCAATCACTACAGCGGCTAATCCTTGGTGCGACCAGTTTTGGCCAGCTGAATTAGGGCCACTTCCAGAACCAGCGCCAGCAGTCAAAAGTCTTGGCATCAAAATTGATGCCCTACTATCTATGACGCAGCAGATATCATCTGTGGTGGGCATCTGTGTGAGTCTGATTCGCCAGCTGCGGAAACTCTCCTCATTGTTCTCCTTCTCCACAATGAGGCTGGCGGTCTCCGCCCTAATTCTGGCACGGCTGGATTATGGTAACTCTCTTTGCTATGGCCTCCCAAACAACCTTCTGGCCCGACTACAGGTCGTAATGAACGATGCGGCCAGGCTTATCTTTAATAAACCCAGGCACACACGAGCTACGCCCCTACTCTGCAGTTTACATTGGCTGCCCATTGCCCAAAGAATAAAATTTAAAAGCCTCTGCATTGCTCACAAGGCAATCTACGGCTCAGCCCCTAAATACATCAAAGATCGGCTCTTTAGGTACCTACCCACTAGGTCCCTCCGGTCGGCTGAGTCATGTAACCTACTTTGCCCTCGGTATAACCTCACATCCAAAGGCGGCAGAGCCTTCTCGAGCACTGTCCCGCTGGCATGGAACCACCTGCCCGCGGAACTCAGGAAGGAAACAAACTTACTGTTGTTCAGGAAAAAGCTGAAGACGGTGCTCTTTGAAGAGGCGTGGGGACCTCTGTGATTTGGCTTTCGTACCCACTGATGTTGTGTATCCGCTGACAGTGCTTAGATACCCCTGGGTGATGTAGCGCTCTACAAGCTCATAATAACATAACATACCAGATTGGTTACTGAGCTACCATGTGAGCCCCTAGTATAGTGTACCTTAGGTACCAAGGGCAGAGGTACCCAGAGGCCTACCAGGGGCTGAAGCATGTATTATGCCACCCCTGGGAAGCCTTCCAAAATGACACCACAGGTCTGCACCTGCACCCTGGGTAAGGTGGTGCTATCACCCCTTACTTAGATATAGTACACCTATATCTACACCTATATCTACACACACACACACACATATATATATATATATATATATATACACACATATATACATATATATCTACATGTATACATATATATCTACATACATATATATATATACACATATATATACATATTGAATATGCTACTTACCAGTATGCATCTGTTCTTGGCATGTAGGGCAGCTAACATTCATATCTATAGCATAGATCGCCGCCTAGTGTTGGGTCCGGATGATTGCACATTGTTGTCCTGGAAGAGTCTTCGAAGTATCACGAGATAGGTGGCTCCTCCCCTGGACTACAGTGCGCATGGGCATCGACTCCATCCTCAGATTGTTTTTAGCCATTGTGGCAAAGATGGAGTGTAACAGTGTAAGTGATGGCCATGCTAAGAGTAAGTGTTAAAAAGTCTGCAGCCGCTACAGGCGCCGGGGAGGAGGGCGGGCGATATGAATGTCAGCAGCCCTACATGCCAAGAACAGATGCATACTGGTAAGTAGCATATTCAGTTCGAGGCATGTGGGCTGCTGAATTCATATCTTTAGCATAGAATACATAGCAGTCCCTCCATTAACGGCGGCCGCCTGTGCCAGCTGCAGAAGTTTGAAAAAGCGTTTTAAGAACAGCCTGCCCTACAGCTGCTTGGAGTGCACATCTACACAGTAGTGTTTAGTAAATGTGTGTGGGGTAGACCATGTGGCTGCTCTACAAATGTCTTCCAAAGGGATATTACCAAGGAAAGCCATAGAGGCTCCCAACTTTCGGGTGGAGTGGGCTCTTGGGGGGACCGTTAAAGTGCGCTTAGCCTTGTGATAGCAAATCTGAATGCACTTAACGATCCACCTGGCTATACCTGCTTTGGAAATGGGGTTGCCTTTGTGCTGGGCTGAGAAGGCAACAAAGAGTTGTGGTGTTTTCCTAAAGTCGTTGGTCCTATCGATGTAGTACATCAAAGCTCATTTGACGTCAAGAGTGTGGAGCATTCTTTCGGCAACTGTTTCTGGGTTTTGAAAGAATGCGGGCAGTTCAATGGTCTGATTGACATGGAACTGCGAAACCACTTTAGGAAGAAATTTAGGGTTAGTGCGCAGCACCACCCTGTTGGAGTGAATTTGAATGAACAGCTCTTGTACAGTGAGCGCTTGTAGCTCACTAACACGTCGTAGAGACGTAATGGCAATGAGAAAAGCCACTTTCCATGTCAAGAACTGAATCTCACATGAATGTAGAGGCTCAAAAGGTGGGCCCATCAACCTGGTGAGGACCACATTGAGGTTCCATACAGGAGCCGGCGGGGTCCTGGGAGGGATGACCCGCTTCAGGCCTTCTAGGAAGGCTTTAATGGCAGGCACTCTGAAGACGGAGAGATGCTGCCTGTTTTGGAGAGAAGCCGCTATGGCGGATAAGTGTATCCTGATGGAAGCGTATGCTAGATTGCATTTGTAAAGATGTAACAAATAGCAGATGATGTTGGGAGTGGATGCATCTAGCGGATTGATGTTGTGTGTAGCACAGTAAATGACAAACCGCTTCCATTTTGCTGCATAGCAGGCTCTGGTGGTGGGCTTCCTTGCCTCCCGTTTGATATCCATGCATTCAGGAGGCAAGTCAAGGTAGCCAAACTCTAAGACCTCAGGAGCCAGATCGCCAGGTTGAGCTGTTGCGGATCTGGATGCTGAATGTCGCCATGGCTCTGCGTCAAAAGCTTGGGCGTGAGGTGTAGCCTTTGATGCGGTACCACGGAGAGTTCCAGAAACGTGGTGTACCATGGTTGGCGTGCCCACGTTGGAGCAACTAGGATGAGAGTCATCGAGTGTTGCTTTAGCTTTCGTGCCACCAGCGGTATGAGAGGCGCTGGGGGAAAAGCGTACGCAAATTTGCCTGACCAGTTCATCCATATCGCATTTCCCTGCGACTGTGGGTGAGGGAACCTGGCGGCAAAGTGTTGGCATTTTGCGTTTTCCCTTGTGGCGAACAGGTCTATCTGTGGATGACCCCACTTCTGGAAGTACGGGCGGAGTACTGATGGGTGTATCTCCCACTCGTGCATCTGGTGGCTGTACCTGCTGAGCAGGTCCGCCATCTGATTGTCCGTGCCTGGGAGGTGTTCCGCCATGAGGAAGATGTTCCTTTGAATGGCCCACTTCCACATGCTCTGAGCCAGATGAGACAACTGTGGAGAGTGTGTGCCTCCCTGCTTCTGGATGTAGTACATGGCCGTCATGTTGTCCATCCAGATCAACACGACCTTGTTGCACAGATGTACTTTGAATGCCTTCAAGGCCATGAAGATTGCCATCAGTTCTAGGTAGTTGATGTGCATCTTCTTTTGCTGTATTGTCCATTGTCCCTGCACCGTGTAGTGGAGTACATGAGCTCCCCATCCCTGGAGAGACGCGTCCGCCATCAGGATGATCTGTGGCACAGGCTCTTGGAACGGTCGGCCCTTGCAAAGGTTGTGTGGATTCCACAAATGCAGAGAGTTGTATGCCCGACCGGTGACCAACACTAGGTCTTTCAACTGTCCCTGAGCCTGATTCCACTGATGCGCTAAACATTCCTGGAGCGTACGCATATGTAACCTCGCGTGCGGGACTATGAAAATGCAGGAGGCCATCATGCCTATCAACTGCATGAACACTCTCGCAGGAAGCGAGTGTTGCGGTTGGAACTGTTGGATTAGCGACTGGATGTTGTTGATCCGCGCTGAAGTTGGCTGAGCCGTGGCCGCCAGGGTATCTATCGTCGCGCCCAGATACTGCCGCACATGGGCCGGCTGAAGGTGCGACTTTGGATAGTTCAGGGAGAACCCCAGACTGTGAAGAAGGTGAATGGTGTGGGACATGTCTGCGGCGCACTGCTGGGCAGACTTTGCCTGAACCAGCCAGTCGTCCAGATAAGGGTAGACATGGATGTGTTGTCTCCTGAGGTGCGCCGCCACTGTCGCTAGACATTTGGTGAACACTCTGGGGGCTGTGGTCACTCCGAAAGGAAGGACCTTGAACTGATAATGCCGATTCTGAATGGTGAATCTGAGGTATTTTGTGTGTGATGGATGGAGTGGAATGTGGAAGTAAGCATCCTTGAGATCTAAGGTTGCGAGGAAGTCTCCCTGATTGAGGAGTGGAAGAAACTGCTGCAGTGTTAGCATGTGGAAGTGTTCTGAGACAATGTACATGTTTAGGGGCCTGAGGTCCAGAATAGGCCTGAGGGACCCATCCTTCTTTGGGATTAAGAAGTACAGGGAGTACACCCCTGTGCCTTCCTCCTCCACTGGCACGAGCTCTATAGCGCCCTTTTGCAGCAGGACGAGAACCTCCTGCTGCAATAAGTGCAAATGATCTGCGGACATAGGACGGTGTTTTGGTGGTATGTTGGGAGGAGTGGATGTGAGCTCCAAACAATAGCCGAACTGGATAAGTTTCCTGACCCACCTGTCTGTGGTGATGGATTTCCAGACTGGCAGGAACCGCTGGAGTCTCCCCCCCGACAGGTGTTGGATGGTCGGGGGGCAGTGACAGGGCGTCACTGTTTGTTGGAGGCAGAGGAACGGGAGTTGTTGTTTCCCTTGCTTCTGCCCTTGGCGTTGTTGCCCCGATAACCTCCTCTATTCTGTTTGGGGTAAGAGGATTGCGCCCCACCTTTATTGAATTGTGTTTGCTGGGACATCTGGCCTCTGGAAACACCCCTATTGCCTGAGCGACGAAAAGTGCTCCCCCGAAACTGTTGGGATTGGAGAGCTCCCATGGACTTGGCAGTTTCGGTATACTTTTTTATTTTTTCCAAGGTGGTATCCACCTCAGGACCAAATAATCTGTCCGGGTTAACTGGCTGGTTGAGAATGGTAGTTTGGATCTCAGGCTTAAATCCAGAGATTCTGAGCCATGCCTGTCGTCTTAACATCACACTGGTGTTAATCGCCCTGGCTGCAGTATCGACAACGTCCAGTGCACACTTTATTGAAGCGTTGGAGATGAGCTTCCCCTCTTGGATAAGCATCTCCGCAGCCTCCTTATATTGGTCTGGGAGATGTTGCAACAGGGACTCTAGTGTGTCGTAGTGTGCCCTGTCGTAGCGTGCCAAGAGTGCCTGCGTGTTAGAGATACGCCATATATTGGCCGCCTGAGCTGCTACTCTCTTTCCCGATGCTTCCAGCACTTTGGACTCTTTGTCCGGGGGAGGAGCTTCACCAGTGGTTTGCGAATTCGCCCTCTTGCGGGCATTAGAAACGACCAGAGAGTCCAATGGCAACTGGCCCTTGATGTAAGTGGGATCGCCAGGTGCCGGTCGGTATTTCTTTTCAATTCTAGGGTTGACCACCCTTGCCCGTGTGGGCTCCTTGAAAATGTCCGCAGCATGTTTGAGGACCCCTTTGAGCATTGGGAGGGTTTTTACAGTGTTTTCAGTTGCTGAAAAGTGTCAAAGAGGAAGTCCACCTCCACAGGGTCAGCATGGAGTTCAACGTCGTGGTTCTTAGCCGCCCTTTCAATCAAGGCATTGAATGCCGCAGAATCCTCAGTGGGAGACGTCTTGATATTGTATATCTGAGGGTTGAGAGTGGGATGCTGATCCCCCTGGTCACCTGTGTCCACCCATGCGTCCTGTTGTGCATCAGGATCAGCGTGGGTCGGGAAGCTGTATTCGTCATCTTGATCCCCAGCATCCACGGCATCGGAATAAGTTGGCGAGGGCGTGGCAATTCTTTGAGTCCGAGGAGTCAATGGTTCGACCAAGACTGGTGCATCAGAAGCAGGCTTTTTGCGCTTTAAAGGAATGGTATACGACTCCAAAGGCGTCGTTGCCGTAATTTTACGCTTATAAAGCGTAAGCTTCCCAGTGTCGGCATCGATGAAACGTTCCGACTGTTCCTCCAGTAATGGTGGTCGATGCGTCAAGCCCCCAGCCGGGAGAGTAGGCGTCGACCCTACAGCACTGTGCGTTTTCGCTTCGGGCGCCGCCCGGGGTGCGAAGGCCTTCGGTGCCACCTTCGGCGGCAACGTGAAGAGGAGTGGCGTCGATGACTTGGAGGTGTGGACCGACTGTTTCGGCGCGGAAGGCGTTTTGGGGTCTTCTGCCGAGGCTTTGTCCCTTATACGCTTGAGTGAGTCCGAGACCTGCTTCGTGAATGAAGCGGACGGTTTCGCCGATACGACAGACGACCTCGGTCCAACAACGTGGGAAGACTCGATCGTCGACGACGTTGGCTGGTCGGTCCGAGGCGTGCCTGTGGTGGTGTCCTGGGCAACCGCTTTAGGGGCACCAACCTTTGGCTCGATGCCCTTGCTGGTCTTCGGCTCGACGCCCTTTGCGGCCTTTGGTGCCGCGGCCTTGCTTGGCTTTGGTTCGATACCCGATCCGGACTTCGGCCCGACGCTCTTGCTGGACGGAGTCTGGACGGCCTTTGTGGGCTTCAGCACGACGCCTTTAGTCTGCTTCGGCTGGACGGATTTCACCGACTTTGGGCTGTCCAGACACCTCGGAGGACGAGGGTGTCGATGGTGGATCAGAAGGTTTCGGTTTCGATTGCGCCTGAACCACTTTAGGTTGTTCGGAAACCGAAGGTTTCCTTTTCGGTTTCGATTTCTTTAATGGCGGCTCCGTCGAAGTGTCCGTAGCCGGGCCGGGAGGCGGGGCCGTGGATTTTGGTAGAAGGTCTTGGGTAAGGCCGATAGGCGATTCCGTCGACCTGAGCCTTTGTAAGAGTTCGAACGGGGCATAGCTCGTCCTCTGAGCTATCTTCCATGGCCCCATATGCCTCATCGTCGTCTCCTACCTAGTCGACGACTTCTTCTACGGGTAGGTCTTCGACATCCACTTGAGGGTCGTATTCGACTTCTTCCGCTGGAGGCGAAATCTGCAGGTGAACGTCGTGTTCGTCTGCTTCGTTGCTGTCGAAGATGTCCACCGGTGCCGGGGGCCGACTGCCGGGCCTCCATGCGCGCCACGCGCCGAAGCCGAATCGTTTTCTTCTAACGAAACCTGGAACAAGCCATACAGTTGGCTTCATCGTGGTCCGGCGACAGGCACTTGTTGCACACCGGGTGGACGTCGATGTGTGGGCACTTCGATCCGCACACGGGACACTTCTTGAACAGGCTCCGTTCCATGTCGCGTCGTCGAGGGTCTTGCTGCGTCGACTGGGCCTCGAGCTCCAAAGAGTCACGCGACTCCCTGGATGTTGAACTCGGAAGGCGAGTCCGAACAGAACCGGGCACCGAACGCAAACAATACCGACGATAAAGAGAGAAAAAGGCCTTTTGGCCTCGAGAATTATGTTGATTCCGAACTGAGAGAACCAAAGTACATCCGAACCCAATGGCGGAAAAAAACAATCTGGGGATGGAGTCGATGCCCATGCGCACTGTAGTCCAGGGGAGGAGCCACCTATCTCGTGATACTTCGAAGACTCTTCCAGGACAACAATGTGCAATCATCCGGACCCAACACTAGGCGGCGATCTATGATAAAGATATGAATTCAGCAGCCCACATGCCTCGAACATATACATATATATACATATATATATATATATATACATATACAGACACATATTAACCTATAAGTCACTCCTATGGCAGGCCTCAACAATCCTGGAGGCAGAGTGCTTGGTTTTATGTGAGAGGGTGCCCTAGCATGAGCTGAGCCCCTCTGCAGCTGTCGGAAATATCTCCTTATAGCTGTTCTATGATATAGCCATACCATATACTCGTAAGTGCATTATAATCCTCGCGGTAGATGCTAACTTTGGTTTGGCTTTATGAAAACACGTTGTGTTTGGTGTCAAACGCTTTGGAATACTATCCCCCCCACGCCAGTGCTGGCAGCGGGGGTAGCAGTCCACCCTTCCAGAGGGAGAAGACATGTACATACTGGTATACCAGGTTAAAGTTAAACAGAGCCTCAGCATCACAAAATGGATGCTGCTACCGCAGACACGAGTCTGCCCTCCTGCTGCTGGACGAAACTCCAGCAGGGGAGGCCTGGACAATCGGTTTCCTGTCCAGGGAGGTGCTAGCACCTTCCCAGACAGGCTTTAGTGTATTGGGGCAGGGTGGGTTGCATTCAGTGAATGCTTTTCAGACACTGCCTGGGGCACACAAGGTGCTCCATGCATTTCCCAGTTCAAACCAGTTTCTGGGGCACTCAGCCCCAACTTTGGCGCGAAACTGGACAAAGGGGAAGGGGTATAAGCACCCCCTCCCCTGGCCCTCCCATAGGTGGGGCCATAGAGTTAGTCCATCCCCTAAACTTAGTATAAGTATAGGAACCCAGTCCCTAGGACTTTAGATTACCCTGGACGAAACTCTGCAACATATATCCTGGACCTTCGACATTCCATTTCGACTGGAAGATGGAAGAAATCTCCCTTGGGATCAAGTAGTGACCTCTCTGTTCAAACAGGCACCAAGAAGCATCTTTGCCGGTCTGCATTTTCGAAGCTCCCGCCGGATCCCGAAGAATCTGCGACACAGGACACGGACTTCCAGACATCTCTGACGCTGACTCGAGTTCCCAGCAGGGCTGAGACCTGTAGCGGACACGAGAGACGGGGAACCGGAACTCCAGGACATCCTGCATTTTTGCAACTGCACCTACTTCCCGAAGTTTCCCGAAGTTGTGCATTGTGGTATTTGAAGCCCCTGCCCCGAGCACCTTTTGCATCGAAGCACAGAGGCCTGCACTCCACGAGTGTCCTGCGAGTCCTCTTTCTTCACCGCAGCTCGAGGCTCCTTCGCAGTCCCTAGTCTGTTGGCTAGTGGGCCCCCACGAAGGACAATCCTTTGTTTCTTGAGCTTTCCTGGTTGCTCCAGACGTGCTCCGACTCCTCTCCAAAGAGTGAGTCCCTCAGACCTTGCTGGTCTGCACCGAAGCCAATCTTGCGTGGGTTGCTGTTGCCAAGGCTTGTTGGGTCCAAACCAGATTCCGAAGCTGCAGCACTCTACATCTTTCGTGGGGCAGCGCGAATCCAGCTCCTGGTCGTCGTCGACGCCTCCTGGTCCTCGTGGCTGAAGAGTCAAGCTTCACCTACTTCACTTGAAAGCACCCGACATCGGCTGGCATCTTCTGGTTGCCTCCCTGTTCACTGGCTAGTGGCCCAGACTCTGTCCCCTCTGCTTTCAGGTTCTTCACATCTCCGATCCACCCTTGGATCCACCCGGACACTTTTCCTCTTTGGTCGCCTGCAGCATTTCTTCGCAGCTCTCCATTGGAATAGACGACGAAACCCGACACCAAAAGACACCTATGCACCCGACTTCCCTGGGTGAGGTAACACGAGTACTCCGGTGTTCCCGTGGGTCTTGACTCTCGAAGTGTTCTAGTCTAAAAGGGTTCCATCATAGTTCACCTCTAACTATCCTTAATCTTTAAAATTGTAACCTGTTCGTTCTCCATAGAAAGTCAATGGTGATTCGCGGCTGTGTTTAGACACTGCACGCGTCCCCCGTGGGTCCCCTGTGTCACTACCTTGGGTGGTTCCTGGTTGCCCCAATGATTCTACAGGCCCTAGGCCTGACTTCTATCCCTCACATGGTTCTTATTCCACTATGGATACCGACAGAAACCAGGAAGACGGTCACCCAGGCCCTAGTCACCAGCTGTCTGGACTACGGAAACACCCTCTACGCCGGAACCACAGCCAAGCTACAGAAAAGACTCCAACGCATCCAGAACGCCTCAGCCCGACTCATCCTGGCCATCCCCCGACGCAGCCACATCTCCAGCCACCTGAGGGACCTGCACTGGCTCCCAGTCAACAAGAGGATCACATTCAGGCTCCTCACCCACGCACACAAGTCCATCCACGACCTGGGCCCCCAAGTACCTCAACGACCGCCTGACCTTCTACACGCCCACCCGCCAGCTACGGTCGACCAGCCTCGCCCTCGCCCCCGTACCACGCATCCGAAAAGCCACCGCCGGAGGCAGATCCTTCTCCTACCTGGCAGCCAAGACATGGAACTCCCTCCCCATCCACCTTCGGCTGACCCAGGACCACCTGGCCTTCAGGAGACAACTCAAGACCTGTCTGTTTGAGCAGTAGCGAACCCCCTCCCCCAAGCGCCTTGAGACCCTTCCGGGTGAGTAGTGAGCTATACAAATGGCATGATTGATTGATAGGCCCCTAGGGCATAACGTATATTGTGCAACGGATCATATGCTAATTAGGTTCCTTGTATTGTACTTTTACCTCTAGCCTCATAAAGAGACCAGAGACGTTGGCTTTAGAATAAATACATATATATTTGATATATACCTTGTGTGGTGTGCTTTCATTTGATCATTCAAGAGATTATAGACTGGTAAAACAACTTGCTTAACTCGCCTCTAAGTCTTAGCCTGAAGGCTGCTCTCCACAGCTACCACTAGGATAGCTTTCGTTAAGGTTGAATTTAAACCTACCATCAATAAGGATCGTTTGGAATGGTGCAAGGTGCCCACTAGAATAGTGGACATCATATGCCAGGCCAACTTCTCACAGTCAGGACCGCTGGGGAACCACTTCAGGACCTGGTGGCAATCTGGACACAGGTTGGGGACGGCAGGTGCAGAGGTAAGTCCTGGAGCAGGGGTTGTTGGTGCCACAGGGGCTGAATCTTCTTTCATGGACAGGGCTGCTGTCCTCAGGTGTCTTGCAAGTTAGCGGGCACTGAAGAGTGGGCTTCACCCACCTGAGGGGAGGGGTTGCAGAGGTGGGCACACCTTCTGGGCTGCTCTGATTTTTCCCGCCAAAAAGTGAGTGAGACAGGAAGGAGGCCTTTTTCTGATAGCAGGAGAGGCTGGGTGCATGTTATAAAGGCGGCAAGGCCTTTGAAGCTCCCCTGCCACAGATGGCTCTTCCTCCACCTAGGAAAGGCTTTGTTTCTGGTACCAGGGAGCGAAGGCTCCCACCCCAGGTGTCCAGAAACTTGTCTTGTGGTGACAGGCTGGTGTTTTCAGAAATGTGTGGGTTTGGTAGTTTTCCAAGATGGCCACCGAGAACAGAGCCAAAAACCCAGGTCACCCCCGTTGCAAAACCAGGTTGTTTTGTGATGGGTCATTTTGAGGTCTCCTCAATAGGTTTTGGGCCCTTGCCTGTCGCGGGTACTTGACCCACCCACGCAAGTGAGGTATAATTTTCATCGGGAGACCTGGGGGAACGCTAGGTGGTAGGAAATGTGTGGATCCACGTAGATTCTAGAACTTTACCCACACAGAAATTTGAGAAAAAAGTGAAAATATCTTTGACCACATCGTCTTTGACAACCCAGTCCTGCTGGTCCTCGAAGTGTCGGCTGAGAGCATCCGCTTGATTTCTGCTCTCCCGGCAGGTGAACCGCTGTGATGGATAGATTCCTTGCCAGAAGCCAGTGCTAAAGGGTCTGAGCTTCTAAAGAGTGTCCTCGAGCGAGTTCCCCCCTGTTTGTTCAGGCAGTACATGGTGGTGGTATTGCTTGTCTGTACTAGGAAGGGATTCGTCTGAATCGAAGGGAGGAAAGCCTTGAGAGCCAGATGAACGGCTCTTAGTTCCAACATGTTTATGTGGTACAATTGCTCTTTGGAGGACCATAGGCCTGGCGACTGGAGAGACCCCATGTTAGTCCCTCATCCTTGGAGGGATGAGTCTGTGATCAGAGTCTGAGAAGGAGGAGTTTGATGGAACGAAAACCCTACTCTCAGGTTGTCCTTCATCCACCACAGGATGGATGCATTGGGTGCGTGTGACAGATAGATTCTGTCTTCCCAGCGAGATGTCCGCTGATCCCATTTGTCCTCCAGATCCTACTGGAGAGGACGCATTCTCAGCCTGGCATTGGGGACCAGAAAAATGCAGACTGCCATCGACGCTAGCAGGGAAGCGATCTGACACACTGAAGGCAGGTTGCTACCTGAAATCTGTCTGACTTTCTGTGTGATGGATAATTGTCTCTCCTCCGAAGGAAACACTTTTCCTAGCTCTGAGCCCATCATAGCCCCCAAGTAGTAGATTCTCTGTGTGGGCTACTGTGTCGACTTTTCGAAGTTCACATGGAGGCCCAGTTGTTGACAAAGATCTAGGCACTGCCGGTAATGGTTCCTCACAATCTGAGGAGAGGGACCTCTCAGCAGCCAATCGTCTAGATAAGGGTAGACAAAAAATGCCTCTGCGTCGTAGAGTGGCTGCCACTACTGCCATGACCTTCGTGAACACTCGGGTAGCTGACTTCAGCCCGAAGGGCAGCACTTTGAATTGATAGTTGGATCCGACTACGAAATGTAGATATTGCCAGTGATGCTGATTTATCGGGGCGTGACAGTAGGCATCTTGCAGATCCAGTGAACACATCCAATCCCCTTCTCGCAGATGAGGATATATAGTTGGTGGAGAGCCAACATGCGAAACTTCTCCTGTTTGATGGACTTGTTCAGTGCTCGCAGATGCAGAATGGGCCTGCATTCTGATTTTCGACTTGTCTTCTTTACCAAGAAGTATCTTGAATAGACTCCTCGACCTCTGTGATTTTGGCACCATCTCTATGGAGGACTTGCGTAGAAGGATCGCCATTTCCCTTTGCAGGATGTTGATCTGGTGGCACGATGATGGCACCGGACGGATCGAGGATGGACGACGTCGTACACGTAGAGAGTTCCCATTCTGCAGCGTAGCTAACACCCACTGGCCCTTCGTGATAGCTCGCCACTCTTGCAGAAGATTTGCAATACTTACCTCCACTGGAGTGGTGGACGATGATGGAGGAAGCGGACTCTCATTGCTTGGTTGGGCTTCGTGGAGGTAGAGGACTGGCGATTTGTTCCTCTTCCTCTGGAGGGTGGATGGCCCTGATACTGGAATTTTTGCTGACCCTGTTAGTTTTGGTGTGTTTGCCAACGAGGGGTTTGAACCCTCTGCTAGAAGGATCGATGATCATAAGGACGGTAGCGGCGACTGAATTCTTTTTTCTTCTCCAGCCCCACCGCCTTCAGGGTATCCAGCTCAGTCTTCTTCCGGGCCATTTCCTCATCCGTGTGAATACCGAATAAAGATGAGCCGGAGAAAGAGAGATTGAGGATCTGGGATTGCGCTTCTGGTTTCAGTGCTATGAGGCGAAGCCAGGATGACCTTCTGGCGCAAATCCCGTGGGTGTAGGAATGGGCCGAGAGTGTAGCCCCATCTGCTGCAGCACTGATTACTTGGTTCACCACCAAGCTGCCCTCCTGTAAGATCTCCTCGAAGTCCTTACGGTCTTTCCTGGGCAGTATCTCTGTGAAGCGTTGGAGAGAGTACCACAGAGATCAATCGTAGCGCTCCCAAGAGCGCCGATGCACTGGAGACTTTAAGCATGGAGGCGGACGTGCCACATACTTTTCTCCCCCATGAATCAAGCATCTTGCTCTCCTTGTCTGGTGGTACTGTGGAAGAGGAGGCTAACGAGTGGGTCTTTCTAGCCGCAGCGATAATCACAGAGTCCGGTGGTGGATCAGACTTTAGGAACAAAGAGTCCCCCTCCGGTGGGCGATATTTTGTTAGGATTCTCGCAGGTGCGGTTTTGAGGGTTGCCGGCGTGAGAAAGCTGTCCATAAGCGGCTGGAGGAGCCCCGGTACCAATGGAAGTAACGGTCTAGATGCAGCCCTCTGGTGTAAAGTTTCTAAAATTACGGACAATGAACTCTGCTGAGGTGGCATAGGAACGTTCAGCTTGTTAGCTCCCCTGGAAAGCACGTCTTGGAACGTGCTAACATCGTCCACCGGAGAGATCCTCGACGGTGGACTGTCGGTAAGGGTGGGCGAGTAGTCTCTTTTTGAGGAGTGGGTTGAGGAGGTGAAAAGCGTTGGAGATCTGCGCCTTCTCCTTCCGCTGCGTGATCTTGATCTCCTCCTGACCGAAGGTGCAAGAGTGCGAGCTCTATCTGTTGGTGGAGAGAGATCTGCAGCCTGTACCAGGCAAGCCAGAGTCGACCTGTGAAGAGGGTTCGAATCGCACAGATTGCCTCCCGATTGTGAAGGATCAGCCCAGTGGTGCAGAGGACGCATCCATCTGGGTGAGAGGTGAATAGATGGTGTCCTCTCTGCTCTTACAGGAGAGCAACGTGTGGAAGGAGATTTACATCCATCCGGATGAGACCTTTCAACTGAACGTTGATGCCCAGAAGGAGAGGTCTGGTTACTTCATGTCCAGATCACCACCTCCGGAGTTCTAGACTTGGAGATGGAACGGTGGGAGCCTGCTCTCGACTTCGATGATGGAGACGGAGAAAGTCTTAAAGGAACTGACACCGGAGACTTCTGCCTCGACGTCGTCCGCGACGGAGATCTGTCTCTACGTCGACCTTCCCCTTCTAGGCGGAGACCTCTGCCTTGACGCCGACCGTATGAAAGGAGGGCTCTGCCTCGACGCCGATCGTCTTCTCTTCGACGGAGACTCCTGTCTCGGCGTCTACCCCCTTTTCACAACAGGAAATACCATCACCTTCAGCCACACCACCGAACTCCCGTGGACGGACCACCGTTGCGTCCATTTCACCTTCAGAACACCCATCATCCACAGACACCAGCACCTGCTCCCACGAAGAAACTGGACCAGAATCACCGACGACCACTTCACTCAGCAACTCCACCCGAACCATCACGGAAAACGACGAACGCAACACAGCAGCCCGAACCCTGCACAGATGGATCTCCGACAGCGCCGACACCATAGCCACCCATCAAGAGAAACAACAACACCCACGCCAAGATAGCCCGATGGTTTACCACCGAACTTCGAGAATCCAGACGCACCTGCTGCCGCCTTGAAAAGACCTGGAGGAGAACCAAATCCAGAGAAGCCCACAACAATTTCAGAGCTGCCACCAAAGCCCACCACCAACTCATCAGAAAAACGAGATAAAAAGCGATTGAAGACAGAATCTCCACACATGCACACAACAGCAAAGAACATTTCAACATCATCAAGGAGTTCGCCCAACCCGCCAGCGAGTCGACTGACACCCCTCACTCACAAGACCTCTGCGACAAACTCAGCACCTTCTTTCACCACAAAATCAAGAGCAACTACAACAACTTCGACGAAGACACAACACACCCCCAAAACCCTGATGCCAACAATTGACAGCTGGACAGCCCTCACTACCGAAGACGATGAAGTCAATCCACTCTGGGGTACCCATAGACCCCTGAGCCCACCACATTTTCAACAGAGCAGCCGACACCATCGCACCCATGCTCCGCCACACCATCAACTGCTCCTTGGCGACCGCCTCGTTCCCCGACGACGGGAAGCACGCGGAGGTCAACCCTATCCAGAAGAAACCCTCAGCAGACCCCAACAACCTCAAAAACTACAGACCCATCTCCCTGCTCCCGTTCCCTGGGAAAGTCATCGAGAAAGCCATCAACAGCCAACTCGCCGTTTCATCGAAGAGCACAACATCCTCGATTCCTCCCAATCCGGCTTCAGGAAAAACCACAGCACAGAAACTGCCCTCCTCGCCGCAACAGACGACATCCGCACCCTACTGGACAAAGGAGAAACAGTAGCCCTCATCCTCCTCGACCTCTTAGCGGCATTCCACACAGTCTCCCACCGCATCCTAATACGCGGACTGCAAGACGCAGGGATCCAGGACAAGGCCCTCGACTGGATCCGCTCCTTCCTCTCTGGCAGAACGCAGTGGGTCAGACCTCTCTCTCCCCCCCCGCACTCGCCCCTCCATTTCGGACCCTACACCAATCAACTGCAGAGTCCCCCAGGGGTCCTACCTCAGCCCGAGGCTCTTCAACGTCTACATGGTTCAGCTCGCCCCCATCGTCCGAACTCAATGTTGTATCATACGCAGATGACACCCAACTCATCCTCTCCCTATCCAACCAACCCAACACCGCCAGACACAACTTTCAAGAAGGCATGGAAGCCGTCGCCAAATGGATGAAAAACAACTGCCTACAACTAAACACCAACAAAACAGAAGTACTCATCATGGGCCCAAACCTTCTAATGGATCCACCTGGAACACAGAAAGACATCACATACGCCCTGGTCACCAGCAGACTCGACTACGGCAAAGCTCTACGCCGGAATTAACAAAAACCACACCCGCAAGCTACAGAACGTCCAGAACGCCGCGGCAAGACTGGTCCTCAACCTGCCAAAACACTGCCACATCTCCCAGCACCTACGCACACTCCACTGGCTCCCCATCGAGGCAAGAGTGACCTTCAAGATGCTCACCCACGCACACAAGGCCCTCCACGACACCGGACCAGTATACCTGAACAGCCGACTCAAATTCCACAGACCCCAAATGACCCTACGGTCAGCCCAGCTCTCCTACGCCGTAGTCCCACACATCTGGAAAGTTAGATCAGGAGGCCGCTGCTTCTCCTTCCTCGTGGCCAAGGTCTCGAACGCCTTTCCGCTCCACCTCAGACAGACAACGTTGCTCCCCATCTTTGTAAGAGATCTCAAGACCTGGCTCTTTGACGAACCCTGTCCTTGATGGACCGAAACCTGCAGCCCCTCCACCTTCAGCGCCTTGAGACCCTTACTGGTGAGTTGTCGAGCTTTAACAAACAATTGATTGATTGACTGTCTTTTCTTCAACAGATGCCGATGGAAGCCCTTGCCTCGATGTCGATTTTTGGTGTTCCGACGACCTGTGTCTTGACGTCGACCTGCAGTGAGAGGTCGACGGAGTCTTCAGTTTCATCGTCAGTGATGGTGTCTTACGCCTTAACGCCGAAGATCTCTGCCTCGACTTCGATCGTCGCTGCTCCAACGACCTTTTTCTTGACGCTGACCGTCGCTGAAGGCTCGGCGGGGGAGGATCCTGTCTCGACGCCGGACGCTTCTCCAACGTCTTTGGAGACTTGGCCCTCGATGTTGAAGAGTGATGCTCCTGCGTCACCGAAGTCTTCGACGACAACTGTTTTTCCGCCGCCGGTTACCTCGAGGCCGTTCCTGATGCCGAAGGAGAACAGAACAGATCGGGATCTTGCTCCTCGACGTCGATCGTGTTCTCTTCTTTCTCCTCACTGGAGACCTACCTCTTTCAGAGAGGCCATCAAGTCGGATTCTCTCCCTGTCTTTGATGGTTCTTCTAGATAACTTCCTGCAGTGTTGGCAGGAGAGTGCAAATCAGGGAGGCAGAGGATGCACACATCATGTGTGTATGACTTGGCCTTCTTTTTGCCACAGGCTGGGCAAGAGTCAAACAAAGAAGGCATTTTTGACAGAAAAACTCTTTCGGTCACAAAAAAATGGTTTAAACCTCACTCAAAGGTCAATAGACGTCGAGTGAAGGTAAAAACTCCGCAATAAAAATCAAGGTCTTTTTGACAGAAAAGTCAAAAGAGAGAGAGGTGTGAATCCAGGGTCCTGACTGAAGGAGCTGGAAAGAACTAACCTAACTGTCACCCCTGAGGCATGATGGGAAGCTAGGGGCCATGGCTGCCTTAAAGGGACGGTGCCAGTTTTTCTGTACAATGACTCATTTTCTATGCTATTGCTTTACAATGCAGCCTGTAGGCTAACAATACTTACTTTTTTGCAGTTTTTCTTGAGTTTACTCATTAAAAAGAGTTCAGGTGTACTTGCACTCCTGTGGTCTATATTTACATTGTGTATCTGCAAAGGCATTCATCTACTTATTATTGCATGGTTTAGCCTCCTATATGGGGCTGCACTGGTATGGGAAAAAATTATATATAGAGCTGTATATATATATATATATATGTTTTTCATGTATATTTTTTATTATTCTCACAGGTCCCCGCACATGGGCGGGAATGTTTAGGGCTTATTACTATTGATGAGGATCCCCTGGAAGAGTACTTGTGCATTACCTACATTTTCCCATAGGGGATCAACTTATAGCAGCGCTCAAGGAGTATAACACCACCTGGAGCCTTTGCAGGGTAGCATTTGTTGGGTACACAAGTCATTATGGCACCTGTAAGTAAGAGGGTTTCTTTCACCAACAAGAACTACACTGCAGCTGAGGGTCTGGTGGTGGCCAGAGGGAGAGGGCTGTAACCAAGGTGGAGCTTGGGTGTGGCTATTGGACTCGACTCAGGTTCCGAGACCTTCATGTGCTGCATCTACAGTGCGGTCACACACCCCCGGTGACAACTGAGAATTACTCTGCCCGGTGACTGAGAATTACTCTGCCCGGTGACTGAGAATTACTCTGCCCGGTGACTGAGAATTACTCTACCCGGTGACTGAGAATTACTCTGCCTGGTACCTTCCAACTTAAGCTAGACCGAAGAGAAAATAACCAATGAAACATCTGAATGAATGAATGAATGAAACGGATCTTATCTTGCGCAAACTTAGCCCGGAAGGGCGTCAAGGCGTCTAAATCAGAAAATAGCAACTAAGCCCCCCAACAGTACACGCTACAGCATTCTCTCATTGGTAGGCCCTCTTAAAAAGGCAAGTTTTGAGAGCCTTTTTAAATGACTCAATTGTGGGAAGAGTTTTTATTTTCGAACGGAATCGAATTCCAGAGCTGCGGGGCAACCACAGAAAAAGCTCTGGCTCCCCATCTGGCTAGTTTGAAACGCGGAACAACAAGTTGACAAAGTCCCGCGGAACGAAGGTCTCGTGTAGGAACATAGCGCGTAAGGAGAGAGCCAATAGCACCGGAAGAGCCTTCTGTCACAGCTCTGAAGGCCAAACACAGAATTTTAAAGAAGATTCTGTGCTGGGCAGGTAGCCAGTGGAGTTCTTTCCTGGCTGCAGTAGCGGAGGAGGTTTTAGGAAGGGCCAGGACAAAGCGAGCTGCAGCGTTCTGCACAACCTGCAGTCGATGTAAAAGGCTTTTATTGGCTTCCATATAAAGAGAGTTACAATAGTCTAACCTTGATCCTACCAAGGCAACTGCAACCTGTTTACGTGCCTGGGGGGAAAGATAACCACGGATTTTGTTGAGTATCCTAATCAGACCCCAGCAGGTGGCCACGGTCCTGTTGACTTGAAGGGAAAGGGAAAGCGAGGTGTCGAAAATGACGCCCAGGTTTCTGGCAGATTGGGAGGGGGTGGGGCAGATGCCAAGAGAAGGTGGCCACCACTCATCTGACCAAACATCTTGGTCCTTCCCAAAAATCAACACCTCCGTCTTTTCGCCGTTCAGTTTCAGGGAATTTAGTCATCCAGTCTGCCACATACTGCATGCATACCCTGAAACAGGCGGCAGATGTCGTGACAGAAGAGTGAGCCAGTGACACCATAATCTGTGTGTCATCTGCATAGGACACCACCTCCATCCCCTGCGATCTTACTAGTCTTGCCAGGGGAGCCACATAGATGTTAAACAGGGTCGGACTTAAAGCCGACCCTTGTGGCACCCCACACTGCAGTGACTTAGCAGGGGAGAGGTGGTTCCCAAGCATCACTCTCTGCTCCCTTTCCAACAACAAGCATTTGCAATGCAATAGGTCTCGCATTAGGAAAGTTTGAGCTATTGGTATTGTAAATGGCAAAGTTTTTATTTATGTTTCTTTTTTTTTAAATAGCTAAATTAATAGCTTCGTCATTTACAATGCCAATAGTTATAACTTTCGCAAATGTGATACCTATAGCATTTGTAATGCAATATGTTTTGTATTTACAAACCGCGAGAGGACAAAAAAAAGCTCCGGACCACCGCCTCCTCCCAGGCCTTCAAAAGGGACCTCAAAGTTCTCCTCCTCCAGAGACACCTCCAAAAGTAATTCACGTCCTCTTGCTATTTGTGAGGAAGACTTCCCACTACTGATAATTTCTACTTTCCATGACCATGGAAGTGCCTTCCCAGTGTATGCCTGTGATTGGAGGGTCTGCCTTTTTGCAGTATTTTCCATGTACTGGTGTTCGGTGCCCTTTTGTAACATGCACACACCACTCTGCCCTTGCAACACACGGCTGCTACTTCTCACATGTCTTTGCCTTTGATACTTGCACAAGTGCCACCTTGCCCATGTAACGCTTGTTCCTGAGCCTGAGTGTCTAGCACTTATTGCAGGACTATACCTCTAATTATACTCTGTTTTCTCTTATAACTGCACACTTGTCACTTTCATTTCCTCTTGTGCACTTTTGACTACCTCATGTATTCTGGTTGCTCACAATTTTTACTCAAGTATTTTGTTTGCTCACGATTGTCACTATTACCTTTACTACCTCATGTATTTTTGGTTGCTCATAGTTTTTACTACCTCATGTATTTTGTTTGCTCACAATTGTCACTATTACCTTATGTAAGTAACGTATGTTTTTGCAACCTGTTCTTTTGTAATGTTTCTCATTATGTTTCATTTCTGTTCCTAATGTGAAGCGCTCTGACGCCTTCGGGTAAAGTCCGCGCTATATAAAAATGCATAAATACATAAATAAATAAATACCGCCTTCGGGTAAAGTCCTGTAGTGTAGTTCCTATTATCCCAATAGGCTCTGCGCATTGGAATAATACCTCCAATAGTATAGACCTAGACCAGACGTTAACTAGGTCTTCTACTGTCGATATTAGACTTAAAGTTTTGGGTTTGCCAGCTAGCTCAGAGTTCACTAGAAACTTTCTCGAATAGACAAGGAGGAATTGAACCTCCCTGGATAGACAAGAAGGGATTTAGTTTCTGACAACCATAGAACATGATAACTTTGCTCTCCCCTAATCAAGAGTGTATCTCTAGAGTCGTGTGAAAACAAAAGACAACTTATTTTACTCAGTCAGTACGTGCATTCTTAGTTTCACCAGATTGTAGAGAAAAGGAAGAGACGGGCGTGTTCAATAAAAGATGTTATTTATTGATCAGTCTCTTTTCTCGTACAAGAGAAATGAATCGATATTATTGCAATACTTATGGTTAAGTAAAGTGCATACAATAAAAGCAGAAGTATAAAATAATACTGTAAAAACATTTATATGGTTTCTAAGCCATATAGTGGTTTAAAATGGATAAAATAGATACATACATATAAACATTTGACTAATCGTACTCAACTGGTGCTTCTAACCACGCCTACCCCAGTGTACCTGACCTAAGCCTAATACGTGGGCGGGGATAGAAAGTAGCAGTCTAAGTTAAGTTTGTTTTGCCAAGTGACTGATTCAAGAATTCTCTGCAAGGGGTTATTCAGTTCCGTACCTGAGGTCTAGGATGGTTGAGGGATAGTATCTCTCGTCTGAGGTCTCGATATTCCAAGCTGCCTGCGAGGGCTGCTCGGAAGCGCCGGAGCTGGATTTCTCGGCAGGAGAAAGCAGCATCTCGTTCTCAGCGCGTCAGGAAGGCGGGGCAGCGCCGGGGGCTTCGCTCTCTGCTGGGCTTCGGCAAGTCTCGCTGCTCCGATCTCGTCACCACCGCGTGTGTTTGCTTAAGGCAATATCGGTAATATTTATACCTGTAAGGTGCCGAGATTGACGTAAGGATGGACATAGATACGTCAATAAGGATGTCATACGAGCTGGTCGTTAGCGCATTCTTTTACTGAAGTTCTCGGTGAAATCAAAACAATGGCCGCAGGGTTTTTCCCAGGTTGTCATAGGTTTGATTTGTGTTGAGAACTCCGTATGCCTTATCAGGGGCTGGAGGAATATTGCTTGCCTAATTAGATGGCAAGCGTTAGGACCTAATCAGATAACGCGCTCCTGTGCCGTGGTCTGGCGTAATCAGATAACGGTTTCTGCATCATGGGATGGCTGCTAGTTAACTCGTTAACCAGAATAGGGTCAGGAATAGGGGGATCGATACAGAACCTATAGGAATACATCACACCCACTCCACGCTAACTATGGCCATATTTACGAATCTAGGCATAGTAAAACATACTGTAGAGTATCGTGTATACCTTACCACCCCAAAATACACATAATGCATTTTGAAATTATGTAACATACGGGGAAAAAATAGTCACATGTACTATATGCATTTAAGCAGTAGACTAATGCTAAATTAATCACGCATGTATATATTATTAGTAATCGAATATGAGAATTACACATGAAATGGCTCTTAATACAGAAGAAAAGTTCGAGACCACTTCACCACAGTTCAAAAAATATTTATAAACATACCAGCGGGCAGCTAATGTCTATGAAGTTTCTAAAAATAGAAATTAGTTCTCTAAGAATAGTTCTTACTTTAAGCAGAAGAAAAGTGTCCCGTAAAAAAAAATATTTTGGGGCTGCTAAAAAAATTGCTGTCCGTGGACTGGAGGAAAAGTCGATCTTGCTACTTTATTATTAAAGTTGAAGGCCAAATTCAAGGTGTCGGGAACGCCGTGTGCTAGCCTGTTCAAGAGTCATTATTTCTGCTCTGGTGAGAACATCATATCGTTGAGACTGCTGAAAAAGCTGTCAACAGCTCCCTGTGAGAGTTCCACTAACTAGGAAAAAGATGTAACCATGCATTCATGTGCATGATTGTCTCCATTGACGTTTTGATTAGTATTGCTGACAGAAGGTTGTACCTGATCGATGCTGCTTTCATCTTGATCTTCACTACCCCTTAATCGTAGTGGTGAAGTTTCCACGAATGCCGTCATCAGGATTGGCAGCCGTTGAGGGCAGCACAATGCATGAGCCTTTACCGGACCCAACAATGTTTCTGCATCCATTGGCGTATCCGATTGTAGCGTCAGACAGGTGTCCAACACGCATTCTTCTCCGCACAGCATGCACCTTAATACAGGTAAAACACATCTTTGCCATATCGGCCGAAATGAAAGAAACCAAGTCATGTTCAGGTCTCTAAGCCGGGTTAGTCCCAGGATTTTTGATATCCGGTCCCGGTATCCAATGGCTCGGATTGTTTCTTCCCTTGTCGCAGGTGTTTTGTCTGTGACATGGTTTGCCATAACGAAATATAAGGACTAAGAATAGGATTCCTGCAATTAGTCCCAGAATGAGGGGAACTCCTCCAAAAATCGAATGGACGAAGTCTGGAAAAATACCCAGTATGGCTTTGAATGGTGTTAATGCCATCGAAAATACTGTCTTAAATACATTTGAGACTCCACTGGTATCAGAAATATTTAAGATTTCATTCATTATTTCTGCGAAATGTATGGGGGAATTAGTTGATAACAATGAGTGAATCTCTGCAGTCGTCCTTGCGACTAGGAGATCATACGTTTCTTTTGATGACGTGAGCCTGGTCGGCGTCTGAAGAAGCACTGTTTTCATTCTGCTTAAAGTATCAACTCGAATAGAAGTAATTTTCAAGTGAGGCCATGCCCTTGCCTCCCTGTCTGGAAAGGAGCTGGGGAACAATAAGCGTCCACAGCACATGACCTTCGCAGTCGTACTAACGAGATAAGGAACCCCGGGCAGTAGACTACAACATCTGCGATCCACAATTAGAATGTAACTCCCGTTATAGAGTTTTTTAAAGAATGGTTCTATCTCTGTTGCAGGTGTGCCTAGCTGGTGACATGAAAGGTTATTTGAGTTCCCTTCACAGGCTCCATGCAAACTAATTCCATTACACAGAAGTGTACCGCTTAGTGACATCGCACAATTATTGCCACTAAGAAACACTTTCTGTCCTTTATTACTGACACATGCATGTGAATAGGGCAAGTTCCATGTTGTCTTAATGTACCCTTTTCCCAATTTTTCGTACATGCCAGCCTGTATATATTTTTGGCAGTATTGAAACCTGAAAGTTGATATCGGAATATTAATTATCCCATGTATTATCCATTCAATGACAGGTCGTTCTGACATTGTCAATGGTAATCTCTCGAGTTTCTCAATGCTCAGGATTGTATAATCAGCACCCTTCTGTGCCATACTGATCTGTTTATCAGTAAGGTTAAAGATAGTGAATAGTGACGTTGTGTTGATTAAACGCCAAGGCACATAGCCTGAACGCAGGTTTTGTAACGTCCAGCCAAGCTGCACAATAGAACGCAATTGAGACTGACCGTGTTGTAACAACAGTAAGTCTTGCGATATTATGTCGATTGCTGAAGACACAATGCTGTCCAATGAAAAGATTCTGGAGGACAGAGTCATTAACCCATTGTCCACTACAGAAAGCGATTTTTCCAAATTAATACGGTCAATTTCCCGTATACTTTCTGCTGTCTCAATTTGAGTTATCTTCCAGGCCTCGTTGTAAGCTGCATATATAGAGGCTGCTATGAAGCGTTTTTGACGCTGTTTGCGTGGTCCCATAATGAAATCACGCAAGTCAGCACCATCAGTAAGTAAAGTTAGGTGTTGCTTAATTTCTGTCAGTGTGGAAGTTTTTAGCCATTGAAGGCAGAGTTTGCCCACACTGTAGGTGGTGATTATCCCTGGGTGTTGTCTTTGGGAATATCTAGGGTCTGGCCTGGTCAATTTGAACCCCTGTGTTTTGTTCAGGAATCTGTCTTGACAGTTATTAGTATCTGTTGGCCAGATCAACCATTGTTTCCAATCAGGATTTGTTCTGTTTTGGTTTAATACATAGTTTACGTCTATTTCTTCATCTGCAGAGTTATTGCTGTTCATTGTTGGTTTTGGAATAGACGGTTTATTTAAGTCTGTGATTTTGGCTAATCCAAGACAGGTAGTTTGTTGAATAGTTTCATTCAAGAATATAATTTGTTCTGGGATCATGCAGGCTCTAAACAATGATTCTATACCTTGTACTTGCCATTCTTTTGTACCCCAAACACTTTTTACTTCAACATTTTTGTCCCAATAATCAAAACCAAATGTATTCATTTGTTCAAAAAATGAGTCCGAATATATCAATTTTGTGTTTGTAAGCATGGTTTTTGTTCCTGTCTTGACAATTTGAAATAAAATGTTTCAGCATTACTTGTGTTGAACCCTGAAAAGTATAAATATTTGTCATAAAAGGTTCTTGAGCTTCCTTTTGGAGGGGTTGCACAATGTTCCCATTGATTATAATTTAAAACATTTCTAGGTTGTGCAGATTTATGTAGAAAATGGTTACCATAGTGGTTGTAGCAGTACATACTATCATAATTAGACGAACCCTGCAAATAATCATGTTTGTTAAATTTAGCAGACATCACTAGATCAGACATCATGTTATTAATACTTTCAAAGTCCCAATCATCAGCAAATGAGTTTGGTTTTACAAAGTCACTCAACGAGATCTTGATTTGGTGTGGATATTTGAGGATCTCTACCGGACCATAAATTTCATAGTCAGTATTGTCCCATGCTACCCACCCGGTATAGGATTGGCTGTGAAATTGACTGAAGAAAGTTCTCTTTTCTTGACGTGTGAAGACGTGTGTGGCTTGAGGATCAAGTTGATTTTCTGGCTTGCTGTGTCCATTTTAGCATATTTTCCCTCAATGAAGCGTCCCAAACATAGTATCATGATGAGCCAAAGTATCAGGATAAATACACCAAATGACACCCAAAATTCAATCCACGGAGAAATCAGATAGGTTTCTTTCAGCTGTTTCAAAAGTTCCTTAGCTTTATCTTTAAAAGTTTTTGTTGATGGCTGTGTCTTTGATTCACTTAGATCTTCAGAAGAATCTTCAAAGTTGATGAAGTAGCCGGATGCCGTTCTGTCTATTGTTCCAATTGCTTCAGGATTACTGTTTCTTGCAGCTTCAGCATATTCATTTGTTACTTCATTGTAGGTTGGTGTGTCTCTACTAAATGTTTTTATTTGGGTTTTCAGAGGTGTGAGTTCCATTGCATTCTTGCATAGTCCTTGTTGTTGTTCTGTAGGCGTTTCGAATGTGATTAGCCTTTTAGTTAGCACCTCTGTACTTGTAGCAAACCTTGGTGTTCTACTACTTATCGGGAGTCCACTTGGCCTACTGTTTGTTATCGGCCACATGATTGTGGTTTTACCAGGTCGATGGATACAACTCGGTTCTCCTTTTTACCAGCAAGCGGCGGTAGTACAACTGATCTTGTCCCGTTGATGGACAAGACAGGAACTGCTTTTCTGTAAGAAGGCCCAAATTCCTTCTTTACCGCGATCTTTTCTCTGACTAGATCCCCGACTTTTGGAATCCAGACAGGTCTTGCTGGGACAGGTGGTGGTTCTTCAGTGGTTGTTGGCTGCTGTTTCAACTTTATGTTGCTCAGGTCTTTTCTTGTTTCGTTTAAGTCCTGTAAAATAGCCAAACGATCTTTGATATCAAAGCTTTTTTCTTTTACCACTGAAGTCTGACTGTCAAGATCTAAGACTAGCATCCTAGTTCCAAACAGTAATTCGTACGGACTGAATCCCCTCAGAGAATTTCTTGGCAAGTTGTTTAGACTACGTTGGACACTTATTAGATGTTTGACCCACCCAGCTCCCGAACCTAATACCTTTGCTGTTATAGATTGCTTTATGTCTTGGTTTTTTCTTTACACCGTCCCGTATCCCTCAGGAAGGAAGTGAGAAGAATCCCGCTTCGCTATGCTCATTTGGCCGTGCTTTCCCACAAGCTTGAGTGCTAAAGTGAAAACATTGGTCAACGTAGCATGCTCCTAGCGTATATGCCATTTAGACTCGCAAATCTTGTATAACAGTCCCGACGTCAGCCGAGTGCCGGGGTCTACATTTATAAGTGGAAACTAGTCTTTATTTGTTAATGGGACGCATCATTTACACTTGTTTCCCTGATTATTGTTTAGCCCTTATTGAGTGAAACGCCATGGTATTACCCCGTTCCTCTCGCCGCTGCGATCTCTGTTGCAGCCCGGGCATTTTTTTACAAAGATGTGATGATGCAGGCTCATGCCTGGCCACCAGTACATGATTGTAGTTCTTCCAGAGAATCTTTTAGTTTGAGGTTTCTGAGACCCTCGCCCATATGTGCGTCTGCTATTAACAAGGTTCTCCTGTCCTTGTTTGGAATTACTCTATCCCCCACTCCAGGGATTCGAGCAAAAGGAACGGAGTTCGCATCGATTATGTATGTATATTTGAGTGGGTAACTGATCGGTAACGCTGAGCAGTCGCCTTTTGATGACGTTTTCACCGCCAGCATTGTTTCACCGTCAATGTATTTTACTGCACGCTTTTTTCTAGCTACGGAAGCCGATTCAGTTGCTACCGCTGTGGCTTTCTCAGCCAATGAATTCCCTGCAACGTGAACGCCATCACGCTGATGACTCAGTGAGTGTATCACGTGAGTCTTTGGTAGTTCTTTCTGTAACAGAACTATTTGTTCCCAGAGCATTTTTTGCTTTATTGTTGCACCTGTGTCATCTTTGTAACCGTTTAGAATCCATTTCTGTAAATCAATCGCTGTTATATGATTTGACGCAGTAATATGAATCGGACACTATGAGTGTCGGGAATTCGCGATCTGCATTATCTAGCGCCATTTTCAATGCTATAATTTCAGTCTGTTGTTCTGAATTAGTTTCTACTGAGTGTGTTTTTGTTAATAGAGGTCTTAGTTTACCTCCGCGCCACACTTCTTTTGTAATCTCACATGTGGGGTTGTATGCTTGTTCTCCCCAAACGGGGGGTTGAGCATGTCCGTCTGTATAGATTACACAAGCGTACTGTCGTAAGGGCAGAATGTCGATTGGCAGAGGGAATGTTCTTTCATATTCTAGATATTTTAGTTCCTTTAGTACCGGATCAAAGTAGTATTTTACTTTGTCCATTGTAATGGAATTCACCCATTGTATCCATTCCGGATTCAATGCTGTTGTTGGTAAATTACACGGGGTTGTTAATGCCTCAAAGGCTGATTCTGCTGTTCTGACTGTGATGTGTCTACCGTCAGCTTTATCTTTTTCTTTAGCTATTGCGGTTTGAACTGCATGAACAATGTTTTCTTTAATGCTGAATTTCTTTTCAGCTTCTGTGTACAAGTGTGATTTGAATGCAATTGGTACCTTTTCTCCCTCGTTAGAGGTCAGGTATGTGAATCCGCATCTTCCTGGGATGACTCGAATCACAAGGTTGCGTGTGTTATCACGTGTTTCTAATTTTGTTTTAACTAACATATCTGTTTGTAAGGACCTCAGAATTTCTGTGTGTTTTTGAGTCCAATTTGATTTTTTAAAATCTGGTTTTATTAGATCATAAAGGGGTTTGACCCTTTCTGCGTAATTTGCAATGTATGTTCTTCCGAAATTTAGGAAGTCTAGAATTGACTGTAGGTTTTTTAGTGTTCTAGGTGCTTGGAGTACGGCACATTTCTCTAGGAAATTGTCAGCCAGGCTTTTGCCTTCACTTGATAATTCATATCCTAAGAACAGGACTGTTAGATGGGCAATTCTAGATTTTTTAAAGTTGAATTTGTAACCCTCTGCTGCGAACCCAAGTATTATGGTGTTCACTCTCTTCAAGTGAGTATCCAAGTCATCGTCTGTTAGGTATAGGTCATCGACATAAGATAATGCTTCGTCATCATATGTTTGTAGTAACTCTGTTACCCTCGCTGAGAATACTCCTGGGCTGTTCTTGTACCCCTGGGGTAACCGACAGAATTCTTTTTGAGCGCCATTTATTGAGAACGCTGATAAGTATCTGCTCTCTGGTGCTATATTTTGACAAAAGAATCCATTAGAGATGTCTAATGTTGTTTTATATTTTTTGCGCACGATGTTATTCATTAGTGCAGCACTATGCGAGTTTTGTACTGCAAAAGTTTTGCAACACGAGTTAAGGTGTCTGTAATCCAAAACTAGACGATATGAATTGTCTGGTTTGGAGACAGGAAACAAAGGGTTGTTCATTTGTGAGGTGCAAGTTTCAATCACCCCCTGGTATTCTAGTTGATCTAGAATTTCTTTTACCTGTTTTTTAGCTTCTTGCTTGATTGGATACTGCCTTTGTGCAGTAGGTTGTGATTTTAACTGGATTTTGTGAGGAGGAGAGTCCTCATCCCATCCTACATGATTTTTATATAAAGCAGGAGCTTGAGCTACTGCCCACTTTCTTGCAAGTGTATATTTTTTATGAATTGGAATATGATTTGAGAAGGCAGGCATAATTATTTCTTCGCCATGTGGGCACTCCCTGACGAACTCTGGTGGCCAGTCTTTTTCAGCTAGAAGGATGTCATAGCCCTCGGAGAGATTATCCCAAAAAAGGCCCCTTATTTTTCTAGTCTTATCCCCTTCTATACGTAAAGTTATTTCATATATTTTGTGAGGTTTGCTAACTCTGGTGTCTGCAGTTTCCACCTGAATGTATTCATCGTGTCCACTGTCTCCAGATGATTCATAAGGACTTTGCGTGCTATGCTCACTTCTGCTGCGCTGTCTAGCATTGTCTGAGCCCACTCTCCGTTTTTCAGCTGTGTCCTCAGTATTCTCGGCATTGTTGAATACTTTAATGCTGGCTACCTTCTTTTTTGGAAACTGTAATTTTTTATTTGGATGAGCAGGTTCCTTGTCTTTGGACTTGACGTGCTCTTCTCTTTGTTCTGATCGTCCTCTTCTTTCCGATTTCTGCGAGGAAGTCTGAAAAGATTGAGAGGGACGTGTATCAAAATCTTGATATCTATCCGGTTTCTTTATGTTATCCCTATTTCTAAGGTTGTATTTTTTCACAGAGGGCTCCCTTTGGGGAGACTTGGGTCCTTGGTCCGGAGATCTTTCTCTCCGCCGAGGAGACCTTCCTCTGGACTGGAATCTCTTTTCTTTTGGATTGGATTGTTTGTTTCCATCACAGTTCTTCTTTTGACTGTTTAAATTATTTTTAATAAATATTTTTTCAGGACTTTCAATTAGTTGGGGCTTCACTGGTATTCCACCCAAACTATCTCTACCTAGTTCTTCATAGGATTTTTCTATAATTCTGGCAATTTCAGCTGGTTGGTCTGCTATATCTGTCTCTTTTAACCTCTGGCGGATCGCCACATTCGCTGCTTCTCCTTTTATGTTGGCTAGTAATATTGCCGAGACCTGCTTGAAGTCTTTTAGTAATTTCATACCAAGAGTTAAAGCGGGTTCTGGACCGTATTCGTCTTGAATTTGTTTTAGCACATCTGGTATTACTGACATGGATGGAACTCCATGTGTTTTTGTGTAAATGGAAGCAAAGACTGTACCCCAAGTGTCACAGTCCTCCACGTGTGGTGCGATTCCCATTGGAAGACAGATAGTCAGAATCCTGTGTTTATCCACAGGGGTGGTGTCTGGAAACACCGCCTCTATTTGGGTGATTTTTTGTGCTAACCAGAATGGTATTTGTTCCCGTTTAGCTGGTACTTTACCTAGGCAGGACTGTATGTTCTGTGGTGTAATTTTATTTGTGTTCCCCTGATGAGGGGTCAGCTGTGGGATTTTAACTACAGGTTGGATGGTTGAAGTCCGCATTATATATTGGACTAGTTGTCTATATATTTGAATTAATTGTTTTAGTTGTACTAAAACATCTGCTGCAGACATTCTTTCGATGTCTGGATGTGGTGTGTATCCGGCTAGGACCGGCCACGTTACTCCTGGTCTACCTAGTGGACCGAGCCTGGTGATGTGATTATTATGTTTTAGGGCGCCATTAAACAAGAGCAGATGCTCTTGGAATTTGAGTGGTACTTCCACTTCCTCGCAAGGAGTGTAGGTATCCGGTGGTTCCTCTGTTTTATAACAGTGGAACTCCTTTGTTACAGCATTTGCTGCTGGAAAGTTTATCCATGAATAGAATACCTCTGTCTGCCGATATTCGTGTGCCTCAATTACGAATATGACTGTACCACCTCTTGGTTTCAGTCCATTTTCTATAAGTTTTAACGTTATAGATCTTCTTATGTTGACCGGGATGAGTATTATATCCGGGTCTGCTTCTTGCATAGTATTATCAGCTGCTATTACTTCAGCTGCTACTCTAGCTGTCTCTCTTTCATCATCACTGTCTGGCATTTTACTGTCAGGATGGTTATTCTGTTTGTTTGCAGATCAGGTTTCTTGTGGAAACAAAGATGAGATGCACAATATTTTGGAACAGTGTATCCTTCAACGTTGATTGAACCAAGAACCAATCACTAGGAGTTCCCTCCTGCGAGGTTTGGCGGATTTTACCTCTCACCCACTCCAGACGTCTTTGGAGTATTATGGGAAAAAGGGGTCTGAGTGAAAAAGCACGACTGAGTTACTCTAAAGTCTTGCGTTAGTTTTATCGCCTATTCAAACACGTTGGGCGCCATGTAGTGTAGTTCCTATTATCCCAATAGGCTCTGCGCATTGGAATAATACCTCCAATAGTATAGACCTAGACCAGACGTTAACTAGGTCTTCTACTGTCGATATTAGACTTAAAGTTTTGGGTTTGCCAGCTAGCTCAGAGTTCACTAGAAACTTTCTCGAATAGACAAGGAGGAATTGTACCTCCCTGGATAGACAAGAAGGGATTTAGTTTCTGACAACCATAGAACATGACAACTTTGCTCTCCCCTAATCAAGAGTGTATCTCTAGAGTCGTGTGAAAACAAAAGACAACTTATTTTACTCAGTCAGTACGTGCATTCTTAGTTTCACCAGATTGTAGAGAAAAGGAAGAGACGGGCGTGTTCAATAAAAGATGTTATTTATTGATCAGTCTCTTTTCTCGTACAAGAGAAATGAATCGATATTATTGCAATACTTATGGTTAAGTAAAGTGCATACAATAAAAGCAGAAGTATAAAATAATACTGTAAAAACATTTATATGGTTTCTAAGCCATATAGTGGTTTAAAATGGATAAAATAGATACATACATATAAACATTTGACTAATCGTACTCAACTGGTGCTTCTAACCACGCCTACCCCAGTGTACCTGACCTAAGCCTAATACGTGGGCGGGGATAGAAAGTAGCAGTCTAAGTTAAGTTTGTTTTGCCAAGTGACTGATTCAAGAATTCTCTGCAAGGGGTTCAGTTCTGTACCTGAGGTCTAGGATGGTTGAGGGATAGTATCTCTCGTCTGAGGTCTCGATATTCCAAGCTGCCTGCGAGGGCTGCTCGGAAGCGCCGGAGCTGGATTTCTCGGCAGGAGAAAGCAGCGTCTCGTTCTCAGCGCGTCAGGAAGGCGGGGCAGCGCCGGGGGCTTCGCTCTCTGCTGGGCTTCGGCAAGTCTCGTTGCTCCGATCTCGTCACCACCGCGTGTGTTTGCTTAAGGCAATATCGGTAATATTTATACCTGTAAGGTGCCGAGATTGACGTAAGGATGGACATAGATACGTCAATAAGGATGTCATACGAGCTGGTCGTTAGCGCATTCTTTTACTGAAGTTCTCGGTGAAATCAAAACAATGGCCGCAGGGTTTTTCCCAGGTTGTCATAGGTTTGATTTGTTTTGAGAACTCCGTATGCCTTATCAGGGGCTGGAGGAATATTGCTTGCCTAATTAGATGGCAAGCGTTATGACCTAATCAGATAACGCGCTCCTGTGCCGTGGTCTGGCGTAATCAGATAACGGTTTCTGCATCATGGGATGGCTGCTAGTTAACTCGTTAACCAGAATAGGGTCAGGAATAGGGGGATCGATACAGAACCTATAGGAATACATCACAGTCCGCGCTATATAAAAATGCATAAATACATAAATAAATAAATACCGCCTTCGGGTAAAGTCCGCGCTATATAAAAGTGCATAAATAAATAAATACCGCAAATCAAACATCCTCGTCACTCTGCCGGCCTGCGACCAGGAAGTCAGGCAGGCCGGCGCGACAACCGGAAACAGGAAGTAGGAGGGCGGGAGCCTAACCCGCCTCCCACGGAAGAGCCGCGATTGTTTGGAGCACCGGAGCAGGCAGGAGCCTACCCTGCGCCCCGGTGCCGAAGGAGGGAAGAAGAGTCCTGCTGCCGGGCCCTGCAGCTGAGGAGAGCCGCCGCACGAAGTAAGCCGGTGAGTGGGTTGCTGGGGGGGAGCATGTGTGTGCGCACACGTGCGTGCGGGGGGGGGGGCGGCTGTGTATGTGTGTGTGCGTGTGTGTATGTGTCTTGGAGTGCGTGTGTGTGACTGTGGGGGAGGGGGTGTGTGTGTGAGCGAGTGTCTGTCTGCGCGCGCATGTGTACGGCGCGGGACGCGACGTGCGCGTTCGCGCACACGAATCCAGGCTAAAAAAGCTTGTACACCCTCTTGTCCTCCTTCCCCCCAGACTGATCGCTATACGTCTCCAGCTGGACACATGCATCCTTGCGGATGCATTTTGCCAGCGAGACCCAAAAAGGAGTTGAGGAGACTCAAGGCCGGTCCTGTGACACCAGCTTCCCTAAGCCGAGATGCAAGAATGGCCGGGGACAGGGTGTCGAACGCAGCCGTGAGGTCCAACAAAACCAAAACCGTGGTTTGGCCCAAGTCCACCTTGAGTCGGATGTTATTGACCACACAGGTGAGAGCGGACTCAGTGCTATGGTACTTTCTAAAACCGTGTTGTGTGTTGTCAAGGTATTCAGATGATTCAAGGTAAGAGGACAGATGGAAATTCAGATGCGCCTCAAGCATCTTGGCTGGGGCAGGGAGGAGAGAGATCGGCCTGAAGTTTTTCAGCAAGGCCGGGTCAAGGGAAAGCTTCTTAAGGAGAGGTTTCACAATAGCCTTCTTCCACACAGAAGGAAAGAAACCCTGGGTAATAGCCTTATTCATTACCTCAAGCATGGGAGGGAGAAGGCTATTTCTACACTCTTTCAGTTTTTTCAGAGGTAGAGGGTCCGGGGGGGAAGCAGATTTAGTCCTGTCAAGCAACAGGTTCAGTCCTTCCAAGGATAAAGATGGAAATTCCCTAAGAAAACAGGAGGGAACAGTACCTAAAGAGTCAAGACTGGAAATGACAGGCAGTACACTTTGATCCAAAGCATGACAATGAGCTTCCAAGGAGACATGTATGTCAAGAATTTTATGGTGAAAAAAGTCGGAGATGGTATCGCAGAGTTCTTGCGAACTGACTACGGGATCTGAGAGTTGCAGGGAGCATAAGGTGTCAGCAATTTTAAAGAGCTCCCTGGGGGAAGAAAGGGAGCTGGTGAGGTCGGAGAAATACTCCTGCTTTACTGTCACCACTCTCCGTTTGTAATCCCGCAGAGCGGACTTGTGAGCCTCACGATCATTGGAGTCCCAAGATTTCCTCCAATTTCTCTCCCTACTCCTACATCTCTGCCTCAGGAGTCGCAACTGATCGGAAAACCAAGGTGCCATAGGCTTTCGGCGTGCTACATAGCGCAGAGATGGAGGGGCAAGTTGTTCCACTGCCCTAGAGATAGAATCCATCAAGTCTTGAGCTGCCACAGCTACATCTTTAGATGATAAAGATTCGGGGGTGGAGAGAAGCGGAACAAGAGCCTCATCCGATATCTTCCTAAGATTTCTCCTAAGAATAAATGGAGAGGTTCCCGAGTTCATTATACCTAAGGCAGGAGAGGAAATATCAAGTGGCACGGCACAGTGGTCAGTCCAAAACAGCGGTAGCGGAAGGCCAGTGGAGATCCTGGCATCGTTAGAAAATACTCCATCGAGTATGTGCCCAGCTTTATGGGTGGGACTATTCACAAGCTGGGCGAGGTCGCATGCGCCAAGTGAATCGACCAGCGATATTGTGTCCTTTGAATTGACCTCATCCAAATTAAAATTGTGTGACCTGAGAGCAGATGGAATCTCAATGGAACAAGAATGTCTTCAATCGCTTCCTGAAGGCCAGATGGTTGGTCACAAGCCTGATGTAGTCCGGGAGTAGGTTCCAAAATTTGGCCGCTTGAAAGGAGAGCTGGCAGCCCCCCCATGCGCGCCCGCTTCACCCTAGGAACTACTAGGAGATTACACTGATTAGATCTCAAAGGTCTAAGAGATTGATGTCGCTGGAATAGGGGAGCAAGAATAGTGGGGCCGGTGTTAGAGATGGATTTATGCGCCATAACCATGGTTTTAAACAAGATCCTTTCCTGGATGGGCAGCCAGTGAAGGGACTGAAGTGCGGCTTTCGCCGAGCTGCGTCTGGGAACGTTCATGATTAGCCGGGCAGCACAATTCTGTACTACTTGCAGTATTTGGATGGTAGCTGCGGGGGCCCCGAGATAGACAGCATTTGCATAATCCAACCGTGATAAAATCAATGACTGGACCAGCAAGCGTCTGGCCTCGAAAGGCAGCAGAGTCAAAACCTTCCTAAGGATCCGAAGCAAACGATAGCAAGTCGCCGCAACCTTTTTGGCCTGAACTTGAAATCCCAAAGTGGAGTCAAGCCAGACCCCGAGGCTCTTAATCTGGTTCTTAGGGACTGGCGGAGGGCCCATACTGGTTGTTCACCAAGGGTCAAGATTAATGGGGGCTTTATATCCCAAGAGCATGTCAATTCAATTCAAGAAAGCTTTATTCGATTTTAGTTTAAAATCATAAAAGCATACAGATGAAAAAAATACATTGCATTATAAAAGGAAACGTGCATACATGAACCACAAATTGATTTTAAATTACACAGTTAAAAGGTAAAAAGGACTTTAGCCCTCCCTTTGAGCATAACAATCTTTGGTAATAACGTACTTTAGACATCATTAGTGGTAACCGTGTTCTAAAAAGTTTGATAGTTACGGTACATAAAACTGTTGTACGACGGTTTAAGGCGGTTAAAAACCACAGAAAAACTGCCACCGTTAATTAAATGACTTCCTCTACCCACTAAGTTGTTGTCCATAGCCTGGGGTCTGGGGGAAAGCATGTAGGACGTATTTGGGTAGAAGTCATGTAGGTTCCAGGTGCAAATAAGTCCATCACCTTTTTGAGGTAACCAAGTTTGCATATATGGCACGATGTGTCTGCTCCTAAATCGTATCAGGATTAGATCGCCAGAGATGTCTTTTTTGAGGGGACCAAGCCAGCCCACCCTCCGGACGCTTATTATTCTACCATCAAGGTGATGGGGCAGAGGTCTGTTTTTAGCTAACCAGAACTTGACCTTATTCATCAGCTCATATTGTCTCTCAGCTTTACCTTGTGTTAGTTCAGGGACTCCCGAGAGAACAGTTACAAAAGGGGCTGCCTCTGGTGGTAAATGTATGTGAGTGGTGCGCTCAGGTTTGGGAGGAATGTGACGCGCTGTTGTTGGGTTGGGGGGGACTTTGGGAATGGTTGGAGGCATGGGGGTGGGGACTGATAATTGGGTAAGCACCGCTTCATGAGATGTAATCAGTTTGGCCGGATTTAAAGAAGCAGTTGTCGGAGGGCAGTGAGGTATTACAGCATGTGTGGAAGATTTCAGGTGAGATTTGATTGAATTCTCCAACCTTGTCAGCCTATCCCCCAACATGGTAATTTTGTCAATCAAAGGATGTAGTAGAGATTTGATCAGATGTTCGATCATGGGTAGTAGGGCCTGCCGGGATGATGGTAATAAGTCGTCCAAGTTTTCGACAATTGCCGGGGTAAAAGGAGACTTGTTTACGGGTGGTGTGGGACTTAAAGATGGTTTATCTAATTTTTGAGTTTTAGCTAAGCTCCCATTTTGATCGTCCCCATCGTGATTCCTTTTAACAGGGGTAGCCCTGTGAGGTGTAGCGCTATGGGTGTTAACTTTATGTGTTTCAGGGAAGGGTTCCAGCTCCCTTGGACAAAGTGGTAGGTTGCTGCTTTTTAACGTGGGGGAAGACTCTGCTGGAGCATAGTTTACCTTACACAGGCTATTTAATTCTTCCAACCATGAGAAACTAGATGGTAGATGTTGGATTGGATCTTCACAGAGTGAACTAATCGTAGAATGGCAAGGTACATTTTTACCCACATCTCTAAACAAGGGAAACAGTTGGCTAGTTGTGTACACAGGGGTTATATTAAGCGTAACCTCTGTCTGGGGCTTAGACATGGCTTGGTTGGGGAATTTCCAAACAAGGGGTTTACCTTCGATTTTTGAGCCGGGGGGGGGGGGGGGGGGGTTTGGTGGCCCGTCCCGTCGTCCTCAGGCCTCTGAGGGCCACAGAGGGCCCGCCCTTTGCCCGGGCTTAGCCCGGCGTCCCGCGAGTCGGAGCAGAGCGCTATTTGTAGGCGCCTCCTGGCGCTTCTGGGTCGTGGAAATGCAGCACCGCCGCTAAGGCAGCCGGGAGTTGCAGTCCCGGGGCGGCGGCGCTATCACAGCAGTGTCAAGACTCCTGGCGGTGGCGGCGTGGGCAGAAGAGGACTCCCTCGTCGCCCAGCACGGATAAGTGTGCCTCCCCCCGCTCCGCCGTGCAGAGCGCTGTTTGTAGGCGCCTCCTCGCACTTCTGGGTCGTGGAAATGCAGCGCCGCCGCTAAGGTAGCCAGGAGTTGCAGTCCCGGGGCGGCGCCGCTGTCACAGCAGTGTCAAGACTCCTGGCGGTGGCGGCGTGGGCAGAAGAGGACTCCCTCGTCCCCCAGCATGGATAAGTGTGCCTCCCCCCATGATGTCAGTTTTGGACCCATTTAGCCTTAGAAGGTTAATTTAATTTTAGACGGTTAACACTCGAACCGAGTGACAAAGAGTTAATTTCCCCTGTTGTCAGACTCCACACTGAGACGAGGAGGGAACTCTGTCCTCAGTGGCCAGGGCACGTCAGGGTACTTACTCATCTCACAAAAAGCAGTATAAGAGGGGAAAAAGTACCAGAACGCCCTCCACTCAAGTTTAAAAAACAATGTCCTGGCTATATGCTAAAACATGTATATTCAATTTTTAAATGAGCATCACACCGTTCTTCTCCAGTGAAGCAAGGCTGGCTACCTAGTCATGTCCCCTCCCCACCCCCCCACCCAAATATGTGTTACAACTTCAAGTGGGAGGCCCACCCATCTATAGTCCTGGGACGGGCTAACAAGTTAAAAAGAAAAAGTGTGAGGTGGGTCAGAAAGTGCCTCACGTAAGCAATACCCATGGAGCTACTGGTAGGTACTCACCAGCTGGCTCCCTCTGTCAACATTGGCACTTTCCTGACAGAAAGAATATGAACTGTTAGACCGTCTGCCCCTTTTGGGTAGCCCCACCAATTAATTATTTATTGTGTCCCCTTTTTGCCCCTCAAAACCTTTTTTTTTTTTACCTTTTATGTCCACTGGGTTTTTGTGGTATTGACTAGGGGTTAGATGCTCTTTCTGCCTCATAGTCCTTTTTCCTGAGGCCTAGGTGCCTCTTCTGACTAGAAATATGGGTCACGCAAAATGGTGGCTATTAACTGCCACAACTGCCAACTCAGGGACTGCGCCCATAGGGTAGAATAGGAACCTTCCAGAACCTTCTGGCCTGTCCTGGACCCCTGGAGCTAGGGGTATAAATAGGACAACTGTAGGGCGACCATTTTGTCTTGTCAGTGAGGGACAGCTGGAGTACAGGCTGTGGGTCTGGAAGGGGTAGGGCCTTCATAGGGTGGACTACTTTTCAAAGGTTGCCTCTCTACTGGGATCACCACCCCCATTCCTGTTGACCTGACCTAGTTAGTTACTGTCCAGTTGACCCTGGACAGGGAGTTACCTCAAGTTGGAAGTAGAAACTGACCCTAGCTTGAGGTGAGGCACATGAGATCTCTGCTGAGGGGAGGGAAGTGAGAAGCAGCCCCCCTTTCCCCCCCTGTCCAGTATTGAGGGCTAGATTGACCCTTGAAGAAGTTGGAGGACTGGGTCCCTAGAGCGAGGGATTTCATCTCTACCCCCTTCTCTGACTGTTGTGCTACCTGCTGTCTACGCTTAGCTCCTGACCTCTCACCTTTGTCGAGAGGCGCCGCCAGGGATTACACCCACCCCACCTTTGGAGTCCGAGGTGAGGAGAGTCGGCGCTTCGGTGGGGTGTTCCGCTCGTCCTGTGGCCCATTGTTGACGGGTCAGGCTGGGGACAGTTAGCGCTGCAGTGGTGAGGCCGAGCAAAGCGGGTGGCCAATCGAGCCTGAGGCAGCGCGCTTCTGCGCATTCTCCAAACGAAGTCCACTTTCCCGGTCAGGAGGGGCCTAGGATCGCGCAGGCCCAAAGGAGGGCCACTTCTTGTGCGAGTTGTACAGAGCAGCCTCCGCTCGGGCCGCTACTCTTCCACACATGCGCAGGAGCGCCGCTTGTGAAGAAAACGACGTAGGCGGCCTGAGGCGGAGTTCGAAGGAGCGGGCCTCGAAGGCCGTCCCCGTGCGACCTCCACTTGGGGCTGGCTTGGGTAATTTTCGGCCTGGCCCTCGAGGGAGGCGCTGCTGGGGAAGAAGGTGCTTACCGAGGAGAGCTGAACCTCGGGGCTGGAACAGAGTTGAGGGACAGACTTCATTACTGACTTCCACAAGTAAGGAGTGTATCGGGAGCTGTTGGGGGTCTGAGGCCTTTCGCCTAAAGAGGTTCCAGAAAGGAGAGTCTTCCCCCCATCACCCCCATTTCTTCTAATTCCTGTCTGGGAGCACAGAGAATGGAGGCGGGAGAGAGTTCTTGGAACCCAGTGAAGAATTGTTGCATAACTTTTTCTTTGCAGAGTTAGGAGGGGAGAACCCCCCCCTTGTATTATCCGTGACAGTAAACGGATATAGTCTAGTGAAGCAGGTTGAAGGATTTGTACCAATCTCTGGTCCCAAGGAGAACCATCTGTTTTTCTCTTCCTTTATCGTCAACAGACTCTGCTTTACATGGTGCCAGGTTAAATAGTCCAGTAATGTCTGTATGAAAGTATCTAGCTTTGTTGTAGAGTACCCCTTGAATTAAGAAATAAGGAGTTACTGAAATCTGGTGAAGGAGGGAGAAGTAATTAATGTAAATAGAGTAAAACTGTCGGTGAGGTAAACCAGAGTATACAGTATCCTTGTATAACACAGCGGATGTAATCCTTTCTATTTGAAGAAATACCTGATTCACAACATCATAACCTGAGCTCAAAGAGAGAATTGTTTTTGAACCTGGTACCCCAGTTTCTCATGTGTTCCCAAAAATAAGTGTAACTGGAAAATAGCCTGAAGGTTGTGTCATTTGAAGATTTGCAACAGTGGAACTAAATTTAAGGAAAGATAAAGCTTTTCTACTTTTATAAAAACTAAGGTGTAGTGTCATTTTTGGGTGGATGGGCACTGAGTTATTGAGTGGGTGTGGCGCAAACTTAACACATGTACCTCTGAGATAGGCCTTCCTACTTAGTGCAAAGCTACCCTATGTGACTTGGAGACCCCCAGGTCCAACATGAACTAACTCTAAATAATGTGAAAAGTAAATGAGAAAGGCCTATCCATGAGAGTGATATGCCACTTCAGTCACGACACGCTCCACCCGCTAACCTCAACTTTTTTTTAATTTAAAAAAAAAAAAAAAATTAAGAACTGGTTAGTCCGTCCCAGGACTATAGATTGGTGGGCTCCTGACTTGATGTGGTATGGTTGTTTAAAATAAATAAATAATATTAATAATACTAACAACAACACATGGTTGGGCAGGACTAGATAGCCAGCCTTGCTTCACTGGAGAAGAACGGTGTCATGCTCCTTTAAAAATGTAATATACATGTGTTAGCATATAACCAGGCCATAGTACTGCCTGCAGTGCTGGGCTGGCACATGACTGCGTAGCTGTCAGGCAGAGAGACAGAGTCTTCTCGCCTGGACAAAACATCACTTGCAAGCAACACAAAACCTACCCAAGTGAGAGAAAGCAGACTGTGACGGGTGGGAGTGGGAGGCTGCGGCTGCAAAGGAGTTCTGATCTATAAATACTCCTTGCAAAAGAGCAGAGTGGAGGGGGAGACAGAAGCACACTAGATGAGGATAGGAATGAGATATGGCACTTTCTGGCAACCTCTAGCAGCACATATAGATAAACAAGCAGGACAATGAAAGTGCCTACAGTAACAGAAAGGGTGCATGCGTTGGAAGGCTACAAACACAGCCACGTGTCATATACTCTAAAGAATAAGACCTTTAAAATCAGCCTGCTGTGTGTGTTTGATCTGAAAGAACTGCGCTCTCCACCAGCGCACCTATCACGACACGCTCAACCAGCGAACCTCAGTCACGACGCGCTCCACCAGCCAACCTCAGTCACGATGCGCTCCACCAGCCCACCTCAGTCACGAGGCGCTCCACCAGCCCACCGCAGTCACGACGCGCTCCACCAGCCCACCTCAGTCACGACACGCTCCACCAGCCCACCGCAGTCACGACGCGCTCCACCAGCCCACCTCAGTCACGACGCGCTCCATCAGCCCACCGCAGCTACGGCGCGCTCCACCAGTCCACCTCAGTCACGACGCGCTCCACCAGCCCACCGCAGTCACGACGCGCTCCATCAGCCCACCGCAGCTACGGCGCGCTCCACCAGTCCACCTCAGTCACGACGCGCTCCACCAGCCCACCGCAGTCACGACGCGCTCCATCAGCCCACCGCAGCTACGGCGCGCTCCACCAGTCCACCGCAGTCACGACGCGCTCCACCAGCCCACCGCAGTCACGACGCGCTCCATCAGCCCACCGCAGCTACGACGCGCTCCACCAGCCCACCTCAGTCACGACGCGCTCCACCAGCCCACCTCAGTCACGACGCGCTCCTCCAGCCCACTTCAGTCACGACGCGCTCCACCAGCCCACCTCATTCACGACGCGCTCCACCAGCCCACCTCAGTCACAATACACTCCACCAGCCCACCTCAGTCACAACGCGCTCCACCAGCCCACCTCAGTCACGACGCGCTCCTCCAGCCCACCGCAGTCACGACGCGCTCCACCAGTCCACCTCAGTCACGACGCGCTCCACCAGCCCACCGCAGTCACGACGCGCTCCTCCAGCCCACTTCAGTCACGACGCGCTCCACCAGCCCACCTCATTCACGACGCGCTCCACCAGCCCACCTCATTCACGACGCGCTCCACCAGCCCACCTCAGTCACAATACACTCCACCAGCCCACCTCAGTCACAACGCGCTCCACCAGCCCACCTCAGTCACGACGCGCTCCTCCAGCCCACCGCAGTCACGACGCGCTCCTCCAGCCCACCGCAGTCACGACGCGCTCCACCAGCCCACCTCAGTCACAACGCGCTCCACCAGCCCACCTCAGTCACGACGCGCTCCTCCAGCCCACCGCAGTCACGACGCGCTCCACCAGCCCACCGCAGTCACGACGCGCTCCACCAGCCCACCTCAGTCACGACGCGCTCCACCAGCCCACCTCAGTCACGACGCGCTCCTCCAGCCCACCGCAGTCACGACGCGCTCCACCAGCCCACCGCAGTCACGATGCGCTCCACCAGCCCACCGCAGTCACGACGCGCTCCACCAGCCCACCGCAGTCACGACGCACTCCACCAGCCCACCGCAGTCACAACGAGCTCCACAAGCCAACCTCAGTCACGACACGCTCCACCAGCCGACCTCAGTCACGACGCGCTCCACCAGCCGACCTCAGTCACGACGCGCTCCACCAGCCGACCTCAGTCACGACGCGCTCCACCAGCCGACCTCAGTCACGACGCACTCCACCAGCCCACCGCAGTCACAACGAGCTCCACAAGCCAACCTCAGTCACGACGCGCTCCACCAGCCGACCTCAGTCACGACGCGCTCCACCAGCCGACCTCAGTCACGACGCACTCCACCAGCCCACCGCAGTCACAACGAGCTCCACAAGCCAACCTCAGTCACGACACGCTCCACCAGCCGACCTCAGTCACGACGCGCTCCACCAGCCGACCTCAGTCACGACGCGCTCCACCAGCCGACCTCAGTCACGACGCGCTCCACCAGCCGACCTCAGTCACGACGCGCTCCACCAGCCCACCTCAGTCACGACGCGCTCCACCAGCCCACCTCAGTCACGACGCGCTCCACCAGCCCACCTCAGTCACGACGCGCTCCACCAGCCCACCGCAGTCACGACGCGTTCCACCAGCCCACCTCAGTCACGACGCGCTCCACCAACCCACCTCAGTCAAGACGCGCTCCACCAGCCAACCTCAGTCACGACGCACTCCACCAGCCAACCGCAGTCACGACGAGCTCCACCAGCCAAGCAGTGTCACGACGCGCTCCAGCAACCAAGCAGTGTCACAACGTGCTCCACCAATGAGTCTGTCACAACAGTCTTCACCAATGAGTCTCAGCCACAACGGTCTCCACCAATGAGTCTCAGTCACAACGGTCTCCACCAATGAGTCTCAGTCACAACGGTCTCCACCAATGAGTCTCAGTCACAAGGCTCTCCACCAATGAGTCTCAGTCACAAGGCTCTCCACCAATGAGTCTCAGTCACAAGGCTCTCCACCAATGAGTCTCAGTCACAAGGCTCTCCACCAATGAGTCTCAGTCACAAGGCTCTCCACCAATGAGTCTCAGTCACAAGGCTCTCCACCAATAAGTCTCAGTCACAAGGCTCTCCACCAATGAGTCTCAGTCACAAGACCCTCCACCAATGAGTCTCAGTCACAAGGCTCTCCACCAATGAGTCTCCACCAATGAGTCTCCACCAATGAGTCTCCACCAATGAGTCTCAGTCGCAATGGTCCCCACCAATGAGTCTCAGTCGCAATGGTCCCCACCCATGAGTCTCAGTCACAACATTCTTCACCAATGAGTCTCAGTCACAAGGCTCTCCACCAATGAGTCTCAGTCACAACATTCTTCACCAATGAGTCTCAGTCACAAGGCTCTCCACCAATGAGTCTCAGTCACATGGCTCTCCACCAATGAGTCTCAGTCACAACGGTCTCCACCAATGAGTCTCAGTCACAACGGTCTCCACCAATGAGTCTCAGTCACAAGGCTCTCCACCAATGAGTCTCAGTCACAAGGCTCTCCACCAATGAGTCTCAGTCACAAGGCTCTCCACCAATGAGTCTCAGTCACAAGGCTCTCCACCAATGAGTCTCAGTCACAAGGCTCTCCACCAATGAGTCTCAGTCACAAGGCTCTCCACCAATGAGTCTCAGTCACAAGGCTCTCCACCAATGAGTCTCAGTCACAAGGCTCTCCACCAATGAGTCTCAGTCACAAGGCTCTCCACCAATGAGTCTCAGTCACAAGGCTCTCCACCAATGAGTCTCAGTCACAAGGCTCTCCACCAATGAGTCTCAGTCACAAGGCTCTCCACCAAGGAGTCTCAGTCACAAGGCTCTCCACCAATGAGTCTCAGTCACAAGGCTCTCCACCAATGAGTCTCAGTCACAAGGCTCTCCGCCAATGAGTCTCAGTCACAAGGCTCTCCGCCAATGAGTCTCAGTCACAAGGCTCTCCGCCAATGAGTCTCAGTCACAAGGCTCTCCGCCAATGAGTCTCAGTCACAAGGCTCTCCACCAATGAGTCTCAGTCACAAGGCTCTCCACCAATGAGTCTCAGTCACAAGGCTCTCCACCAATGAATCTCAGTCACAAGGCTCTCCACCAAAGAGTCTCAGTCACAAGGCTCTCCACCAATGAGTCTCAGTCACAAGGCTCTCCACCAGTGAGTCTCAGTCACAAGGCTCTCCACCAATGAGTCTCAGTCACAAGGCTCTCCGCCAATGAGTCTCAGTCACAAGGCTCTCCGCCAATGAGTCTCAGTCACAAGGCTCTCCGCCAATGAGTCTCAGTCACAAGGCTCTCCGCCAATGAGTCTCAGTCACAAGGCTCTCCACCAAGGAGTCTCAGTCACAAGGCTCTCCGCCAATGAGTCTCCACCAATGAGTCTCCACTAATGAGTCTCCACTAATGAGTCTCAGTCGCAAGGCTCTCCACCAATGAGTCTCAGTCACAACATTCTTCACCAATGAGTCTCAGTCACAAGGCTCTCCGCCAATGAGTCTCAGTCACAACGGTCTCCACCAATGAGTCTCAGTCACAACATTCTTCACCAATGAGTCTCAGTCACAAGGCTCTCCACCAATGAGTCTCAGTCACAAGGCTCTCCACCAATGAGTCTCAGTCACAAGGCTCTCCACCAATGAGTCTCAGTCACAAGGCTCTCCACCAATGAGTCTCAGTCACAAGGCTCTCCACCAATATGTCTCAGTCACAAGGCTCTCCACCAATGAGTCTCAGTCACAACGCTCTCCACCAATGAGTCACAACGGTCTCCACCAATGAGTCTCAGTCACAAGGCTCTCCGCCAATTAGTCTCAGTCACAAGGCTCTCCACCAATGAGTCTCAGTCACAAGGCTCTCCACCAATGAGTCTCAGTCTCAAGGCTCTCCATCAATGAGTCTCAGCCACAAGGCTCTCCGCCAATGAGTCTCAGTCACAAGGCTCTCCACCAATGAGTCTCCACCAATGAGTCTCCACCAATGAGTCTCAGTCACATGGCTCTCCACCAATGAATCTCAGTCACAAGGCTCTCCACCAATGAGTCTCAGTCACAAGGCTCTCCACCAATGAGTCTCAGTCACAAGGCTCTCCGCCAATGAGTCTCAGTCACAACATTCTTCACCAATGACTCTCAGAGTCACAACACGACCTTAAGGGCTGACTTGCCTTTCATGATGCACTGTAGAACCCTAACTGTGATGACGGACACCTTGGCACAAGCCTCAAGCTAACATTTCTTTTGAATCTTTTTTCAAAAGTGATCCAACACCCAACACTTATAATAAGTAAATAAACGATGGAAACAGCAGGCCAGACATGCCACGCCCCCCATGCAGTCAGCATCCTGCTCAATCTTCACACTACCCCTCACTAACTGCATATTTATAGTTAATCCGCTCACCTAGAATTCTGATCCTAACCAAGTCTTAAACAAAATCCATCAAGCAGCATTCTGAAAGTGGCTGCAACACAACATATTTCAATGCCATAGAAACAATTATTTTGCCTCCCAATACTGTATCCCTCTTACCCAAAATTGTGAAGCGCTTTGATACCCGTATGGGTCACGTTCGTGCTATACAAAACTTTACAAATAAATATAAATAAATAATAAATAGAAAACAGACTAATGAAACATAAAAATGAAGGTCAATCCACTTACAGCCACAAGCAATACTCCTACATCCTACAAACTAACAAGGGTGGACGGAGTAATATGTTGGGCACAGGTGGATGGGAGCAGAAGCAACTAGGGAAATAGCAACGGTGAAAAATATGGTGTGAGAAAATGAACGACCAGGACACAGTACAAGTAACAGAACTTGGAAGATGGCATGGATAAGCACATGGACGACAGAGACCAACACAGAGTGCAGAAGGTCATACCTTCACGAGAGAGACCACTGCAACAAAAAAATACATTCATGGAGCGCTTAACCAAATAAGAAGCTAGCTAAAGAGAGCAACATGAAAGTCAACCACCAGGATCAAGACCATCTCCTTCTGCAACTCCATCACAGAAATCATTGCCCCCCCTCCCTTGCCTTGGAATCCAGACATTACTTCTGCAACCTTAACTTCAACCTCGAAGACCCCTCAGACACCAACTCAGCCACCCTGCTAGACTCCATGGACATCCTCTGTCACAAGCAGATTGTCACCAACCCCCACGCACACCGCTGGCCACACCCTTTTCCCCATTTTCACGCCCAGTGACAAATTCCGGTTTAGCCACACAATCAAGCTCAACTGGATGGACCACAGGATCGTCCATTTCACCATTGCTGTCAACCGAAAGGCCGTCACCCTGCCCCCCACAGTAGCTGGAACGCAATTACCGAATCCCAATGGATGACCACCTCCAACACCACTAACCTCCACACACCCAACAACATCAATCAAGCTGCCACCCGCCTATCAGAATGGATCACCACTAGCACCGACCCTATACCATCCAAACCATCAGCAACAAAAGAACCAACAAGCACACCAACGGATTCACCCCCGACCTCAAAGCAGAAGAACGTAACCTCAGACCCATGGAGAGACGCTGGCGAACCAGCAAAGACCCAGGCGACCATACAGCATTCAAGATGGCCCTCAAATTCTACCACCGCGCCAGAGGAGCAAAGAAAGCCACACTTGCCACTCACCTCTAGTCCTCCAACTGCAGCACCAAACAACTATACCACATAATCAAAGAATTCTCCCACTCCCAGACGCTGGCGAAAACACCATCAGGCTCTCCCAGTTACTCTGCAACTCGCTCGACAATTTCTTCCACACCAAGATTCCCCAACATCTACAAGCACTTCGAATCCCAAACGCCGCCGCCTGACCTCCCCACTCTTCCCACCAGCCTCCCGCCCTAGCTTCTGACCAACTGGACACCACTCAGCACAAAAAATCATGTCCTCCATCCATTCCAGAGCACCAACCAACCACTGCCCATCACGCCTTCAACCTCGGACACAAAGAAATCGGAACCCCACTCACCAGCATCACCAACTTAGCATTCAGATCTGCCACCTTCCCGGAGTCCTGGAAGGAAGTCGAAGTCAAACCACTTCTGAAGAATCCCACCACAGACCCATCAGACCTCAAGAACTACCACCTCATCTCGCTCCTCCCCTTCCTGGACAAGGTTCTGGAGAAAGCAGACAATCTCCAACTCAGAATACCGGGAATCCAACCACTTGCTTAACCCATTTCAATCCGGTTTCCAATCAAACCACGGCCCTTAAAGCTGCTACGGATGACGTCGAAGCCATCCTGGACCATGGCGAGTCAGCAGCCCTGATCCTCCTCGACCTGTCAGCAGCCCTCGACACCACCTCTCATCCAAAGACCGCATCGGCATCCACGGCAACACACTCAACCGAATATCTTTTCCCACCAGGCACACTGAGAGAATCCAACTCCAGCTGTCTGCTCCGTCCCCAAGAGCATCATCTGCGACGCATTTCAGGGCTCTTCACTCAGCCTCACACTGTTCAACATCTACATGACACTGCTGCCACGGTCTCAACATCATCTCTTATGCAGATGGCACCTAGCTCATACTCACCCTCACTAAAGACATGACCACCATTAGCGCGAACTTCAAGAACGCCATGACTGACTTCACAAACTGGATGAGAGCCAACTGCCTCAAACTCAACTCTGACAAAACCGAAGTTCTCCTCTTCGGAAAACCCCCCTCACAGTGGGACAACTCCTGATGGCCCTTCGTACATGGACCAGCTCCAACCCACACCACTCACACCTGCAACCTCCGTACCATCCTTGACAGCAAGCTCTCCAGGAGACAACAGGTCAACTCGGACGCCTCCACCTGCTTTAACACCCTCAGAATGCTCAGAAGGTTTTCAGATGGATCCCAACAGACACCAGAAGAACAGTCACACAGGCCCTCATCACCAGTCAACTCGACTATGGGACGTCCTCTATGCAGGAACCACCTTCCTCCTCCTCGTCAAGCGCCTCCAAACTATCCAGAACACAGCAGCAAGAGCTATCCTGGACCTGCCCAGATGATTCCACATCCCCCACACCCCCCCAACCACGTAGCCTTCACAGGCTCCCAGTCAAGAAGAGATGCCACTTCAAACTGCGCATGCACATTACAAAGCCATCCACAACACGGAACCAGAATAGCTGAACAGCTTTACCTTCCACCATACGCCTGCGATCTGCCTCCCTGGCCCTCGTCACCGTCCCCCGCATCCATCGCACTCGAACCAGAAGGCACGCCTTCTCCTACCTCGCCATGGCCTGGAAAGACCTCCCCATCGACCTCCAAACCTCTACCTCCCTCGTTGAATTCAGAAGCGGCCTCAAGACCTGGCTGTTCAAATTAGCCCGACCCTGCGCAGCACCTGGATACCCCCCATGGTGATGAGTGCCCTATACAAATACGGATTGATCGAACCAATAGTAAGCAATCCAAGGCCTTGCATGTGTTTGATAATCTCGCAATAGTTTGGCAACAGACAGCGCAACAGAGTTGGTGAGACCTCAAAAAGGAGTGTCCTGGCACCAAACTCTAGCTATCGATCCCTTGTACAAAGTGAAAAAATAACACGAGGAGGCACAAGGGAGCAACAGAGGAGTGGTGGATGGGGGAGCAAATCGAGCAGCGAGCAGGGTGGGGTGTGGAAACAACAACTAAGGAAGTATTCATTTTCTTTTAAATCAGATAAAGTTAAGAGGAATCGACAGGGGTGGGTAGCGAACAAGCTGAGGGGTGTAAGAACAACACAGTGTGGGGAGTGGGGCGAAGAGTGAATGAAAACACACCATACAGGCACAGAGTGCTGAAAGAAAAATTAGTACCCTGAATGTAAGCAGTGGAAGGACAAAAGCTTCCAATCTGATGATAGCAAAGAAGAAATGCTCCAGAAGTAGGATAACCAAACAGGGAGGAAAGCCGCAGATAAACAAGCAAGGAAATGTGAGCCATAGCTAGCCAATCAAGAGCAAGGAGTGACCAAAAGGCCACTATATGTGTGTATTTGAATGTATTACAAACAACAGGTCTTGAAGAGGTCTGTAAACAAAACCTAAAAATGACACCATTAACAGGCGGGCCAACACTGGCAATCCAGTTCCCAAACCTATGTGAGCAATTTAGGGTACCTATGAATAAAGAAAGCAGAGTCTTCAACTATCCATAGAGCCCAGGAGAGAGGAGCTGCAGAACAGGTGGTGGGACAGGAGTGGCCCTGCATGGTGTACACTTTTGTTCTTTCTGTACAAATGTCTCAGCGTCACTGAAGAGAGGACAACGGGGCTTTCGTTAAAACTGTAGCTATGCATTCAACAACCTAAATGCAAGCGGCAAAGTCATTCCAAGGAGGTTTTTTATTCACTTCGCTGTACACACCCGGCATTTATGTCAATTGTATAGTACAAACCTAGCTAAAAAGCAACAAGGGGCTGGTAACTTGTATAACAAGGGTGGAACAGACCAGAAAGGGGGTGGGGGTTGGAGAAGAGCGTCTTACAGTATTAAATCAGACAGCCCAGGGAAGGGGGCTTAGACAGGAGGGGGGTGCTCTATTTCTTGATGGCGAGCTCGGAAAATAGCCTTTACCACGCATGGCAAGTATATATTTAAGGTGGGTAATGTGAAAGGGTGGTATGGGTAATTTAAACCTCTACCCAAAAAAGATTTAAGATTAAGTCACAAAATATATGTATATACACAGATATACATACACGCACAAGCTTGTTTACATATATATCTATGTTTTACTTAACCGTGAACATACTTGCAATACATGAAAACGTGTGATAAAGGCATGCGTGGTCATGTCATACAGCCGTGAGCTCAGTAAGCCAGCAGTAGATACGCAGCATTGTGGCTCTCTACTCTAGCTAAACTCCAGTGGTGCAGTCGATTCATTTGTTTTCATAAAATCTTTAATACCACAAGTTCTCAATTTCTACTACTACAGTCTACTTTTAACGTTCTTTGAAAAAGAAAGTCTTTGTGATCTCCGTAGTGAAGGCCCTCGTTATTTTTCAGAGCGCCTTTTATACGTTCTCTTCTCATGGGCTTCACAAAACCATTAAAGGTGGCTGCTAGTGCACGAAAGCATTTCATCCTATTTGGTTAAAAAGAGCTACTTACTAAAGGACTCAATATAAGCACACTTAAATACCCTTTGGGTCCCTGCCCGGTAAACCAACATATCTGGCAGCAATGATCCTGGTGGCCTATGGTTTATTGTTTACCACAAATATAAACATTCGCTGCCCAGACGTGCAAGCTTTCGGAATGTCAAGTTACTTAAGGAAACCTTTACCACACAGTATGTGGCCCTTAAAGTTTTTTTTTTTAAATATTAAAAAGTAATTCTCTCAACCAGGGTTTCCCTCACTTATCGCCTCTGTACTTAAAGTTCTATTTTGTACATTTAATTTGACCCTTTTAATGTTGATCCTATTTGTAAGTGTATTTTTATACTAAGCGCTGCTACCGAATATGGCATTAACCACAGATGGCCGCACTTTGAGAAAGGAATACGATTGTTGCATTTTTAACAAACACAGACTTGCACCTGAAAGAGGATACTCCCCTCAGATGGGGGTCATGTCATTTTTGCTTAAATCTAAGCAAACGCTTTACAACATGACTACTTCTACCTTGTCACTGGAGGATAGCTTGGTTGCTTCAAGAAGCACAAGACTTCTACCCCGCTTTAGATGGCCCAAATCAAGTCTGGAGTCTCTCCAGTCTGTCTGCTTTTCCTTTCCTCTTCCCATGATCTGCAATTACCAATTGCAGCTTCACCCACTCAACAACCTGTGTTACTGCGTTCAACTTCTGTGTGCCAGATTGTTCCTTTCTTTGTTGAAGTTGCAGGTCTCCAGGCCGTAATCTCCTTAATAGGAGATTGACCCATTGTCTAGGCCTCAACACATTCGACCGTCTACCTACATTTTCTGTGGGAGTTTAAAACACCTTCCCATGAATGTCTGTCTCATGCCCTTGAAGGCGAATATTGATCTCCCAATCAAGAGAACCGACCTTCTTTCAGTGCCGGAGCTCCTGCCTGAGAAACACAAGTAGTGAGAATTGTTCGATTTTTCAGCATCTCTCAACTCCACAAAGACAGAAACTGGCATCTCAAAACATTATACTCAAACTTTAAGAAGTAAAAGCATCAGATTGCTTCCAAGAAAAATGAGTCTTGCTGAATAAGTTGAGGGCTCAGACCTTCAACCTGCCAGTTCAGAAGGATAAACCTATAAGAAGGTTCAGAGTCTATATTCCATTCAAGTCCAAGCTAGGAAAGGTCCCCGGGGACAGTGCTGGTTTGGACCTATATCCAATGACTGAATGCTGTTTAAGTAACAAACACCAAGAAATGTGTTTGGACTCGAGCACCAAACTCAGCACAGACCAGTGGGATCGCACACAGGAGGAAGCAAGAGTACATTTGACTACCACTGCTATAGGGGAAACTTGGACACAGAGGGTTTCGAAACATCACTTACCCAGAAACGTTCGAACATTCTGAAGTTAAAGTCTAGCACCTTTCTATGTGGGCATTTCTTTCGTAGCCTCATTTTCCAAACAGCTAAATTTGCAGGGGGGCTGTGTAGGGAATCTGTGATGCTCTGCTTATTTCAATACGCCTGTCTTTCTGAGCAGCTCTTCAGTTGTGCGAGGACCCAGAGCTCCATCTGCCTCTAACAGGTATTAAGTAGGTGTTTTAGCTTCCTCAGACAGCCGGGCGGCTATGGGTGCGTAATATATCTCCGACGATTGCGCTCCCTCAGCATCTTACATCATAATAGGAAAGCAGCAGGCCTCACTGGTGTTCACAACCACAAGTCACTTTGGTCAAGATGCCTGCTGGATGTCTCCATCCTTAAAGTTGTTGTTCCTGGCTCCTCAAAGGACATCATCATACCTCTTCTAAAGAAACCAATGGTTATTCCGAAGATCTTCGCTATCTACTCGATTTTGAGCCTTCTGGCTAGTAGAAAACCCACTACAACATTTCTCTTCTGCAAGAAAATCAAGGTCAGTGAGGATCAGCTCCATATAATATCACAGAACAAATACTCTCTTAGGAGGAAAAGAAACCAGCCCCATAATCCTTGCAGACCATGGACCTCAGGGTATTGGTGAGCGGTGGCTGCACGGCCGCCGAGCTCCTGCACAAATCCTGTTCTGAAACTGGACTCGGCAGTCCAGAGAAAGAAATGGTCTGGCTGTTGGGGGCATTGGTGTGTGGAAGGGGGGCATCTGGAATTCTGGTTCATTCAGGCAGCTATCACTAACCCCATACATGATAAAGAAAAGTCTAAACCCAACACACCAGTGTGACATCACCACAACATGCGCACAAGGTCTATTGACACTTAACATTTACACTAACAGAACATAAAATGGCAGACATCTGATGAACACAAAAAAAACTATGAACTTGCTATTTCCTAGCAACATCAATTTGCCGGCCTCAAATCCCCAAACCATGGACTTGAAGCTAAATTTTGGACTACACAATATCTTTATTGGAATAAAACTCATTTAAAAGGTTTGGGGACTCCTATACACCGCCCCAGCCTCGAAAATATCAACATCTGCAACATGAAGATTACAAAACTGATAAAGGCTCCATAAATATATGGAGTATGGGGAAGGGTACAGACTGGAAGAACACAGAATAAGACGCTCTGCACCTAAAACTGGTCTCCACGCTCCCCATATGCAAACCATGTTCTTATGCCTACTTACTGCCCTCCTGCAGTCCAGTTTCATTTCCCTCTTCCTGCCCTGGAGTGAACAGCTCAATGCAGATCAGGTATACTATCCAAGTCCTGAGGCAGCATGTGGTTACTGGGCAGTGCTTAAGTGAATAAGTCCAATACAACGAGAGTAGCAAAGTTCTGGGCACTTCTGAAATACTCAAAAGTTGCAACGTCTCCTATTTTTGTCTGGACTCCTCGTGCTGAACTAAAGTCAAGCTGTCAAGGATTTATTCAGAAGGCAGTTAAAGGTTACACTAACCTATAACCATTGCAATCAAATAATACCCAATTAAAGGTCCATACTTTAGGAAACAGACCTTTGTTTTAACTACAGACAAAACAAAACAACAACAAAAAGAGTAAAATGATTAAAAGAACCGGGGTCCAAGCACTTCAAGCAGATACAACTCCACGTTATTGCAGTCCTACTGCCAGTCACTGCAGACCGCATGTAATATTCTGCATTGCTGTGGAGAAGTGTGGCTCACTAGTTAGAGCGGCAGACTCTGAAGCAGAGATCGGGCCCGGGACCAGGGTTCAAGTCCCGACGCGGCAGGGTCTTGACCTCGATGTCCGCGGACTCGATAATTCTCGCCTCGGCGCCTACTCTAACCATGGGTCCCATGCTGCAACTCTGGGCAATAGCTTGCTTAATCTCCACAACAGCCCCTACAACACTGGGATGCCTGGCTTCACCTTGGGGGTGCCCAGGAGGGGCAACTCACAGGGAGAGCCAGGAAGGGTTCCACAGCGTTATACAGCGCCGGGACGCCCCGTTGGGGCAGCTGTGCGCTTTACAAAATACACTACATTTACACATTTACATTGTCCCTTGAGAACACAACTGCACTCCAGGTTACTGAAATTTCTTCTACTAGCAGCAATTTACTCGCGAGGAAGTCTCCCACCTCCATGCACATCACTTGTAACCGATCAGGGTTCTGCTGCATTGTCACATCAAAGGGCATTGCTAGAACAACATCCGTGCAGCTGGTAAGGGGATTTACGACAAAAAGTAATCTCAAATCAGAAGATAAGAAGGGATGATGGATTTTTGTCGCCTGACATCCAAGACATGTCCATTTCTCCTGGGGGCAAGACGTTTTCATATCTGTTTTGTCCAACAGACAACTAGAAAGGAATTTAGAAAGAAAGAAGCCTGCCTGTACTTTTACCCCCAAACCTGGCACACACTCGATCCTAAAGCACTCAAAAAGTTGCACCCGAAGGAGCAGGACAATGTAGATCCCTACAACACGTTTGCATCCTTCCCTGTGAGGAGGATGCAGGTTAGGAGAAGGAGTCTCCATATGTCGGCCTAGCTCTCTGCTGTCATCCAATAGCTCTTTCTGCCGTCAGCCATTACCTCCCACTCTTCACTACGACATGGGCAAGGAGAATACAGTAGCCTGACTGTGCACGGCTCTATTCTACACTTCTCTCGGACTCTTACGCATCGGTGGATTGGGCACTGGGAGGTGGGTAGAATAACACTGGCACACAGCACAGTTTGTATTTCTTAGCGCTGCACCCGGGCACTGGTCCTTATACCCCATCCCTTCAACACCATAAAAAAAAGCATGTTAGTTCTTTGGGTGCGGTGACACGAATTTACAAGGACCGGCATAAATTGGTTAAAACGCACTTCTCTTTTCTACTCGCGAATAGAAGCAAGCAGACATGAGCGAAAGGTGGTGGTAATGTGATGGGAGCCTGGGCCTAAAGAATAAGGACTGCTACTCATGGTGGGGCAGGCAAGCAAGCCTGTCAACAACCAGCACTATATAGTAAACCACACAAGTAAATAAAACTGATTGGCAGGTTGCACATAAAACACAGAAGGAGCCATATAAGCCACTGAGCTGTTGTTCCAAAGCTTTACTTGAATCGTTGAATATTGTTGGAGTTACGTTTTTAAGGGGTGCAAGTTTAGAAAGTATAACTTATCAATTCACTCTTTGTACCGATTTTAAGAAACTTTCTTTGAAGCACACAATAGTCCATTTAAACTTATTTCAACTTGCATATAACTGGGGTGGCGAAGTGAGCTAAAGAACAATGATGTATTCAACCCAGATCTGTGACTGGGGGTGAGTATCTGAAAAGTTTCAGCGCTCTGTCCATTATCTCCTTGTGTTTGCTTTGTTCGCCCTAAGTTGGCAGGGTATGCCCAGACGTGGGTCCCTTGCTCACTTTTGATCACTGGATTCAAACTAGCCTGGATGATGAGGGATGTTTGCCAGAAACCGGTCCTCGGAAGCTTGTTTTCGGTTCAGGGAAGACTTGGTTTGGCAGTTCAGGCTGGACTGTTCCCATGAGGCACAGGGTCAGACTGATTTGCATACAGCTGTGTCTGAACTGGGGTGCCGAAGTGAGCTACAGAACGATGATGGATTCATCCCAGATCTGTGACTGGGGGCGAGTGTCTGAAAAGTTTCAACGCTCCGTCCATCATCTCCTTATGTTAACTTGCATATATAGACAGTTGGTTTGGTGAAATTTCACTGAAATGTATGTGTGTGTGGGCATTAGGTCAGTAATCTGCTGCAATAGGCTATAACTGATCAAATAATGTGCAATGTTTACTTGGTACGTTACTGCATCTGCTGCAGATGTCTGGCACAAATATACTCTGTAGCACATAGCTATCAGACCCTTCTTCCAGAGGCACGGAGAGGTGATTCTGCCATCCTGTTCTGCCACCACCTGTGCTGTACATGTGGCTTGTATGAGAGGAGCATGCACTGATAACTGTGTACACCATATTAACCCTCTCTCACCTGCCCGGGGACGTAAAAGTGGATCAAATTCTAATATTAGCAACAGTTCTAACTTAGCAACCAACTCCAAAGGTTCTCTCCTTACAATTATAGCAGCCATGCTCAGAGGTTCTGAAACTGTCCTATTCCAATACAATCTGCTGCTCAGAAGTGCTCCACTGTCCTTTTTCCTTTAAAGGTTTATCAGCACTGATAAAGTAGGGATACTTGCCCATTAATTTATATCAATTCTGCTAAATGCCTTTGCTGTTAAAAGCGCAAAAGCCATTTCGAGAAATGCAGGTATTGTTGCCCATGGACATAAGAATTAGTCCCAAAGGACCCCTACTATCAGTCGGGCCTGGAATGGATTATAACCTTGCACCGGTCCGTCGAAACAATTTAAGATAACCACAGAATATACAACAAAAATTCCCAGTTAATACTCTGTCTCAATTGCAATTTCTCTACATTTGAAAATCTGTTGAAAGTAAAGAGGCTGACAAGTGTGTGCAGCGCACACTCAACGTTTACACACCTGCAGTAAAAGTAACAAGCGCAACAAATCTGCTTAGAAAGGTCATATCCCCGTGCACAGCACATTGAGACTTGCACGTGAAGCCTGGTGCATCAATCACAATACAGTCAAACTCTGTGCCAGTCGGTCTGATTTGGGAAGTAGGTGGGGCAAGTGGATATTTTTATAGGACAAGTGGATTTCAGTAACATTTTGTCTACTGGACAGGTAGAATTTTTAAAAATTCCACACCCCTGATAAGCACGGTCTAATGTTCTAAAGTAAGGTTTAGAAACTTCAGCGGCCGTGGTTGACGTATTTGGGGTCCACCACTCATTTCCCAACGGTCACTGGGATTGACAGCAGTGATGTCACATTGTCCCATTAACTTATCTGCACAGTTTAACATTCATTCAGAGTTGTTGCATCACTACCTCTGAACAGACCGTCAGAGTCCCAAAACATGATGTTGAGGGCACAATCGTGCACCATAACAATGATAAGAGTGAAAAAGCAGGAACCACATTCACTTATTTTACAGCTATTATAGCATTCATGTTACAGCAGAACCACTGAAGATCACACAATGAATAATGCCACAACTTATTTTTAATAGAAGAAACAAGTCAACGACACTCTGTGCAAAGGTTAGGTTCAGTTTGTTTACAAAATAAATGTTGATCTCATTAAGACACAGCATAGTCGGGCTCGGTTTCATACTTGTTCCGACTAGAAACATGGTATCACCAGACCCTTTTGGGACAAATACTTGGAGCCAGAACAGAAAAAGAGGAATCCTTCTTTCCTTACGTTTGGAATCCCACACAGCCATACAGATATGGATAAACTCCTTTGCCTGCTTATAAAGAGTCAAGATATCATATAAAACGTGCAAACAGAAGACCTGCAGTTAAAAAGGTGCCTGAAGCATCCTCCCAGAACCCTCAGCTTCCACAATCAGCTGTGGATCACCTTCCTGGCCTGGGGAGGGTGACAATGAGGACACCTTGGAATGCCTGGAAAGAGATCCTTTACAGGCAGTCAGAAGCAGGAAGCAAACTTTCAGCTGACCCACAGCTCACGTGCAGGATCATATTGGTGAACAGATCATTGAAACAGCTTCAGCGCCGGCCCCTGGGAAGCATCTAACTCTAGGCTTCAAACGAAGATTAGCTCTTACCTCTTCGGGCGCTTCCACGGCACCATCCTTTGCATTGTTGTTATTCTTCGGGCTGCTTTTCACTGTTTTGGAGGGCTCCTGCAACAGATCAATATTCTGATCACTACAGCTCCACTGCTCAATCATCACACAATAATCATTCTTCCAAATAAAAGTATTATATTTAAAAGAAGACATTTTAACATATCGCAGAATTACACACATCAAATCAACGGTAAAACATGTCAACAGATTTAGGGCGATCTTTGCTAAATGATGATTTACTATAGTGACCCATCAAATCACAACTGTGAAGCAGAGGTGGGCCTGGCCATAATCAAGATGGCAGCTCCAGTCGCGGCTCTTCATTTCCCTCTAGTCCCAACAGTCTTCGTTGTGGTTTTGCAGATTCTTTAAATCTGAATCATGAAACGCTGTGGTGAGCGCATGCACCTCGTACTGGCTACCTGGTTGGGAGTAGACCATGGGCATCCAGAGTGGCGAGAGTGAGCAAAGCGAGCGCTCACTCTCCTGCCAGTAAAGGAAGCAATACCACTGGAAGAAACTACCCCACTTGTACAGCCAGGAGGGAGAATGTGATGCACTGAAGCCGCGCCGAATTGGATTGCAACCAGACAGCTTATTGGAAACATAGACAACCACTCGCACTCACCTCAACGGAGCGGCTGCTGGCAGTGAGCATATCTTTTTGTAAAATGGAGACTTCCGCTCAGTGCTACTTGGGTGTGATCAGCCTTAGTGGCCAGTTTGTTAGCCGAGCGCACAGCCAGGTTTATGAAACAAAAGCACTGGGCGTCTGTTAGTGCATAGGGGCACCAGTGAACCATCTTTGCAAGCACTACAGCTACCGACGGGCCACAGTTGTTTAAATACAAGACCAGGAACAAACACGTTTATGTGACTAATTTCTTAATATCCTGCCACTCGCTGAATTTAATTGAACAATCAACCTTGAATTTATGCACTAATTAAGTCAATAGAAATAGTGGTAACTCCTAGAATAGTGAATGTATTGCGGGTCAGAGTCACGATCTTCAACCAGCAACATTAGTCTTAGCATACCCATCCTGCCAAGACAAGCGATTAACGGAATAAATTCACCAGGAAAAACAAATATAAATCAACAGAATACCTCAAAATTAAACAACTACTGTACATTCTCATCACTAGAGGAACTAAAAAAAGCTAAAAGTCAGTACTGAAAACGGAGACCTATACCCACATGACAGGCCCACACAACACTGTCATATAGGTCGCAAAAGGTCAAAATATAAACTCTTGGGTCAGCTCCTCGTTGCTGAGAATCTCTGGAAAATCGAAACCAGCGCCTGTCAAAACGGCACATAACTTTGGAAACTCATGAGAGACAACCATAGATCAGTCAGACAAGACACCATGGAAACTACAGCGGAGGTTGAATTACTGGGAACCAACCCGGCCTCTTTTCAGATCGGATTAGACCTAACAGACAAAAGATCAGTTGGACGGCATGAGGAATGGCCCTGGCTTGGGAGAGGAGTTACGACTCCTACAGAAGAAAACAATGAGTATGAGGATAGAGTAGCAGAAACAATGTCGGTTTCTATGGTATACCGGGTGGCCTGGAATCAAAAGAAAAGCTCACTTTATCAGTTTACACACCGGGAATCAGTGAGCAGCCTTTTGATTCTCCCGTAGAATTTCAAAGAACACACAGTATATGAAACTATCTGGTACACCAAGGCATGAATAGTTTGCTTCCCAATGTCAACAACAAGCCTGACAAAGGATGGGGAGCAGCAGGGATCAAAATGGTGACTTATTTACTGAGAATACAAGACCTGTGTTACAGCATATTTTTTCCAAGAGATTAATGTAAACTTCCTATCTGTGCACGTCCTTAGTTCGAACATGGGATACCAGGTATGGCCTGATGGAACCAGCCTTGATGTTAATTACATTGCACTGTAAGAACAAGGAACTCCATGAACCAGAACAATTAGAAATGTTCATGGAATCACAGGAAACAATAGCCGAGGAGAACTCACAAGCACACAGCATTACCACAGAGACAATCGCTCCCTTTATAGGAGGCCGTCTGAAACCAACGCTTTGGTATCACGAGGGGATGGTTCAATAGATACAAGTCGGGCGAGGGCCTACCTAAGATAGAGTAACAAATCCAATCACCTCTGGAAGCATAAGAACACCTACCTCTCTGAACCCAAACATCCAGCAACTACTAGATATTATTAAGGGACACAAGAAAAAGCAAGTACGCAGGTGTAATGCTGATTATTTTCACAAACCTACAACAATGGCTGAAGGACCTCTTTGTTCACTACATCAGCACCATCTATAGTGCTCCCCAGGAACTTCTGGTTCTACTCCTCCTCCAGAATTCCAAAACATGGCATCTTATTTTAGGATTAACCTCAGTATCTGGTTTTAATTCTATGTGTAACCAATGCATGAGGTGTTCCCATCATGGTCAATGGCTACAATGAACAGTATAGTGTCTACATTCCTCGGGAAAGAGTTCTTGCTTTTATGAGGGAGACAAGCAGGGTGATGGACATTTGGAGTTTCGATCGCTTGTGTCGATTATCGTTTGGCATATCGCTTTCTTAACATTCACCATCTGATTCTTTCCTCCGCCTAGTCGGATGTTCTACTTAAAAACGCCCCAAGTTTCTCGTCTTATTTAACTTTTTCATGCTCTACCCCATCATAATCCAGCTATTTTAGGAACACCTGCTGGAACAAGAAGAAACACAAACCTTTCATCTTTAATGCCCAAGCGTATTTTTTTTCTTTTGCATTTATCACTTATGGAAGAGGGAAAACAGTCACCGACAGGTCATGGTATAGATTTCATGAGAAATCTCAGACTTTTCTTAGACATGACTCCTCACAAGTCAGAGTTTTGAGAGGCCTTCGAGGGCCCCTCAAACTCCTCTTTCTCAATGTGAATGGAAAGCGTCAATTTGTGAAATGCAAAAAACTGACTTATTTAGCCACAAAATCCCTCAACTTTTCACTGGTTCAGGAGACACACCAGTCATCAATAGAATCAGAAAACTGTAGAGATTGAGCTGGAATGTAGTTAGTAGCAACATAACTCCTCGAGAGAGGAACGACTGATCCCTACCATGTCCTCGTTCCACCAGGACATTGGAGTTGCAATTCTGATCAGAAAGAACATTAGAATGCACGATTCAACAGATCTGGATAAATGACGAGAGAGGTTTTCCCCACAACTGAACGGCTAGGCGTGCAGCTAATTTTTGGGTCTACATAATAAGAACAGCAAAGCTCACTTCCAGTCATCAATTTCTTGGGTCACTGGAGTTTAGTTCCACAAAGGTGGTGATCGGAGGAGACTGAAATGACACAATAGATCTTTAAAGGGACCAATCTGGTCCCACAGATAAATTAATGTTAATGAAAGGATAATGCTAGGTGAAGTCATGGAGGATCATGGCCTGGAGACCAACCCATCTTAGATTGAAAGAATTTGCCTCCGTTTCGTGCGTACACAGCACTTGTTCTAAGACTGATCAGTTCTTTACTTCAAACTCAGGTTTGCCATTCTTGGCAGGTTGCTTCACTCTAGGAAGGAATTTAGATCATTCTCCGGTATGGTCAGAATTAGAGTTACACCACATAATCCAACTATCCAGAAGACAGACAATGGGTGTCTGAGCACAAGATGCGGTGGAGAAAGCCTCTCTAAAGGAATATCTGCGACTGTGTAATTAGCATGAAACAGATTACAGGATGGAGTCCAAAACCCACTGGGCTGCAGGAAATGCAAGAATATGTGGTAACAGGATAAGCGTCAAAATGTGAATTCAATACAGATCCAACCACTCTAAAGAAGAGATTAAAGCAGCAACCAAATTCTTTAATGAACTACCACCAGAGCTACTGCGAACACCAGAGCAGAAAAACAAATAGGAATCATCAAAAGCGAAACATGCCTTGACTGGACAACGGTGGCAACTTTATTATGATCAGGATAAAAAAGCAGGCAGTATCTGAACAGCCCGACTTAAACAGAGACTAAACAAAGTGGCATCCCCACCACTTGTGACTGAGTCTCAAAATCTTACAAAACTAGTGGGATCTACAGAAACATCCACAAACTATTTTGCCCACCCTTTCCTATAATCATGATGACACTTTCAGCTAAAAGTTTGTCAGGAATACTACGGAAGAAATTACCATCGACGAATAAGTCATGGCTGACATACCCTATAATAAAGGCCAGGAAAGGACGCCTAGCCAACTGAAGTCTATTCTCAAAGCGTTAACAGTACTTGCACCATAGAAAGGGTTTAAAGAAGCATAAAACACAGACTTAGTAGCAAATTCAGTAAAATGATACCTATTAAAGAAAAGCCTGGCAAAGACCCTTACAATGATCTGGGGAGAGGTGTGGCGCTGCGGCCAGGGCGACTGACGGTGGGCGCTGGGGATCACGGTTCGAATCCCAGCTCCGGCGGCAGGGGTCTGCCCAGCACCATGTGAATCTGGGCAATAGCTCGCTTAATCTTCCCAACGGCCCCCAGCGCCGAGATACCCCTTCGGGGTGATTTGTGCGCTATACAAGTACTGGATTTACATTTACATATAAGTCAGCATCTTCAATTAACACTGAAACATTTTGGCCAGGGAGTAAACAAACCATCTCAAAAATATCCTGGGTCGCATATATCAATTTCAAGTGGGATTGGGCCAGATTTACATGCAGAATACGCTTGAAATTCCTAACCAATATGATATTGCAGGTAGAAAAATTTGCAGAAGACAGTTGCGTTTTGTTAGATGCAGAACAAAACCTTCAACTGCATTGAATGGGGATATTTCATAGGGCCTTGAAAAGGTCCAGCGCAGGCCCCAATATTATGGACAAAGGCGAACTGCTATACAATGAGCGCTTCAGCTCAAATCGACTGTAGCGGGTTTCTCTCATATACACATTCCCTGTTCGCAGTTGCGCAAGAAAGCGATTCTCTCTTTCCCTACTTCTCTTATGGATATTGCCATTGGAACCTCTTGCAGCTGCCACGGCAAACCAAGTCCATCAGACCACGGCAAACCAAGTCCATCAGAGGGGTATAATCTTGACTGCCGTCTCCAAGGCCCTGCTATACGCAGGTGACCGTCTCACATTAAGGGACCACAGTGCCTCAATACCTAACTTGCTCTCCTTAATTAAAACTACGTTTTTTTAGGATATAAGATTACCTGGGCAAAGGGTGAAATTCTACCATAAACCAGAGATACAATAGTGGTAGTAGCAGTTTACAAATGCACCTGGTGTTCCTCCCTACTGAAATACCGGAAGGGTCTGATCAAAGGCTGTTTGAAGGGTTCGATCACAGACTATTTATTTACTCCTCCAATACAAACAGATAATGAGTTCACTGGGTGGCAGCCCTACCAGAGTTACTTTGGACCTAGGAACAAATGGTTATAAAAGGTAGTAGTAATAAGATGCAATTATTTGCTAGAATTAATTTTCTTACCCATCTCGAAATCCATACTAAATACATGCACAAGCGCAACAAAGACTTTATACAGGCAGGAAGCAAATGCTTAAACCCACCAAATTGCATGTTGTGACAGAATTAGGAGGCCTGTGCCTATCAAATACGAGTATCACCCAGCACACCAACTTTCACAACTGGTTACATGACACAGGATTGTCCAGACCCCTCGCCAACAAGTAAGGAATGTTCTAGAGGAAGCTCACCTAAGAAACCATCCTAGCTTTGAGTCCAGGATACAGGGACACTAACATTTTCATATAGTAGTTTTTGATCCAAATGCTCGGCTCTAAAAAATATCATCAACTTAGGCACAATTGTTCACACGGAACTCATTTAGGTCAAAGGATTTTTTGTTTTCAGCAAGTTGCAGTGATTTAAGCCAAAATCAGCGTATAGATAAAGCCAATATGTTCAAAAACTCAATTGCTTCTTCAATTTATATTTAATTAATGACTTCCAGGAATCACATACGACTAGAGAGAGAGAAACAGCCCAAGAAAATGACTTAATCAACACTCACTTCAGCCGAAGCAAGTGCTTTTTAATTCCAAACAACATTAATGAAAGATGGACAATTGTACAAAAAAAATAAACTTTTGCTGTGTATTGACACTATTTACGTTTATATTTATAAGAAAAAAGATTGTGACTCATGTGATAATAAACTGACCCGGGACCTTCATGTTGAGATGCTTGTGTCTAGGAGCAAGACTATCGAGAATGCGGTTAGTTAAAAATTGAGGGCGTATAATTGGTCCTACCATTAGTGTAACAAGAACGAACATTTTGAAACTCATGACACTACATATGCAGCACTTTACAGTCAACTATTTTCACTCACACCTACCAACAGATCTACTGGCTTTTTTCTGGCTAAGATGTTTTCTATCGCAAGGGAACCCCACGAGAAACCCTCCCTCTCCCGACATTGCGGACCAAGTTGGGATCCTGGAGAACTGACCACAGAAACGTAAACTATGCCGATACACTTATGCGAGGCTCCTCCATGGCACAATGCTTGTTTAATGATGGGAGGGACCACATACAAATGCAAATCTGGTCCTATTGGAGCATATGCTAAATAGATAAGCAGGCTCCCTGAAATCTTATGGATATCTAGGTTATGAATTCGACATACCAACTTCACAAGAGTGGCGGTACGCAACTCATACTGGACAAGAAGTTGGGCTTGCACTAACCCTCTTTCCACCACTAAACTGATTCTTTCCTATATTGAGTCATGGGGCGGACACAGTACTGGGCATATACAGTGCTTTAATCTTAAAATTATAAACTGACAGTATGGAAAGAGGAACAGGGCTTAATTGGCAACCCAGTGGTCCTTTAGTGCTGCAACCCCCCCCCCCCGGTCATGTAAAAAAATAAAAAAAAAATAGCCACTAGAATTATTCTCTTGGATTTGCACTTAAATTCAGTTATTCTTTTTAAAAATGCAATCCAATACACCTACTTCCAGCCAGGAAATAAATGACAAGAGATATTAGTAATGACCCATTAAAGAGGGCTTACCGCCCATCATGTTTTTTCACTAAAAACTAAGCACTGTTATCAGCATGCTTCTCTTGGTGCCTTTGCATCAATGAAGTCCTCCTCCGCAGGGCTCATCCCCAAGTTTGAAGGCCTCTGAAATACAACGGTTAGAATTGACCTCCGTTTGGATCACATAAGGAACCAAGAGAAGCCAGGCTCAAATACACATTTTAAAATAATGCACAGCTGACAATGATCACCTGCAAGATTATGCAAATGTGAGTGAGTCTCAGCCCCGACCGACACCCTTGCCACCCTCCATCATTACCACCTCACCACTTCTGTTCCACCTGCTCTACTCCATTCCCACCTTTCTCGCACAATTTATTTTGTCCAGTTCTAAGCAACCACTACCGGCTCTAGCAGACACCTTCAGTAGTTCACGCGGGTCAAGCAAGAGGTTTATTGTTGAAATGCTGCGTTATTTACTCCACGACTAAAGATATGGATCAATGGTTTACCTTTTAATATCTCTGTTCAAATTGTATAAAACAAAATAGTTTTACAAAGTTGCAGACAATCGAATGCACAGAAGGGCCAAGCCCATGACGCTGAGCAATTCTTGCCCTCCCATCTCGTTGTCACTGTAACATGCTAGATTACAGTCACCGCTCCTGTTCCAGCCATCACCTCTTTTGTTTAAAGCTGTCCGTCATCTAGCAAAGTCTTAGGTGTTATTATTTTTCGACTATGAGCTTGTTTTAACTGCACACATTTTAATATATGTAATATAACTTGTTTTAAATGCAAACTGAGTCTGAAGGAAAGGTTACCACAACATTCGGAGCTAAAGAAATTAGTGTAGCAGAAGAGCTAGAAACAGGCTATGAAGGGAGGTATAGCTAGAGTACCACGCGACATGGTAGGACCCATCCCTCGCCCAGGCTGGCTAGTAAAAGAGGGCTATAATGTGCCCCCCTTTTCTTACTGTGCATGCTGCACTACTGGTGGCTGCACCTCTGCAGAGCCTCTAACATAACGTGACGGGGAGGACACAGTAATTATCAGAGTTGAGTAAATAATGCTTCAAAAAAGAAAATTTGTGTGGCATAGTGCAGCACATTTTATGATAGTATTCCTTAACAACTTTTACTCATGTTGATACTGTGCAGGAAAAGGTTTCATCACGGTTTAACACCCAAACAAAGAAATAAGCAACTTAAAAGTGACCAGTAAACCTTTGTGAAGGGCCTTCGACTGTACAACAACACACATAGCTGCGTTTCTAGTAAATGTTTTTTATCTGTTTGAGCTAGAATTTTTTTAATTAATATCTGCAAACTGTGCTGCAGAAGAATGTTTTTGGGGCAAATCTATAAGGCAGTAATCCCATAATTCCATTGGCACTGGCTATGGGTACCAAACAGACAAATATAAGACATACGATGAACCTCCACCCTAGAGTCTGCTGGCATACCAGCAGCTTAAGATAGCAAACAATGGCTCATTTACAGGTTAATATTTTTTTACTCAGATTTTGTGGCGCTTCTTGTTGGTGACAAGTGTGAAAGGACCCATTTTACCATCACGGCAAGACATGCTGCATTATATTTACAAATATAAATGTAGTCCGTCACCTATCTGGATATGAGTTTTTCCTTAGTAGAACAGTTTACATCACTGCATTGAGAAGCCTTTATTAGTAGTGATAATTTTCGAACATGTTCTCGGAAACATTTATGCCACCCCCATTTTGAAAACAATGCCTTTAGTGAACCAAGAGACAAGTCATTTGTCAGGTACAAATGGGGGTGGGGTCGCACACTACCATCGGCAACCCCAGTATACGGCCTATCCCTGCTGACGAGGGGAGATACCCCGAAACACGTGTCCAGGGATGGCAAAGACAGTGAAGATAGCCGAAGATCGAAAGATGATGCATCGCAAACACTTTACTACATTGACCAGAGTCCTTAGGGGCGACACCGCCGGTGTGTGAGTAGTGTGCGACCCCACCCCCATTTGTATCATTTGTCAGGTACACCTTGTGTTAAGCTGAGGCTGTTATACAATTGGAACATTATAGTTTATATTAAATAAAACAAAGGAAAGGGTTTTGTACATCACGCAACCTTCGAGTGTATTTATTTAAAGGGGCTCTCATATGTGGTAATGAAGAAAAAAGAGGCAAAGTGAACCTAACCAATTGCATAGGATAACACAATTTAGTCAAGTGGGGAAGCCAAGACTGATACCAGGTTTTCTGGTTTCGCCTTTTGCAGTTCAGCCACCGGAGGAGTATCTCTTTCCGTCTCATGTTTTACAATTGAGTTTAATGCTTGGACTTCAATTCTTGGTGGATGATAAAAGAGCGTTGGTGCCAGGCAGAAGTCATGTGAAGGGCCGGTTTGTGGTCCACACCATGCATCTGCTTCACGTCCCCTTATGCCCTCCTTTCATCACCCCAACCTTTGCCCTGCTGGCATATGTGCGGCCCTCGGACATGCCACAGACAGTACTTTGTGGCCCCGACCGCCCCGTAAATGTTTGCAAGTAATCTTGCATTAAACAAAACAGAACTTACTCCATGGAAGTAAAGTTTAGACCCACTGCAGCACATTACCGGCCAGGAAGCGCACACACACACACACACACCATGTACCCCACAAGTACTGAAGTTGCTGCAAAAAAGGATGACCCTGGAAACAAAGTTCACAAACCCGCTGTTACAAAGGCCACTTAGTACACTATGTGCCCTGACGGTATCGTACAGTACTGCTTTACTCAGAGAGATTACAAAGCAAACTGCTTGCACACTGCAAACAACACAGCATGGTGCTTTAGATAAATTCTAAGCAGCGATTGAACCACCACTTAGGAATCAAAACACTGGTCAGTGTTCCTTAACATCTCAGAGTCCTTCGTTAGAAATCTGTGTTCGACAGGCAATGAACGGTAAGTGAACTTCCTACCAAAGAGCGTGAAGTGTCTAGCTGAAAAGAGTTACGTGTGTCAGAAGGTGAACCGCCACCACTGAATCTGAGTCCCACCCCTTTCATTCAAAATCCATGGTACGCATACAGCTAACCCCCAGACTTTGTTTAAGGAAAAGAACCCCAGAGAATGGTTACGTTTGGGCTCCTGCAGTTTCAACCGGAACAAGGAGAGGAATGCAATCTTCAAACTGCAGAGTACACTAGACATTCCATGAAACCATTTTCATTCAATGTCAATTCTTTGCCAGTTAATGGCTCCTAGACATGTTTCATATAACGCATCAGTCTATGTGGCTTTCCAAAGAAGAAAAGCGTCTATTCCATTCTAACTTTGTACAGAAGGCGGCCAATGACTAAGTCACTACTACATAGACACAAGTTTGTTCAGGAGTTCCCAAGAAATCTCTAGGGATGTGGGATTCGTATTGCCTAGTGGCCATGACGTATAGTTTTCATGTTTTAACTAAACAAACAGGTTTTGTGGGGAGCTATGGTAGTTGTAAGACCTCAAACATGAAAGGACTCTCCAAAAAGTAACTTGTCAATGGATTTTATTTCAGGCTTTTTGCTGAAGATACTAGTAGCAAAACATTTCCAAAGATGATTGTTCCATACGTTATTGTCAAATGACAAAACATTTTCAAAGAACATTATTCCATTTATTTAAGGTTGTGGGAAGGCACGAAAGGAGCAGATCACGATTATAGAAGAGTCAAACAGAGAATGCAGTGGGAAATGAACTGAGAAAGACACGTTCAAGGAAACCTTTGCAGAACTTACCCACAGCTAACTGTCGTCACATTTCCGACTTGTTATTTGAGGAACTTTGTTCACAAATTTGTGGACTTCGAACACAAAAGGAAGGATAATCTAAGAAATGTGTAATGAGAGACATTACATACAACACTAAAATGCCTTGAAGAAGAGGCATGTACAGCCACGAAACGTGCTGGCTGAAAACGTGTTGAAAATAATTTGATTTGGAAGATTTTTCTGTGGAAACACTGTAAATCGTGACTAATTTTTTTCTGACAATAATGAATGGAATAATGTTCTTTGAAAATTGTTAGTCATTTGACAATAGCGTATGGAACAATTATCTTTGGAAATGTTTTGCTGCTAGTTTCTTAAGGAAAAAGCCTGGAATAAAATTTTAATTACATTTTTTTGGGGGAGACAGCTTTCATATTTGAGGTCTTACAACTACCATAGCTCCCTAGGAAATGTAGTTGTTCATTTAAAGTATCGACTTGGCTTGGCACCAGTCTAGTAGGTTGAGCTTGAGCCGGCCCTTGGAATCTGTGCCCATTATTTTGTACTTTTTTCATGTTTATTTTGTCCACTGGACAAGCAGACTGAAATCCTTGCAACACTCTTTTCCTGCCAGTTTACAATATGTAATAAGGAGTGGGAAAGACAATTGCCTGCTGCTACGGCACGATATTCATTCACATGTATAAGATGTTCAAAATTGTTTTGATTCTTCTTCAATGTCAAGCGTTTACTAACAGGGTTGGCGCTCTAAGGAAATCAAATTATCAGTACGCTAAACTTGTATTACAGACTGATTCTGAAGCAAAAACATGTACACATGTTCACGGAGTTCAACTATTCATGGCTATTCTTAATACTCCCAGAATTTTGCTTGATTATATGCATTGAGGAATGGAAGCACCCTTAGCAGTAGTTTTCAATGCAAAAAAAGCCAAATTATATTTGCAATTGGAAAAAAAAGAAGAGAAATCAGCGGCACTTTTGCTAAGATACTGGACAATTTTAACAGACAACTTTAATTATCTTGTGTCTAAGCTGTCAGCTAATAAAACATGCATGGCAGTATTATAAAAACAAATAACGGATATTCAGCGTAAAAACATTGTGGGTAACATGCTTAAAGAAAGGAAATGATGGCTCCATTCTTAATGAAAACCCCTAGAGTGACCCAGTGGAAGGACCTTTCCCTGGAGCAGATTTATGACTTACATAAGGTTGCAGAAGTAGGCTGGAAGCCGTACTCCTAGCAAATATTTCTTTGAATATCCGTTTTTACATCAGGAAATATTCCCTTGTACATTTGTTCATGCAAAAGACTGAAGAAAGAGTAAATTCCCATAAGAAGCTATGTTTTCAATATTTCCACAGCAGGGAAATGTTTTACCTGCCTTAGAATGTCGCAAGACTCTGCCTCAGAAACTAAAGTAAGGAAGCAAGGGTACCCTTAGATGGTACAATGGGATCTCCTGAACTCCAGGAAGTGAAAGTGCTGCCATGTTTAGGGGTCTACTGGGACCAGAAGGTTTATGTTATTAGAGGCCCTTCATGAACCTACCTGAGGCTAGTCCAGAAACAGCACTGATATTTTTAGTGTTCATCAGAAGAACAAACCGTGCATAATCGGACCCTTGGTGAATCCAAACTCTGGCATGCGATGAGCCCTGGCTGTGACGTCATTGGGGCGGTGGTGTGACATCATTGCATGTCATTAAGAGGACTGTGACAAGGCCAGGTAGATGCAGGAAGGGAAGGTTCTCTGGACAAGTGGCTATTTTAGAAAACTCCAGACCCCTGGGGCTCCTGGCTGGGTTTAATGCTCAGGTTTGTGGGGAGCTCTATAGATTGGGGGGGGGCATGCCACAGGGTCATGGGGCTTGTGAATTAAAGACAGTCCTTGTTTACACTCTCCATCCCAGGGGCCCCTACACCTGAGCAGGAGAGGCCCTGCAGATGTCACCCCCAGGAGGGTCCCCTCCCCTCCAGGTGCACTGGTGTGACGTCAGTGCATGGCATCAATGGGACAAGAGGGCTGTGACAAGGTCAGGTGGATGCAGGAAGTGAAGGGTCTCTGGACCAGTGGATATTTCATAAAACTCCAGACCCCTGGGGCTCCTGGTGGGTTGAATGCTCAGGTGGGGGGGGGGGAGCTCTATAGATGGGGGGCAGACAGGTGGAGGGGGGCATGCCACAGGGTCAGAAGGCTCGAGAATCAGACACACTCCTTGTTTACAATCTCCAACCCAGGGTGGCCTGAGGGCCACATCCCAGGGGCCCCTGCACCTGACCAGGAGGGGCCCCTCCCCTCTGGGAGCACTGGGGGCCCCTATGAAGGGGCCCCATCACCCAGCCAGGCCCTGTCAGCCCCCCCGATGGCATGATACCCCTCCTGGGAACGCTTCACGACCCCCCCCCCCCCCCCCGAGTGCTCCCCCCTGTCCCAACCTCCCTGAGGCCTTGACCCCCACTCCCCCTCCAGCATGACAGGGCCCCTCCCTGAGAGGGCGGGGGGGGGCAGAGGACTCCCTACCCTCCCTCAGGGGCCGGCACAAGTTAACCCCCCCTGCCCGGGCCCCCACCTTGTCCTTCTTGGTTTTGTTCGGCATGTCTGTCTGTCTGTCTGTCTCTCCCTCCTCCGGGTCTCGCGCTCCCGCCGTCGGTCTCGCGCTCTCGTCTGTCTCGGGCTCGGCCGCGCACGCGCACTGGGGGCCGCTCCTCCCTTCGGGGGCGAGCGCGCTCCCCCTGACGCACGCACGGCGACGGACGCGCGCACGCACCCGCCCGCCATGACAGCAGGAAACGCACAGTAACCGCAGCCTGCCTAGCAACAAGCCCCGCCCCCCTCTCCGTCCGGTCCGGGCGGGAACGCCTCATTGGCGGCCGGGACCGGAAGCGGAGTGTGATTGGACGGCGGGCCTGTCGGGTGGCCCGAGGAGCGCAGTGATTGGGCGGTGGCGGCGGTGACGGTTGGAGGGACGGTTGAGTGTGAAGAGGCGCCGCCGGGCCGCTCCTGTCAGTCGAGGCCGAGCTCGGGTCCATCCTTGAGGTGCCCTCCGCGGCGGGGCGCATCGAGCCGGCACCGGCGGGACAGAGACGCCGAGCGCGGCCGCTGTTCGAACGCAGAACTGGGAGGACTCGGGGAGCAGTGGAGACGACCGGCCCCGGCTCGTCATGACTGCTATTAATAACAGCCCGGCGGCGTCATTCTCAGATACCCGTGGACGGACGCCTCCTCACTGAAGCCTGGCTGTCGATAGCTCCGCCTCGGTTATCGCACAAGGCTTGATAGAGGAAAAGAGGGGGGCATGCAAATCTCTGTCAGGACCGGAGGCTCATATTCTGCTTCTCTTTCATTTACTACTTTTTTTTTTATAACTTTATTTTGCAGATTTTCAGAAAAGAACTACTTTTAAACCGCAACCCATCAGTGGTTAGAGGCGGCAGACCCGGAAGCTGAGATCGACCGTGGACCAGGGATCGATTTCTCGGCTCAAAAAAAAAATTCCACGGACTCGACAATTCTCGCTCTGGTGCCTACTCTGATCATGGGGTTCCACTCTGCGACTCTGGGCAATAGCTTGCTTAATCTCCACTACGGCCCCTCGCGGCGGGATGCCTGGCTTTCACCTTGTGGACACCCTGCTGGTGTTTCTCACTGGGGAATACCAGGACGGGTTCCCTAAGCAAGCGTTACAAGTCCAGCACATTTACATGCTAAACCTTTTTTAAGTAATACATTTCCTATGATACTACACTGTTACATGACTAACCATAGAGACATATCCCTATATAGCCCATTAACGTAGGAGCATCCTTCTTTGTTGCTTTGCCGCCAGTTAAGTGCACTTGTCCTACTCATCTGTGTAATGCGTTGTGGTTCAAGTTCAACTTTACGTGTGCTGCATCACTACTTCTCCCAGGGCTTTAAGTGGAATGAAAAAACTGGGGGGTCTCTCAGAGGGGCGTGGCAAGTGTAATTAGGGGCGTGGCTTTAAAACACTTATGTTCAAAATCTTTGCTTAGCATAGTGTGCTGACCAACATGTATTTTGCTGTTTCTGTCATTGTATCCAGATATAAGATACAACAAGTAACGTCATACCTACAACAAGTCAGGACTGTTGGCTTTGTCAATGGTTATTAGTTGCATAACATAAATAAGTTGCAGCTATGACTTGTTACATATAATATTGAAAAAGCTTCTACTTAAAGCCCTGATGATACCACAAGATGTTGCTGCTCCTGCAATTAAAAAAGAGCAGAGAAATCCAGAGAGAATATGACTCTTTAAAGGATGTTCATTCCCCTACAACGCTCACCTGGCATGAGGTCACGTTGTAACTTCTACACTAGTGAGAAGTGAGCAGTGTGACCAGCGCACATCTATGTGCTTGCTTTCTCTAAACGGGTCTCTATCTGGCTCTGGCTCCCTGGCACTTTTTTCCAGACACTGCAGTCCGGGGAAAAAAAACGGACCGCCTGTGCCAGGGCTCAAAACAGAGCCCGATGGAGACCCGTTTCGAGGCCCCCTGAAAAAAACTGCCAGTGCTCAGACCCCTTGAGACCCGGCCCACTTAAAGCCCTGAATTCTCCCAGTGCTCTGTGTCTATATTGTGCATTGCCCTTCGAAAGATGCTGACTCAGTAAAAATGTTGCCTCATTTAGTGCTGTTTGTTCACAGTCCTACTTCGTTGTTCACTTTGCTGTTGGGTTATTTGGGAGTGCTCTGCCTCCCGGGTCTTGTTTTTTTAGGTCTCATCTATTCTATCCCGCAGGGATGGATAGGCGAGATTATAGTAAGCGGTCCGAAAAGTCTACCTTGCTGCGGATCGCACACCGTTCATGTGAGCCAGGCGCATGCACATCAAACACCATCGGCCTCAGCATCAGACTTCAAAGGAAGCCACTCCCGCGCGACGCAATGCTGAGAGCGTTACATTTTCTACCCCCAGCTCCTTTCTCTTCCCTAATGACTAACTTCTGATCTAAGACATTACTCCCTGTTATCCGCCTTCGAGCCCCGCCCCCATCCTGCACCCATCACAGTTCTACAGCGAGCCCCCAGGGTTACAGCGCACAGGCTCGGAGCTCTCACCATTAACCCTTTTGGAGTCATCCGTGGGCCAGAGCAGGATCATGACAATTTTTACCAGCGTCCTTGGACCGAGAAGATTTTTTCAGTTTTGGAAACCACAAGTAGAAATAACGATGACATCCCTGGAAATCATTTCAGATGAACGTGGCCGATGATGTCATCACATAAAAAGGCAAGGCACAAGCCTTATAGATTAAAGGACATGGCCACTCAACACTGGTGACATCACCCTTGGTAACATAGCCATTTCCGCACTGAAGGCTGGTTATGGTATTAAAAACTCCATACCTACTTCCAATATTAAATTCTCAGTCTCCGGGTGTGAATACTTACTCGTCTGCTGTTCTCTCTTTCAGCTTCTCCGCCTCATCCTTCCTCAGCCATGGCTGCTCCTTGCAGCTCAGCTTCTGGACGCTCTCTGACTGTCTCTTCTATGAGTACTAGTGGCCCCTCTTGTATCCTTGGAAACCTGTACACCAGTTGGACGCGTCTGACCTACACCACGGCCCATCCTTGTTGACTAACTTTTAAACACTCTACTTCCACTACTGTGCCTCTGGGCCCACGCACTGCTCCGCCGCACTGTGGCGCCGTCTTAAGCAGGACTAATGTCAGGGGCAGGAAATCGTCCCATTCCCTGGAGCGAGCCCCACCTTCCCATGTTTTGTTACAACCTTCCAGTTGACCCCCACACTGCCTGACTCCCAACAGGAGAATGTATTTCAGGCCATTGAAGACATTTGAGCCAGACTCCTTTCTGCCTGAACTTTCGGTTGTGCGGCCCAATGAACCGAGGGCTGTCCAGAGGTTCCTCCTAAGCTGCCGGATGCCTTTGGCATGGTGTTACCCCATAAAGTCCCTGCACGGCAAGCAGCACAGCCATAAAACTGCAGAAAACGGAAACTGATCTTAGAGAGGCAGTGGAGAAAAGCACGCAAGGCCAACAAGTGGTACTGAGACAAACACAGCACAGTATCTGCATAGCAGTAGTCAAAACATCCAAGCATTTCCCTACAGCCACAGCATCACCGACTCAACCTGCCCATGCAACCAGAGAACTCTTGAAAATCATCTCTGAATCCCATACTCCTGACTGCATCTTCAACTGCACCAAGCCTGCTGTGTGTTCCCGGCGGATCAATTCAACGAGGGTACTTCCCGTAATGTCTTCCCGTGTGGTGAAGTGCAGGGGCTGTACATCGTGTGATATAGTTTAGAAGGGACTTTTAGAACTGCAGATGCAGGTTCAAATCTTAGCTTTGGCGCAACACCCTGTGATTCTGGGCAAAATGCTTAATCTCCCTATGTCTACAACACGTGCAACATATTCAACTGCTCCATGTAAAACAGGTTACACTATGTTTGCACTATATAAACCCACCAGGAAACTATTGGAAACCAGGTCTAATATCACTTAGATCCACATTTAGTTTTACTTTCTTGAGCTTTGTCCTTTTATATATTCTTTTCCAGAGGGTCACCACAAACTAACATTCCCTCTTCACTTTGGGGATCTGTATTTCCTTTCTGCACATGTATACCGCGCACAACGTTGTCACGTTTGCCTGCCTGGCCTCAAGCCCCGTTTTACTCTTCCCAGTATCGTCACTTTATGCTCTTCTGCCTTTCTGCTCAAATTGGTCACCGACGGGTTCCTGACCTTCCACGTTGGGGACCTCATCCGGGCTTTTCCAGCTGATCCATCGAGAACCTCGCTCTTTAATATTTGTTCTGGTGTGCGTCTGTTCATCCTTTCTCCCATTGCCCTGCCTCTAATTACCCTCGGGTCATTCACTTCTCCCCGCATAACGGCCCACACACCATACGGTTTTCACCAGCCAGCTGGGGCCCCATTTATTATTCTTACACTCAACATCCGGACCACGGGTTTGAAATCCTATTGTCCAATTTATATCACTGTTGCCCATATTTGCACCTGGTTTCCGCTCCCATACTTATGTGACATTGCACGTTTACTCATCGTGTGATTTGCCCTTGTTTCACTCAAACTTGGCTTATTATGGTTCTTCTTCCTTCCATGCAAGACAGCTTTCTGAGCTCTTATGTTGGGCTGGCGCAAAGTCAGTCATAAGCACCGTTTGCAACCGGCCTCTGTGATTAGAGAAATGCAACAACTGATCATGCAGGCCAGCCGGCCCTGTTTCTAAGACACTTCCACTTTCAGACCTGAAATTGCCTTATAGTTCACTAGTGAACACGTATGTGCTCCATTTACTAATTAATTCAGAATGCCATCAGTTTTTATTCCAAGCAGTTCCGTACGTCAGTGCACTTCCTGTGTTTATTTCACAAGAGTCCGTTTTTAAATTGCACGCTCACGTCAGTACTCGAAACAATGCTTATTATGTGACATTGAAACAATGCTAAATATGTGACATTGTGCATAACGTGACGTGTCCTTGAAACAAACAATGCTGCATATGTCGGTGCTTAATTTGTAAACAAGCATTTACAATGCAATGGTCTCGGCATTGTTAAAGTTAGAGCTATTGGCATTGCTCATGACATTTTTATTTATGTTTTTGTTTTTAAAACATAAATAAATGGCATTGTTATTTACAATGCCAATAGATTAATCTCTTGCAAATGTGAGCCCTATTGCATTTGCACCCACACACACAAAGCCACACATACAGAGCCACCCACCCACACACACAGAGCCACCCACACAGTGCCCCCTACACACAGTCACCCACAAATAGAGCCACCTACAAAAAAAGCTACCCACACAGAGCCCCACACACAGAGCCACACACGCAGAGCCCCACACACACAGAGCCACACCCACACATAGCCCCACACACACCCACACAGAGCCCCTCACACACCCACACAGAGCCCCTCACACACACACAAAGCCCCCCCACACACTCACACAGAGAGCCACACACACAGAGCCACACACTCACACAGAGAGCCACACACACACTCACTGAGAGAGCCACTCACACAGAGAGCCACACACACTCACACAGAGAGACACACACACACTCACACAGAGAGACACACACAGAGCCACACACTCACACAGAGAGCCACACACCACCTGACTTTGTTATTCCTGTGTGTGCCATGGCTCAAAATATGTGTGCCATCTGTCCAGAACGACCCCATCCTGCGTGCCATTTTCTAAGCATGGGGCAATGTCTCCTGTTATTCCTAATATAGAGATTGTTTTTAATACCTCTAGAATCCTCCTGTCCTGGTTCTTGGTGCTAAGGATGCTGTCAGGCAGGCCTTGTTTCCCTGCCCAGGCCAGGTCTGGCATTATGGGGTTTTGATCCCTAAAAGGATTCCAGGCTATTCTCAGATGTGACTGAAGAGGCGGGGGGGGCGATAGAAGGGTCAGATCAATGGACGAGGGACAGCCCTTATCGATAAAGAAGGGATAGGCGTCAACTCTTTCCCCCCCCCCTCTGTTCTATTCATCAGTAACGCACAACAGACGGCACACACACATACAACAATTTCAGTACCACAGCTGCACATAGACGCACCCATGCACTCATGGGCAAACTGCCACAGACACACATGTACATACATTCAGAGATGCATACACAGGCACGCAAAGAAAACACGCAGAGACACACTGTGATGCAAACAGACACACACACATTAGCTGGCTTATACACACAACTACATGGCCAAATGCACTCACAAGCATGTACAGAGGCATGCAGGCACATGACCATATGCGCACACAGAAACACATACATTGACAAGTCATTACATACACAGACATGTGACCACATACACACAGAAACACATATAGAAATACACACAGATGTACACACACATGAATAGGCACTGCCACCTACACAAGAGTACAGGCACGCAGACATACTTCCATATGTATAGACGCAAACAGACAGGTTTTAGACAAAAAAGCAGACAAGCAACTCGAAGCACAACCGACACAGGCACAAAAGTACATATGGAATGGAAGCCCACAAATACAGTAAATGACAACAAGCACACATACACATACACATTACTGTTGTCAAATCAGATTTACAGCCACACACGCACAAACATCATTTTACACAGTTTACACGAAGTTGTACCAAGAGACCGGCACATCCCTAAACACATACGCAATACACATTGACATAACCATGGACTTGCGAAGAAATAGGTACATACGCAAGTATAAACAAATAGAGACATACAACAACCACACGACGCAGGCATAAAGACACAGGTCTACATTGGCACACTGACACACACACACATACATGCGCTCGCAAACATACGCCTGCCAGCTTAAGATACATCCTATTATAAACAGCTCCACATGGTCCTATTTGTACACATACACACCAAGAAATATACAGCTACACAAGCACTTATAGAAATGTCAAAACATACAAACTCAAACTGACATATAGACACGAACTCAGAATTGACCACGGACAAGCATAGATGGACACGCATGCACAAACATACACAGACTCACAGGCACACACACTCAGATCCAGAGATACCATGCAACACACTCATCCACAGGGCACGCACATACAATTACACACACAGACTGACAGACACAAGCCATCAGACAAACACACAGACCCACACGCGCACACACACAAGTACAGATCCAGACACACAATCAGACAGACCCATGCACGCACATCCACGAACGCGCGCCCACACCTAATCAAGTACACACCGAGAGGCAGGGAAGAGGGCAAGGGTGAACTGTGCAGATGGGGTGGGGGTGCATTGCTCACACGGGAAGCCCGTATAAAGCTGTCGTTCAAGCATGGACCTACTCCCTAGGCTGAGACTCTGGGGTGAGCAGAATCCGCCCCTATAAATCTGTTGTTCACTGTTGCCACTCTCTCGGCTGCAACCCCGGGTGACCCCAGAACAGGAAGGGAAGGAGTGGCTCCATTTGCTCCAGTTATCGAGCTTCCGGTAAAATAAGTGGGGGGACGCCGTCCACCCATGTGGTACCCCGACTCGAGCCCTGCTGCCTCCAGAAACCAGATTGAATCCCTCAACGATGTCTTTCAAAAAAAGAAGTTAATGCACTACTGATGAATACTTTCTAAACTAGAAATGTACCTACTCGGCCCTTGGTACCATGATATGATACTTCCTCTTCACACACTTCTTTCCTCTTTTTATGGCCTTTCTCTCTCGGCTTGGCACTGCTACAGCCTGTTTTGTTCCTGAACATATTGTTGAATTCAACACCCTTGTTTGTTATTGCTAATATATGCTCTTGTATATTGACTTTTTTGGCGTTGCAATAGTTTGGTCCACCTGTGAACATCTGCATCTTGCACCTTCACGTTTTTGTTTTGCTCTACTTGTCTCCCTCTCTTTTGTCCCTGGATATTTGTAAAGCTCTCCGATATCCTCTTGGGTCATGTTTGCGCTATATAAAACTCTATAAATAAAATAAATGCAAGTTTTCAACTCGAGCGCCTAGAGACACTTGCTTAGTTGTGTGTTATATAAGTGTTATTATCATTCTGTATTGGGTAAGTAGCCATGGATATTAGAAAACAATCGATACGTCAGCACTCTTATTTGGCCACTGAAAGGTAGGTCATGTCGGTGTTCTATAATGACGCTGACACGTCACCAACTGATACAATTGTCAGTTTCCTGCTGTGGAGCTGGAAAACGTGTAATATCCGTAGTGAATGATACTATGACGGAAGCATATAAAGACATCACAGCTATGGATACCAGAAGAACATACATCAATGGGACTTGACTGTCACAGGCCTTGGCTTCCATTTAACCCGGTGATGCATTCTGGGAGCTGTAGTTTTGGTCATCTGAACCAATTGGACTTGGACTAACACGCCTGGATAAAATATTTAAAAAATAAAACCCTATGCATGAAAACGTGGAAGGCCGATGATAATGTGGCATACGTAACACTTCACAGCGCCCTCCTGGGAGCTCAGTATTGTGGAGAGGCACACAGCACTGTTGTGATGTCACAGCACTCTTGTGTGATGGTCCCTCGAGCAACCCTGGGGCATCAGGCGCTCCTCTGGGCTTATTTACAAGCCTCCTGCGCCACTTTTGCAACACTTTTCCAATGTTAAAAGTGACGCAAAAGTGGCGCAAGGGACTTGGAAATCTGCCCCTCGTCTTTATCAGCGCTCTTGCCTGGAGGACTGTGCCACTGTGCTGCTTGTCATTAGAACCGGCTTCGTTGCCTATCCTGCACATGCGCAATAAGTCCCAAGCAGAAGCCTTTGCAAGGTGACCTTGGAACCAAGTTAGCCCTACAAGCCTTACCTCTGAAATCGAGTCCTCCCCTCTACAGAGCACCGAAGTTTCCCAAGTTCAGGGTTTACTATTCCATCCAGTCCGGGTTTTGAGTTTTCCCTTTTACATTCTGGAACTTATAGTTTTAATTCTATGTGGGAGAAAACAAGAGCTGTAAGTCCCAGAATGCAAATTTAAAAAAAAGTTCTTATTTGAAATACTCGCGTATAAACCCGGGATCTCAGCTTTACTTTCAAAGGGAAAACAGGACCAGGTGACGCCATGTCACAGAAGATGCTATACCCCAGTCAGGCCTTTTACTTGAAACAAAATGCATTCTGAGAGTTGGAGTCTTGATTCACATCCATGGCACGAGCTGTGGTTCATTACCAGATGAAAATGTTTTGTAAATAGTAAAAGTCAGGGTTTGATAACCAATCCTCCAAAAAAGACTATGTTTTAATCATTATGAAAGTCCGGGTTCAAGTCTGGGTGAACACTGAGTAATAAAGTACTAACTGCGTTTTGAGAGCACATCCTTGTAGTATGTAGGTTGTTTCCCTTTTATATTTATTTATATTGCATCATTAAGGAATGTTAAATCTTAGATGTTCCTGTAGGACTTCGATGTGAACAGTCGTGGGTCCTTGCTATGAATAAATCTACCTATGAATAAATCTTCTACTAATTATCTTCAAAACGTCTTGTGTATCTTTCTACTTTGGATACTTAACTTTGGATACCTGCTAGAACCCTTTGAAAGATGCTGCAACTTCTCACCGGGCACACATACCCCCCAAATCACCTCGCGAGAGCGGAACTCTCTCACCCTACACACGTGCCCCCCCCCCCTCCAGTGAGGGTCGAAGCCTCTCGATCTACAGACCCATCCTCCAGTGAGGACCCGTGCACCCATGCCCCTCCCCCTCCGGTGAGGCCTGCAGCGGTCCCAGATGCACCTGCAGCCCCACGGCCTCTATAAAAGTCCCGCCGCGGGGAATGTGTGATGTATTTTTTGTTTCTCAGACAGGTGTCTCTGACCCCCTTGGGACCATGAGCAGCCCGGACACCCCTCTGTCTCCAGCCCACCGGCCCCGGCTGACCCTGGGCGCCCACATGGCCATCCCCCCTCCCTGCCCAGGGGCGCCTTCACCCGCTTTACTGGGTCCAGGAGGGGCAGGACCCCTTTAACAGCGGGGGGCCGCCGGAGAAGGGGCACCCTTCCCCAGGTAAGAGGGCTATTGACGTGGTAGCAGGAAAGACTGGCGTGGGAGTGATAAAAACCATGACCTAGCCCCTGGCTGAGTAAAGTGACCACCCAACCCCCCCAAGGACCGTAGACGCTGGCTCACAGGGGGATGCGACCCTCTGGGAGTCCCTTCAAGGCGGGGGGTCGGGCTCACATACGTCCTTTCGATCCTTTTCTTGCTGCCCCCCAACACTACTTGTAGAGTTTCTATTTGTCGATGCTGCCCCTCAAATTCCCCCTCTTAAGTCTTCCATGTTAATATTGCCACTTTGCAGTGGAACGTTTTGTCGGAGCAGAGTTGCCGTTGATGCGGCAGGTGCAGTGTCACCGGAGCCCAGAGTCGACCCACTGATCTCTGTATCTTGCTGTAGTTTACATTCCAAATTGTGGGCGGGGGCGCATTTCCTTTCTTTCTCCAGGGCCCACGACGCACTGAGTCTCGTGCCCTCAGCGAACGAAATACACTCTCTTTATTGTATTATCGTTTTCTAAAATCTTGGCAATAAAAGCATATTACCTGATTTAAATCTGGCTCCGCATGTTAGGAAACTGCTTGTTTCAATTTAATGAAAATGTCTGAGTTTGACCCAAAAACCTCCCTGCCCGGACAAGTTGGGAGGAGATGTAACCAGGTCCGAGCTGAGGGCTTAGTAATTGGGGACTCGGGTTCAACATCCTATGACTGTGCAAATAAAGTAACCTCTTTGCTGCTGAAATAAATAACAAAATAAAAACAAGCAGGTTAGATAGCGTTTATGTGTCCAGGGCAAAGTTTTACGAGAGGCTCATTGCTCACCGTGTGAACTCTGATACTCAAATAGAAGCTTGCAGATTGCAGTGTGATAAGGACGCGCGTGGGCACTTTGCTTGTTTTGCACCGGCATTAAAGCTGTTATTACAAGACACGAAGACACAGGTGTGCACAGGAAGGGCATAGACGTGACTGAACTCTCAGGTGGAAGGGAAAGCCTCTGAGCTGCCGTGCTGACCTCAATGAGTGCCCAAGGATGACTTCATCCGGCGGCGGTCAGCCTGAAATGGCTGCCACAAAGCTCCGACATTTTCGCGATTCGGGGGCGTGTTTTTGCAGTTGAGTGACGGATGACGTCACGGCTTAAAAACTGCAAAAAAACACGCCCCGAATCTGCTAAAGACAGGGCCTGAACCGAGTGACGCCCCTCTCCTCCAATGGCTGGCCAGCATTTACGAGGCCAGCCAATGGAGAAGAGGGGCGGGTTCAAGCCCCCATACTGGACAACATTAAATCTTCGGCTCCGCCCACTGCTTACAGCAGTGCGGATGAGGCCTCGAACTAAAAATTAAGTGCCAGGACCCTCATCAAGAGTTCACTGCAGCCTGCACCACACATTGCCCCATCTCCTTTCTTTAGTAAACGAACTGGGTCCGCCGCTGAATGCGCTAACCCGTTTCAGAAATGCCTTTGTGTTGTTGTCCTCCCTGTCTGGGCCTCATCGTCGCCTCCCTCTCTCGGTATCGCTGCCCTTCCCCCTCCCACTCTGTTTTGTGCTCCTGATGTGTCTGAGCCGCTCCCCACCCCCTCCGCCTGTTTCTCTTTCCAGCCAGTCACTCTGCATGTCCCAGGCGTACAGCCTCTTCCCCTCCCAATCCCACATGTCTTTCCCTGCTGCTGAGCTCTTTGGGTCCAGCAACGTGGGTAACCCACCCGTGGTATGCAGGAAACCCCGACAAGGTGCTTTCCTGCCCCACTACAAACAAACACAACCTTCCCTTATCGATTCCCATAACCCCTCTCCTAAAATACTTTACATTTCTATCAAGCCCAAATGGTCATGTTTTTTAACCTTAAAAAGACAAATGTAAGCAGTCTGAATGATACATTACGAACTCCACAACAATGTTTGTGTGTGCTAACACCCCAAAACTGCTCTGTCCATGGTCCAGTGCTTCAAAGCCTCTCTTCACACTCTTTTAGGCATATATTCTGTCCAGATAATGAACGTGCTAGCCCACAACTGTTTCAAACACAGGAAATTCACAGTCATCTTAAACAGTGCCAGACCCAACATCTGCACTATGTAATTCTCTGCTAAATGTATAATTAACTCACCAAAACAATCTCTGCCCATGAAGAGTTTTGGCAAATTACGGCTGTAGGACGATGGATATCTGACTATGGTTACCCCAAATTTTTTGCCTAGTGTTTAGCTGGTTCTCGACTTAGCCTGGGGCCCTGATTAGCAGGATCCCAGGCCAACTATCTGCTCTCTCTCTATAAAATGGACTCCATGTACCTACTTAATTGGATATTGGATCACTTTGTGAGCCCCTGTATAGTGTACTATAGGTACCCAGGGCATAGGTGCATCCACGGCCTACCAGGGGCTGCAGCATATATTATGCCACCCCTGGCTGGCCATCCAAATTGACACAACCGGCTGATCACTCAGCTTGGGCAAGGTCGTGTAATCACCCCTTGCTTAGATGTAGTATTCCTATATCTAACCTTATATCTAGACACATATACACCTATAAGTCACTCCTATGGCAGGCCTTAACAATTCTGGAGGCAGAGTGCTTGGTTTTATGTGAGATGAGGCTCTAGCATGAGCTGAGCCTGTCTGCAGCTTTTGGAACCATGTCCTTATAGCTAGTCCAGGATATAGCCATACCATATACTCTTAAGTGCATTATGAACCTCGCGGTTAAATGCTAACTCTGGTTTGACTTTATCAAAACATGTCGTGTAAGGTGTCATACCTTTTGGAATACTACCCCCTCGCCAGTTCTGGCGACGGGGGTAGCATTCCACCCTTCTAGAGGGAGAAGACATGTTGTTCCTGTTAATCCCTCTTAAAGTTAACCAGAGCCTCAGCATCACAAAATGGATGCTGCTGCCACAGACACAAGTCTGACCTCCTGCTGCTGGGACTCCTTCCAGCGACGGAGGCTTGGGCAATAGGTTTGCTGTCTTGGGAGGTGCTAGCACCACCCCAGACAGGCCATAGTGTATTGGGGCAGGGAGGGCTGAATGAAATGAGACACTGCCTGGGGCACACAAGGTGTCCCATGCATAGCCCGGTTCAAACCAGTTGCTGGGCACTCCAGCCCCAGCTCTGGCACGAAACCGGACAAAGGGAAAGGGGTGTACCCACCCCCTTCCCTGGTCCCACCCATAGGAGGGACCTAGCAGGTAATCCAGCCCCTTTGATTGGTATAAAGGTAGGAGCTGAGTCAAGAGACTTTAGATTGATCCTGAACTGAAACTTGAAACAAAACTCTGGACCTTCGAAATTCTACTGCAACTAGAAGACTGAAGAATCTCCCTTGGGGTCAAAGAGTGACCACCCTGTGCAAACAGGCACCATCCAGCGATCAGCGGTTTGCTTTGTCGACGCTCCCGTCGGAGCCCGAGCACAGAGCCTGACAAGAACTGGACTTCCAGACTTCCTTGAGCCCGATCCACAGCCACAGCAAAGCTGAGACCCGTGGAGGCGACGAGAGACGTGGGACCGGACATCTTGAAAAACCTGCTCCTTGCTACTTGTGCAGCTTCTGAGGCACCCTCGAAGATGTGCATTGGGGATTGAGAAGCCCCAGCCCGAGCACCTTTTGCATCGACGCACAGCCCCCCACACTCACCGAGTGCCGCGTGGGGCCTGCTAGTACTTTTGTGCTCGACGCGTCTGTCCGGTCACTTGCCCGTTGGCTAGTGGCCTCTGTGACGACAAACCTTTGAATTTGAACCGCCTGCCTGGTTGCACCAGGTGGGCCCCTGCTTCCCTGCAAAGGAGAAGCCCCCCAGACCTTGCTGGTCTGGAACAGAAGCCATCTTCGATTCCTGCGTGGGTTGCCTTTGCCAAGGTTTGTTGACTCCAATCCGGAAGCCGACACCGCCGACAGAGAGATCCTTCGTGGGACAGTCCGTATCCAGCTCCTGGTCATCGTCGACACCTCCTGGTCCACGTGGCTGCAGAGACAAGCTTCACGACATCACCTGATTGCTTCACGACATCGCCTGGTTCCTTCCTGGTCACTGGCTAGTGACCCAGACTCTGTCCCCTCTGCTTTCAGGTACTCTTCATCCTCGATCCGCCCTTGGATCCAACCGGACACTTCTCTCCTGGTCGCCTGCAGCATCTTTTTACAGGTCTCCATAGGAATCCGCGACGAAATCCGACACACTTTGACACCTATGCACTCGGCTCCTGTGGGTGAGGTAACGCGAGTACTTCGGTGCTCCTGTGGGTATTGACTATCCTAGTGTCCTAGTTTTAAGTAGCTTTCTCCTAGTCCATCCGGAAGTGTCCTAAAAGAACTAGTTTCCAATTCTTTCATTCCCATTGTATCCCTATGGTAACTCGCGTGTGTGAATAGACACTGCACACGCATCCCGTCGGCCTCCTGCTTCCTAACTCTTGGTAGTACAGCGTAGCCCGGCGATTCCCTAGGCCTACTCCCTGTTCGTGACGTGGTTCTTATACCACTATTTTAATATATGGTTTTACATGCCCCTATGGCCCAACTGTATTTTGTGCAACTTATTGTATGATAATTAGGTATCTCGTTATGTGCTTTGTCCTCTGACCTCATAAAGAGTTTATAGGGGTTGTGTTCGTAATAAATACATATATATTACCTGTGTGGTGTCCTTTCATGTGGTATTCAAGGGGTTACATATGGTAAAACAGCTTGCTTCACATGCTCTCTGAAGTTTTAGCCTAAGATTGCTTGTCCATGCTACCTCTAGGATAGCTGGTCTATAAGGTTGACTTTACAACCATCACCATAAGGGTTGTTTGGACTGGTGCAAGGTGCTCACTAGAATAGTGAACATCATATACCAGGCCAACTTCTCACAACGGCAGCAGTTGAACTCAGAGCATGTTGCTACATCCCCACCTAGAGACAACATCTTGGCTACTGTGTAATCGAAGAGCTCTTCCAATTAGATGACAATTGGCCATTTTTGCCACCTATTTTATAAATGAATGCCCCCCAATCCACAGTACACCTTTGCTGACATACAGCTTCGAAAACGTCGTACAAGAAAACAAACCACAAAATAATGAAACAAACCTAACCTCCTACTGCAACTCCTTAGGTGGACTAATATATCCCTTGCAGCAAGCAGAGTTCAATTCACATATATGCCTAATATCCTCCGTAGTAAAGTCTGATCTATCCACCTGTGTTGCCGCACCAATCTTAAATAGATGAGTTTCATGTTGCTCTACCTGCAAACCTAAAGCCTTTAACACCTTCCTGAAACCCCCAGCATTTTTGACACCATCAACCTCCTATCATCCACATGGCAGAAAACTTCCTCAAATGAACCAATCTGAATTCTCTGTAAACTGTTTTCACATCTATTCAACCCATTCAGAAACACCAAATGCCCTATGTTTGATCTGTTTTCGATCCAGTCAACCAAATCACTAAAACCACTGCCTAAATCTTCATAAGTCTGAAATAGGAAAAGCTCCAAAAAACAACCTAAGCTTGCATAACAACAACAAACTCACCTCGAATACTGATTAGCAACACCATAGCAACGTCTTAACCACATCCTTTAGTAAACCATACATAACATGCTACCTAACACGCCATTCCTTTAATTTCTCCCTCACCCAACTTAACCACATCCTTCCTCCTCTCAATCATCTTTTCCTCATCACTATCCCTTTTCTCAGCACCACCAACTTTCTCTAGGCCTGCTTATAAACTCTCTTTGTAGATGGTACTAATAAATGTCTTATATGTTCCAATAATTCTAGTTATCTAGCACCTACCATTCTAGTGGATTCCTGGTCTCCTGCTCTTCTGTGCCTGGACCCTTTTTAGGTTTCGGCTACCGTCGCACTGCGTAAGCAGTGGGCGGAGCCGAAATCTTTTGTCTGTAGTATGGGGGCTGAACACGCCCCTCTTCTCCATTGGCTGGCCTCGTAAATGCTGGCCAGCCATTGGAGGAGAGGAGCGTCACTGAGTTCAGGGCCCGCCTTGACGCGATTCGGGGGCGTTTCCGTGTCTTTTTTTAAGTCACGCCCTCTCCTCTTCCCATTGGCTGGAAGTTTACCTTCCAGCCAATGGGAAGGGGAGAGGGTGAAAAACACGCCCCCGAATCCCTACAGGGTGCGCTGTGCTTTCCGAGCAGCGTCTACCGAGGAAAGCCTCTGCCCCCCTGTTTGTGCCGTTGTTTCTTGCCTCTGACTCCCTGTTTGTGCACCCCTTCCCTCCACCCCGCAGCTCTCCTTTGTCCCGCTCTAGCCCCCCTCTACCCATGTATTCTTTGCCGTGCTGCATGCTCGTGATGTATACTAACGGACACACTGACGGCCCAAATTTGCTCCTGCTGGGTGTCGGAGCCTCATGGTGTGCGGGGGAATCCTCTTGTGCCGTGATCTGTCCAGCCTGCACCACGAAATCGGCCGCGGCAGCTGGAGAATCATACGGCCGTGAAGAAACAAAATGGCGGCTCGGCGTTAGATCCTGGCGTATCTCCCGACTCCCGGCACTGTGATTAATTGGCCGAGCCTGGCTGCACACCGCTGGGACTGGATTGGCCGATTATCCTGTTGACGCCGGAGGAGAACGGGCGTCTTGACCGGACCTTGGCGCATCCCCGCCTGAATAACCTTCTGCCGGATGCCGCCGCTGAAGTGGGGGGGACGAGTGGACCGACGGCTGCCCTGACTATTACCACTGTGGTGGTGGTGCGGTGAGTGGCGTGTAACCCTGCTGGGCTTTCTGGCCGTGCTGGACGCGGCGCTGCCGGGAGACTGCTTCCTTCCCCGCCCCCTCCGTTATCCTGGCTGCATTCCCCCGTCTTGCCCCCTGCCCCGATAGTGGTGCGGGCTGGCCGGGGTGACAGAGAAGCGCTGCAGTGACAATCCTAGGCTGGCGACCTGATTAATATCCCGGAGTTTCCCTCAGCTGCTGGCTCCGTGTAAGGGGTGAGGGGACTGATTTCAGGATCCTGCACATGGTGGGCCCGAATTTCTCATTGCCGGCTGGCGGGAGGTGGTCGGGTGGAGTGCCCTGCGGCCCGGGATGACTGCCACTTTGGCTGGAGGGGAGACGGAAGATCCAGCACTAGCTTTGCCCAGGGCTCCCACCAGGCAGTACAACAACTGGGATCAACAGTATTAACCTCCCCGACCGTCCACCACCCGTGGGACACCCCTCCTCATCCGCTGGGCGCCTACCGCACTGCTACATATCTACCCGGGCTGTTCTCTCTGCCCCTGCTGAATGGGCACCTTCTCACAGCAGACGGACCACGGCGGTATTTTCGACTAGACAGGGCGCCGCAGTGGTGATGTCCCCCTGCGCTGGGCGGTCTGGTGGCACTGCCTCCTGAGTGTTCTTGCCCCCCAGCGACTTGCTCCCAGCCTAGGGCCCCCATCCTCTTGTGTGTTGCGGCCTGAGGGACTTGAGGCGGCCCTCCGTGGAAAAGAACTACTCATCGCTAAGCTGCACCCGTGCTCCAGTGCCTCACTTGGAGCAATGGTCTCTTAAAGGCAGAGTAGCTCTAGCTTCTTTCCGTCTCTCAGCTGCTTTCCCACCTCTTGCCTACACGGAGGACTAAAGCAAGTCTGAGTGCAACATAGCTGGATAAATAAAATAAAGACAGTTTTTTAGGTCGGAGCCCACCAGACCGTGTGCTGGCTTCTTGTGGACATGCTGAAAACGGACCTAGAAGTGCACTTTTCCCATTGCTAAACACTGCCTTTTTGTTTTGTCATTTACTTTTTGTTCGCTGGCGCAATGTATTAGCTGGGCCAGCCTGTAATTGTCCCTCCCTTGGACCCTTCTGATTGGCTGCTTCTATGCGTGCGCCAGTGTCTGCTTTTCAGGTTTTCTTTTTTTCTTTTTGCGAAGCACTCCATGAGAGTGCATGTGTGTCCACCTGTTGTCTGTCATGTACTTTTCTCCCCACTGCTTTCCTCGGTTTCCAGTGTGCTTTTATTTTTCAACTCCGCTTCTCCCCCACCTGCCCTCCATGCTATTTCCCCTACCTGTCCTTCTGTTCTGATTATTTTACTCCTCCTGTCCTTCTTTCACGTCTCACTGCCAAAATATATATTTATTTTTTAAAGCCTATTAGCTTTGCCAATGCTTGTTATTGCTTGCTCCCGTCCCTCTCCCTTTCCATTTTGCTATTGTTGCTGCTTTTCCCTACTCCTCCCGCCTCCCTGTTCGTTATTGTTGCTTGCCTTGAAACTTCGACCCCTCCCCTGTTGTTGTGGCTTACCTGTCCATCTTCCTCACAGACACCCTGGCTCTGTGCATGTGTGTGTGTGGCTCTGCAGGTATGGATGTGTGTGGGACTCTGTGGGTCTGTGTGTTTGTGTGTGGCATTTGCGAGAGATTAAGCTACTGGCATTGTAAATGACAGTGCCATTTATTTATCTGTTTTGAAAATCAACACATAAAAAAAAATGTTGTCATTTACAATGCCAATAGGTCTGACTTTTTCAAAGGCGAAACCGTTGCATTGTAAATGCTTGTTTTGGTTGGAAGTGCAGTCTCTGTACCACGACCAGTATTGTAGCTATCATAATTCAAATCCCTCAGAGACATAGTATTTACCACATGGAATGTATTTGCAGACATTGAGAGTTTTGGGCTTATCATCTGGATCCACACCCCACTGCCTGCTCTTAAAAAAACACAAATTCAATGTTTCATTTTTCTTTTGAAATGCATCCATGAAAGCGGGATGTGTTTAAAAAACAAAAGATTGCTTTATTTCAAAGCAATCCCAGACATGGTGGTCTGCTGACTAGAGCAGGTCACCATGCCTATGATGGCAGCAAATCATAGTGAGTCACAAATTGCAACCTACCTGTTGGACCTGGGGTTACCAGTCTACATAGGGTAGCTTGGCACAGAGTAGGAAGGCCTATCTCCAAAGGTACATGTGTAAAGTGTGCGTCACACCCTTCAGTAACTCAACGACCATCCACTAGAAAAGAAAGACACCACACCAATCTTTTAGGAAAATACGAGCTGTTTTATAAAATCTCTTTGTTGTTCAGCAGTTCGTGGTTCCATATACAAAAATAGCTTCACAATAATACACATAGGTTTGGGGCACCAGTTTCAACAGTTCAGACACCACTGTTCTTTTCCTCCCCACTTGAAAGGAGTTCACTACTACCCCTCCTAACAACAGGAAATATACCACAGTTTCAGTTGTAACAACGAAAAGATATCACTTCTAAATGCAGTAAATTACAGTTGTACCTTACTCATGGAAACTCAAGATTCTTATTGAAAGCAAATTACAGAGTTTCATACCTTACATCCTATAAACAGAAATTCAATAGTGAGCATTAGACTTCCACTTAATGTAACAAGGCAAAACATCACTTGGTTAAGAACATGGTACTACATCTTCCTTCTGTCAGCTGGTGTATTACTGTAATAATTACATAGCAGAGCAAGGTTTGCCTTATGGACGCTCAGTGCAAGCAACCTCTCCAACTTCTAACAGTTACAGAGGAGAACAGATGGGCACTTAAAACAGGCAGGCCCCCAAGCGTTGTTAAAAGGGGTTCAATACTTTCCAGCTCAGTTAATGCTTATCATGCCCCAATCGGGGAACAGGAAGTCTGAGCAACCACCGAGCTGTCTAGTCTGAACTCCTGTGTCTCCGCTTCACTACAGCCCCAAGACCCTGCGGTTGTTTAAGATGCGAGTCCAGCTCTGAATATTCCACCAAAAACTAGACGCTTACTTCTTCGCCGATTGGTCCCTGGCGAAACCACTCCGAGATTCCAACGTTCCTACTTGATCACTCGTCCCCTTCACACGGCCTGCCCGGCCGGCGGACACCTCAGCTCTGCTCCGCCTCTAGGCCGGGGAATCTCCCAGCCCTCCACTGAGCCTGCGCATCGTTCAAGACACTTCTGCGCCTAAGGAGCCGCCCAGCCCTTCACTAAGCTTGCGCGGGAATTGAGTCGGCGCTCTTCCTCTATGGCACCGCCCAGCTCCTCACTTGGCCTGCGCGTAGAACGTGACACTGCTCCAGGCGGGGATATGCGGCGCCTCACCGGAGGGTACTTCGATTACTGGAGGCAAGTAAATTTAGCAATCCCTTGTTACAGAGTGCCGACTTAAGCGGGACACTTCAGGAAAGCCACAAGTTCAGTCTTACAGGACACTGGGGGACATCAAGTGTAGGGATTTACTTCCTTCCCCCACCGCCCGGGCCTTGACTTAATTCAGTGGTCAGCCTCAGTCGCCCTCACCTGGCGGTTTCTTACTGTCCTCGCCTCGTTTATCCCACTTAAGATTCCCACAGGTCTCTCCTGCGTCAGGGATACCTCAAGTCCACGTCCTGGCAGGGTCAGATCAGCAGATGAGGGACAGCATCATACAGCAGGGATAGCGGCCCAACAGGTCTGTCAACCCCCACAGTGCACCAATCTCCTCCTTCCACCGCCTGTACTCCTGTCCTCCAGCTCTCCTCTCCACACGACACCTTCTAAAATGGCTGCCCAACATTCCGCCTTATATAGGCTGACCCTAGGTCTATTTGGAACCCACTAGGAATTGCTAATTTGGGAATTAGGGCCACATTTCACTTTAGTACATTAGTAATAGGGATTATCAAAAATGGCTATTTGGTAATCGAGAATAATCACCATGCTAGGTAGATCTTCTCCAAGTTCAGTTTTTCCATCAATTATCGATCCAGTAACAGGCATGATAAGGCTGGTACACTGTCCAGAACCCAGGAACACAAAAAGCTATTTCAACCAGCCCCTTATGTAGTTCCTAGGGAGGCCATAATTTTTCTTCTGTGGGCAAATTCCTCAGCCAAGTAGAGGAAGCCCAAAGGAAAATTTACAGCGAAGAAGGATTAAAGAAGATACAGGCAGACAACAACTCATCCAAGGATTAGTGAAAAAGTTCTTTAAAGAAGGTGCCATCTGCTTCAGAATGGCAAAACACACAAGATGATCGACGGAATGTTGCACGTTGGCAAAACATTCACCCCCAGTCACAGATCTGGGTTTAATCCATCGTTATTTTGCTCAACATGCCACCCCAGTTCAGACATGGACATATGCAAATCAGTCTTGACCCTGTGCCTCATGGGAACAGTCCAGCCCGAACTGCCAAGCCATATCTTCCCTGGACCGGAATCAAGCATCCTAGGACTGGTTTCTGGCTATCAGCCGTCTTCAGCCAGGATAGCTTGGCTCCAGTGGCGTAGTGAGCTCTCCGTGCCACTGGAATCAAGCTATCCTGGCTGTTGAGGGCTGAAAGCCCGAAACCGGTCCTAGGATGCTTGTTTCCAGTCCAGGGAGGACCTGGCTTGGCAGTTCGGGCTGGACTGTTCCCATGGGGCACAGGGTCAAGACTGATTTGCATATGGCTGGGTTCAAACTGGAATGGCATGGTGAGAAAAAACCCGATGGATTTAGGCCCAGATCTCTGTACTGGGGTGAATGTATGACATTGTTCTGCATTCTGTCCATTAATAGTTCTTTTTGCATTTGTCACCCCGAGTGGGACGGGTATGCTCAGATGTGAGTCCCGTGCTCTCCATGCCACTGGAATCAAGCTATCCTGGCTGATGAGGGCTGAAATCCCGAAACTGTTCCTAGGATGCTTGTTCCCAGTCCAGGGAGGACCTCGCTTGGCAGTTCCGGCTGGACTGTTCCCATGGGGCACAGGCTCAAGACTGATTTGCATATGGGTGGGTGTAAACTGGAATGGCATGGTGAGCAAAAAAACGATGGATTTAGGCCCAGATCTCTGTAATGGGGTGAATGTATGACATTGTTCTGCATTCTGTCCATTAACTGTTGTTTTTGCATCTGCTTCAGAACGAGCAGATGATTTTGTGAAAGAAGTTCTACAACTGCATGATCTTCCTTCGGAGATTATTATAGATGATGGACCCCAGTGTACAGTACACGTCTGTTCTTCCTTATCAAATATCTTTAGTATTTCAGGAAATAAATCAAGCCGCTACCATCCCCAATCAAATAGCCAGACTGAACGTAGCAGTCAGACAATTGAACAAGCTGCGCTGTTTTTTCTTAACTGAATATCAACATGGCTTGATATGATGGACTCCAACTTCAGAACTAATCTACAATAATTCTCTAAATAGCTCTTTACAAAGTTCACCCTTTGATTGCACCTATGGATATCATCCACTTAAGTTTCCAGTCAATCTGCCATCCTGCTCAATACCAACAACAAATACATAGAGGAATTATCACAGATTTAAGTGCAGCTATACAACACATACAAATGTGCAAACATGCATCTTTGAACTGCATCCCAATACCAGGTGGGGAACTATGGGTTTCTGCACAGTACCTCACACAGCCAGGGTATCATTGTACGTTCAAACCATGTTTTGTTGGATTTTCTGTTATAGAAAAGATTATCAAGCCAGTGAGCATACGATTAACTTTATGCTCTTGTTAGTGCACTTACAAAGCCTTCCACATCTTCAAGCTCAAATCTTCACCTTCTCATCCAAATAGGTTCCTTCCACCTCCACCCTGATCATAACAGGAGCTACACAATTCTATGCAGCCTGCCACAGTGAAGGGTGGTGATTGAAATATACATATTTCTGAAGCTACAGTACCATGGGCCAAATGTACAAAACAAATTCGAAGTCGCAAATGGGCCAATTTACAGACATAGGTCAGTTTTCTAAATCAGACTTGACTTTTTAAACATGTCAAATTTCACTATTCCTGGTGACTTCAATTTCCATCTGGAAGACTTGAAGTACAAGGATGTCAGGTCACTGTTTGACACCACTCCCAGCGTTGGTCTTTTTAAAATTGTGAGGTCTCTCATCCACTGTGCTGGCCAACTTTTGAATGGAAACTTTGCTAATAATCTGCATTTAGGATTTAAGGTAGCACTCCCTCGAAGCTGGTCTGACCATTGGGTGGTGGGCTACTTGTTTTTTTTTAAGGTACCTTCTAACTATTCCAGGAAACCATGTATTAAAATCGAAAAACGTGCCTGTAAAAATATGTCTGACACCTCTATCACAAAAACTCTATTTGAGACTCCTTTTACTGGCTATCGACGCTGACCAGGCCGCTGAGGAATTTTCTGGATGACGTAAAACTGTCTTAGATCAGGTAGCACTTTTGAGGATCTCTAGCTGCTATAGAGAAAAGCCTACGGCCTCCTGGCATTCGGATAGAGTTAGGCCTTTGAGGCAGAATTGTCATAAATAGAGAGTAGGTGGCATGGAAAATATGAACCACAAAAGAAAGTTAAATATAGAGAGTTGATTAGGGAGAGCAAGCAAGCCATTTTTTAGGAAAATCTAAATTTTGCACTGAAAGAATTCAGAGGAGCTCTTTAAAATTGTTAATATGCTTCCTTCTCCCAGGAATCTAATATAATTCAGACATTACTCAGTCTTTTTGTGGCAACTTGGCACTCTGTTGAAAGATCTTAAATATTTATTTTGTATTTCCTACTTCTAAGGATCAGGAGAAATTTGAAAATTCTAGACGGTTAGCAATGCAGTACTCAATAGACACGGTTATCGGCATACGATATGTTAGGCAGCTCCGTGTCTGTATCCTTTTTCCTGCCTGTCTCTAGTGAACCTGTTGAGAAGCTTCTTCTGAATGTAAAGTCAGGATTGCCGTTGGCCCCACCCGCCCCAAATTCTCTAACATGCTTCTGGTTTAGTGGCAGAGCACTTGGCCACCACAATGAATACAGTTATAGCTTCTGGCTGTTTTCCTTACTCATGGAAAGTAGTATGGAAAAAAGTTAGGCCTTTGTTGAAAAATTGAACCTTGATCCTAAAGACTTAAAGAACTACCACCCAATTTCTTTGCTGCCTACACCTGCCAAATTTCTGGAAAAATAACTAAATCGTCAGCTCATGACATTTATTAAGGAGAGCGAGCTGTTGGATCCTTCACAATCAGGCTTTCTTAGTGAGCGTAGTTCGGAATCTGCATTGGTAGCTGCATTTAACAGCATTAGATCAGTAGCAGATAAGGGGAAAGCGGCAGCAATAGTTATGTCAGCTCTTTCATCAGCCTTTGATATGGTTTCCCCACTTCTCCTTAATTTCTGGCTGCCTGGGTTTGGTGTCAAAGGCACTGCCTTTTACTCTCTCAAAACCTCTCCTATCGGACAGATCACAGATAGTAACTTGTGGACAGCTTATGTTGAAATAATGTTGTCTTCCATGTGGGGTCCCTCTGGGATCCATATCAAGTCCTACCTTATTCAACCGGTCTTTCTCCTCTTTGGCCAAGTTGATTCCGTTTTAGGGCTCCCAGGTGTTATCCTCTGTAGACAACACGCAGATTATTGTGACCATTTTGGAGGACGCACATTCTGCAGCCATAAAATGTAACACCTGCATGAGTGCTGTCTCTAGTTGGATAAAGAAGAACTGCCTCAAATTAAATGCAGAAAAGACAGAGGTCATGATGTTTGGCTGTCACCCCACGGTATGGTACAGAATTTACGATATGGTGTTTGTGGGGCTCCACCTTACCCTGTTAAATCGGCTAAAAATCTTGGTGTTCATCGGAGCCACGGGCAGGCAGTGTCTTGTGCGAGAGAGATGCTTTGACGAATGTTTGACTACAAGTGCTCCTCCCCTCCCGTGTTGCAGCTCATGGGGCCCTAATTAGGCAAACTAAGTATCATTTTTAAAGAGAATACCAAGTAGGTATTGGATGAATGTATTTTTGACAAAGATGCATATTAGCCTTTGACATTGACTAGGCTGACCACACTAGGTAACAGTAAAAGGGATCAACATTCCAGGTCCTGAAGAGAAGCTTAGGGGTAGGCTTCGAAACATGTAGACCCGTGAGGAAACTGCCCTTTATAGCACTTTGTCCTCCTTTCCCCCACTCTTATTAATACCAGCTATAGGGAGTATTAACATTTAGTTTTCCACGCAGCCAGGTATTTAACTCACTTATCTTCTGACCCTTCCACTCTTACATCAAACACATTATTTCACTTCACTTGAAAGTGTTCCCACGTATCCGTAGGTCGTAGCACGCCCCGTCCCGCAGCAGGGCGGGAAGAACCCGATGATGAGGCATGCCACCAAGGGACCTTTTGGTGGGTGAGGGTTATTTTAGAACACATATTGGGGCATATTAGCAAGGGCGATATCTCCGCTTTAGCAGGACTTTTTCCTGCTAAAGCGGCGATATTTTTATCGCCCTATTAGCAAGCTGTCGCTAACAGCAGTTAGCGACAGCTTATAGGCGATAGCAAGCGGTTTGGGGCCCGCTTTGCATGCCAGCGATATTTATCGCTAATGACATGCAAAGTGGGCGTACCCAACCTGTTAGCGACTGAAAGCAGTCGCTAACACAGCTATCGCCTATTAGCAAGGCAGGCGAAGCGATAAAAAAAATTGCGCTAAGCGCGAATATCGCCAGAACCTAACGCCTGCTCAGACCATGACTTAACCTGTATATCCAATGGGATGTGGATATTCAGGTTAAGTCCCAATTAGCGACAATGCCTCAGTATCGCTGGATTTCTAGCGATATTCACACATTTTGCCGCTATCGCCGGATATTTTATCGCTTTAGAGATAAACGTTGCTAATAGCACATTATCTCAGCGATAATATCAGGCGATAAAAAAAAGTGTGCTCAGCACATTTAGCGATAATTATCGCTATTTGTTGATAATATGCCCCATTGTTTCTCCCATGCTTAGTCACTGTTTGTAAGGATAGCACGGTTCTTTGGAATTGAAAGTGGACTCCCTTTGTTTTTTCATTACTTGTAGAGGAGGCCGAGTCCACGACTTATTAAACCTCTTCACTCCCTTCTTTGTTTTTTGGCGTGATCTTTGATCAACAACTATTCTTTGATCCCCAGGTGAGTGGCCGGGTGTCCTCATGCTTTCACACTATCAGATCTTTAAGAGAAAGATTTCCCTATATTTCGATAACAGAACGGAAAACAGTGGTTCATGCCATGAAATTATCACGGATTGAGTCTGTAATACTGTTTATCTGAACATTAACAAAGTTTCTTCGAAAAAACATAAACCTGTCCCAGCTTAGTTGAGATATTCCCAAATACCGGTCGTTCTCTGGTGAATGGGCGTCCGTGAGGAAAAGAATCATTTCTAAGTCCCTTTGTATTGCTCATAAAGCATTATTGTTAGAAGGGGCGATCTCAGAGGGCCAGGTTGTGCTCACCCCGACACCCCAAGACCCACCTCTTCCCCAGAACTTGCCGAGTCTTGATTGTGAGGTCCTCACCGGGGAGGACTTCGGGTCTAGGATCGTACACACTGAGCTCACACCACACTATGAACAGACAAGTTCTTTATATAAGTAATAGACGAAGGAAGCACTCTTATATACACGGTGGTCGAGGGACCACAAAGTCTTTGAGGATTCGGGAAGGGGAAAGCGGGACAGTCTTTTAGTCTCTGGGTCAGTACGAGGCGTACCCTACGCAGAGCTCTCAATCCTCGAGCCGGGGGATACGGGATGGTGGTCGTACTGGCTGCCTCACCTCCGTCGAGTCGGCTCGGTCTGGATGGTGGTCTCGATGGTCCAGCCGGACCAGAGTCAAGTCAAGTCAAGTCAAATAATTTATATAGCGCGCTACATACCCAGAGGGTCCCAAGGCGCTTGAGGAAGGGTGGGGAATTACTTGTCGAATATCCATGTTTTAAGTTGCTTTCTGAATGCTGGGTGGTTCTGAGTGAGGCGAAGGTGAGTGGGAAGTGAGTTCCATGTTTTGGCTGCCAGGTAGGAGAAGGACCGTCCTCCCATGGTGGATTTGTTGATGCGGGGTACCGCAGCCAGGGCTTGGTTGGAGGAGCGTAGCTGGCGGGAGGGGGTGTAGAAGGAAAGTCGGGTGTTGAGGCATTCGGGTCCAAGTTCGTAAAGTGCTTTGTGTGCGTGGGTTAGGAGGCGGAATGTTATCCTCTTATTGACGGGAAGCCAATGGAGGTTTTTCAGGTGACTAGAGATGTGGTCTTTACGCGGGATGTCTAGTATGAGTCTGGCTGATGCGTTCTGGATGCGTTATAGTTTTTTCTGAAGTTTACCGGCGTATAGGGTGTTACCGTAGTCCAGGCGGCTCGTGATCAGTGCGTGGGTGACCGTTTTTCTAGTTTCGGTGGGGATCCAGCGAAATGTTTTTTTGAGCATGCGAAGAATGTTGAAGCAAGATGATGAAACGGCGTTAACTTGTCTGGTCATCGAGAGTGAGGAGTCCAGGATGACGCCCAGGTTCCGTGCGTGGTCCGTCGGGATGGGAGCTTTTCCTAAGGCCTCTGGCCACCAGGAGTCATCCCAGGCGGAGGGGGAGGTACCTAAGATAAGGACTTCGGTTTTGTCTGAGTTCAGTTTCAGATGGCTGATCTTCATCCACTCGGCTACTTCTTTCATTCCTTCATGTAGGTTGGTTTTGGCGGTGTTCGGGTCTTTGGTGAGTGAGAGGATCAGTTGAGTGTCATCAGCGTAGGAGATGATGTTGAGGTTGTGTTGTCGTGCGATGGTCGCGAGGGGGCTCATGTATACGTTGAAAAGGGTGGGGCTGAGTGAAGATCCTTGTGGCACGCCGCAAATGACTTCAGTGGCCTCTGACTTAAATGGTGGAAGGCGGACTCTCTGAGTTCTTCCGGTGAGGAACGAAGTGATCCATTCCAGTGCTTTTCCTTGGATTCCGATGTTTCTGAGGCGTTGTAACAGGGTGCTATGACAGACTGTGTCGAAGGCTGCGGAGAGGTCGAGGAGGATGAGGGCGACTGTGTCTCCATTGTCCAGAAGAGTTCGAATGTCATCTGTTGCTGCGATGAGTGCTGTCTCAGTGCTGTGTTTGGCTCGGAAGCCGGACTGTGAGGAGTCGAGGGATTTGTTGGTTTCGAGGAAGGCGGTGAGTTGGTTGTTGACAGCCTTCTCGATGACTTTGGCCGGGAATGGAAGGAGCGAGATGGGGCGGTAATTTTTGAGTTCGGTGGGGTCAGCTGTGGGGTTTTTCAGAAGGGCGCTGAGTTCGGCGTGTTTCCAGCTTTCCGGGAAGGTGGCGGAGTTGAGGGAGCAGTTGATGACGTCTCGGAGGTGTGGTGCTATGATGGAGTCTGCTTTGTTGAAGATGTGGTGAGGGCATGGGTCTGTTGGGGACCCTGAGTGGATGGAGTTCATCAGGCGGATGATGTCCTCGGTGGAGATTGGGTTCCAGTCGTTAAGGATGTTCGAGGGGGATGAAGGTACGGTAGGAGGTTGGGTGGGTAGGTCTTCGGGTTGGTTGTCGAAACTGTTGTGGATGTCTGCGATTTTGTCGTGGAAGAACGAAGCTAGGGAGTCGCAGAGGGTTTGGGAGGGAGTGATGTTGTTGGAGTTGGCAGTAGGGTTGGTAAACTCTTTGACGATGTTGAATAATTCCTTGCTGTTGTGGGCGTTTTTGTCTAGTCGGTCTTTGAATGCGGCTTTCTTAGCAGTCCGGATTAGTTGGTGGTGTATGCGGGTGGCGTTTTTGAAGGCGTCTCTGGTGTTGATGTTTGGGTCTTTTTTCCAGGCCTTCTCAAGGGAGCGACAGAGTTTCTTGGATTTCTTGAGATCATCGTTGAACCAGGGTGCGTTTTTGATGCCTAGTTTGATTTGACGTTTTTTCAGAGGTGCTAGGTTGTCGGCGCTGTTGGTTAACCATTGAGTGAGGTTAATGGCTGCTTGGTTGGGGTTCGAAGAGTGAGTAGGGGGGTTTTGAAGCAGTGATGAGGAGATCTGGTCGATGGAGATTTTGTTCCAGTTTCTTCGCAGAGTAGGTTGAGGATGGTTGTGGGTTGTGGTCTTTTTGTAGACGAAGTGAACGCAGCTGTGGTCCGTCCAATGGAGAGCTGTGGTGTGACTGAAGGAGATATGTTTGCTGGAGGTGAATATGGGGTCGAGTGTGTGACCTGCGTAGTGAGTGGGGGTATTAACAAGTTGTTTGAGTCCGAGGTTGGCAAGATTGTCCAGAAGGGTGGTGGCGTTTCTGTCTTTGCTATTTTCCAGGTGGAAGTTGAGGTCTCCCAGTAGGATGTAGTCCTCGGAGGGGAGGGCGTGTGGGGTGATGAAGTCAGTGATGTCTTCACTGAATTGTGCGCGGGGTCCTGGAGGTCGGTAGAGGAGGGTGCCTCTAAGTGTGGTCTTGGGGTCGGTGTGGATCTGGAAGTGAAGGTGTTCGGCGCTAGCAAGGTTGACGTCTGAGCTGGTAGAGATGCGGATGGAATTCTTATGGACGATGGCTAGGCCTCCTCCTGTTTGCTTGGTGCGGTCCTTCCGGGATGGCAATGGTGATGTCTGGGGCTGAGGAGGCGTTCATCCAGGTTTCTGTTAGGAAGGCGACGTCCGGAGAGATGGTGTCTAGTAGATTCCAAAGGTCGATGGCGTGTCTGTGGATTGAGCGGGTGTTGAGCAGGATGCATTTAAGGTGGTTAGTGTCAGGTCTGTATTTGGTGTTAGTGGATGTGGAGTTGGTCTTGGTGCTGTCATATTTGCAGGAGTTGCATGTGAAGGGTCCATGGGTGTGTCCAGGAGCGGCTTGGGCGCACTTGGGGAGACGGCCGGGGTTTAGGGCTAGGAGGGTGGAGGTGTCGTATGTGATGCGGGTGGGGTGGGTGGTACAGGGGGCAGGGGGTCTGGCGCTGGGCGCGGTCCAGGTGCGGACGGGCGTAGACAGGCTTACCTTTGGCGCACCTTCGGCGCAACTGGGGCGCGACCACTGCGCGTGAACGCTGCGCGCGGGAGCATCTGTCATATATGGATGGTGGAGGGGGAGGGGCGAGGGAGGGGCAGCTGGGAGGCGGTAGCGGGGGGGGAAGGACGTGCTGGAGGCAACACAAAATGGCAGCAATCAAAATAACGCTACGAGATTGGGGGCACAAAATAAAAAATGCTATGGGCACAATAATAATACCAGGGGGACAGGCGCAGATACAATGCAGAGCGATGCGAGCAGAGGCAAAGAGGTGAGGTGAGCAGGCACACGTCACAACGGAGCGCTACAATATCGGGCCAAGCGCTAGTTAAATGTAGCACAAAGCAAATGCCCAACGAAGTGCTACAAAAACGGATCAAGGCGCTAGTGGAATGAAACAGGTACAAAGCACACAGAATTAGCAGCAGTGGGGAGTACGATACCAGGAGCCAAGGGGGGAGCGACCGCTTCAGCTGGAGCAAGGCTGGTCACAGTGAGAGGCCGGACGGGACGTTCCTGATATCAGTGGGAGGGAGGGGCAGCTGGGAGGCGGTACCGGGGGGGGGAGGGACGTGCTGGAGGCAACACAAAATGGCAGCAATAAAAACAACGCTACGAGATTGGGGGCACAAAGTAAAAAATGCTATGGGCACAATAATAATACCAGGGGGCACAGGCGCAGATAGAATGCAGAGCGATGCGAGCAGAGGCAAAGAGGTGAGGTGAGCAGGCACACGTCACAACGGAGCCAGAGTACTCCTCGAGCCGCGACGAGGTCAGCAGGGCTTGATCTGGAGAAGTTCGTGAGGAGCCGCGACAGCGTCAGCAGGGCTCGGATGGTTTGCAGGTTCAAGCTTGAGCCGCGACAGCGTCAGCAGGGCTCCGGTGGTCTTAGAGGTCGAGCCGCGACAGCGTCAGCAGGGCTCCGATGGTACGAGTTCAGCTCGAGCCGCGACAGCGTCAGCAGGGCTCCGGTGGTCTTAGGGGTCGAGCCGCGACAGCGTCAGCAGGGCTCTGATGGTTGCAGTTCAGCTCGAGCCACGACAGCGTCAGCAGAGCTCAGGTGGTTCCGTTCCTTAGGGCGAAGAAGGAGCCGCGACAGCGTCAGCAGGGCTCAGAGGTTCAGGATGAGTCTTCTTAGGGTCAGCCGCGATCAGATCAGCAGGCTTCAGGTCCAAGATACAACTGCCCGCTAGTTGTCGGGCGGGCCCAGTTATAGTCCCTTTTCTCTTTGATCTCCGGACCCTCGCAGGCAGAGGTCTCCTGCCCGGGGGGCTGGTCGTTGGCGAGGTCCGGCGGTTGGCTCTTTGATCCCTTTGAAAAAGGGGTCCGGGAATTCCCAGACGCCCAGCGGGTCTGGAGCCAGCCCTGGGGGAGGCCAGAGGGGTGATCGAAACTGGCCCACAGGGGAGGGCCAAAGGTGTGACAGAAACCAGCCCCTCAGGGGAGGCCGGAGGTGCCATCGAAACTCCCCGGCTTATCTCACTCGGGGAGCCCTTTACCCCCCATCCGGGACTGGCGCGCCTTTGGAGTCTGGGTTTCGCTGGGGCCGGGGTCACGCTAGGCCCAGGGAGACAGGGATGTCGGGAAGGGAAGATGGCGTCCGGGCCTTGTGGGGCATGCAAGGTTAGGCGCTCGGAGCCGGACGTGGAGCGGGAAAGGCAGGCCTGGTCGAGGTTCTAGGGGGATCTAGGCTTAACTGGAGTAGGACGACCAGGCTCGGGGTACAGGCTACACTAACGGGGAGGCTGCGCAGGGGACTCGGGGCACAGGCCTACGCTCACAGGAGGTGGAGGGACAGAGAAGGACCACACCACGAGGCCGGGTCCAACACGCGTCCCCCCCAGCTGAAGGCGGGGAGAACTACCCATCCTCTTGGGGGTTCTCTTCGCTGAGGCGGAAGAATCGGGACAGGCCATCTGCGTTGGCGTGGTCAGAGCCAGGCCGGTGCTCAACAGTAAAGTCCATCCCCTGGAGGGAGATGGACCAGCACAGCAATTTGGGATTCTCCCCTCTCATCTGCATTAGCCACCGGAGAGGTCGGTGGTCGGTCTGGACCCGGAAGTGAGTACCGAACAGGTAGGGCCTCAGCTTCTTCAGGGCCCAAACCACCGCGAAGGCCTCCTGCTCGATGGTGCTCCACCTTTGTTCTCGAGGGAGTAGCCTTCGGCTAATGAATGCCACTGGTTGGTCTAGGCCGTTCTCGTTCACCTGGGACAGGACTGCTCCGATGCCATGTTCGGACGCGTCCGTCTGGACTACGAACTCTCGTGAGTAGTCCCCGACTAGGTCCAGTTGACTTTCTTCGGCTGGTTTTTGGAGGTTAACTCCGTGAGGGGGGCTACGATGCTGCCGTACCCCTTGATGAACCGTCGGTAGTACCCCGTGAGCCCTAGAAACGCACGTACTTCCGTCTGGGTCGTGGGGGCCTCCCAGGCCACGATTGCATCGATCTTGGGCTGGAGGGGGGCTACGAGGCCGCTTCCGACCTGGTGCCCGAGGTAGACTACGGACCCTTGTCCGATCTGGCACTTGCTCGCCTTAATGGTGAGACCGGCCCTTCTCAGGGCCGTCAGCACCGCCCAGAGGTGCTGGAGGTGCTCGGGCCAGTGGGAACTGTACACTGCGATATCGTCCAGATACGCAGCGCTGAACTCCTCCAACCCCGCCAGTACCTGGTTCACCAGTCTTTGGAAGGTGGCGGGGGCGTTCTTCATCCCGAAGGGCATCACCCGGAAATGGTAGTGACCATCCGGGGTGGAAAACGCGGATCTTTCCTTGGCTCTCTCGGTGAGGGCGATCTGCCAGTATCCACTGGTCAGGTCGAACGTGCTAAGGAAGCGAGCAGCCCCGAGGCGATCGATAAGCTCGTCTGCTCGGGGGATGGGATGTGCATCAGTTCTGGTGACTGTGTTGAGCCCGCGGTAGTCAACGCAGAACCTCAGTTCGGGGACAGCTCCGGGGGCGGCTGCCTTCAGGACCAGGACCACAGGGCTAGCCCATGGGCTGTCAGAGGCTTCGACCACCCCGAGAGCTAGCATCTTTGATACCTCGGCCTTGATACAGGCCCGGACTCGGTCAGGGATGCGGTAGGCTCTGTGCCGTACCGGTGGGCTGTCCCCGGTGTCCACGTCGTGGACGCACCAGTTGGTGACGCCGGGGGTGAGGGAGAAGAGGTCCGAGAACTGTCCCAACAACCGGCGACAGTCCTCGTGCTGCTCGGGAGAGAGGGAGGAGGAGAGACTCACCCCCTCTACGGAGCCATCATTTTCCTTCGCACACAGGAGATCAGGGAGAGGCTCCGTTTCTTCTTCTTCTCCATCGTCCGTGGCGAGGAGCAAGCTCAACTCGGACCGGGCGAAGTGGGGCTTGAGGCGGTTCATGTGAAGGACCCGCAAGGGGTTCCGGGGGGACTTTATATCAATGAGGTAGGTCACCTGGCTCTTACGTTCCACCACCTTGAAGGGCCCTGTCCACTTGTCTTGCAGGGTACAGGGCTCCACGGGGGCCATCACCCAGACCTGTTGTCCGGGCTGAAACTCGACCAGAGTGGCATTCTGGTCATACCACCGTTTCATTTCTTCTTGACTGGCCTCGAGGTTGGCCTCGGCCAGTTCTCTGAACTTCCTCGTCTGGTTCCGGAGGGTCAGAATGTATCGAAACACATCGGGAGGGGGCTCTGGGGCCGCCGTCTCCCACCCTTCCTTGACCAGGGTGAGGGGTCCCCTGACGGGGTGCCCGTAGAGGAGCTCGAAGGGGCTGAACCCCAGGGACTTCTGGGGGACTTTGCGGTATGCGAAGAGGAGACAGGGAAGGAGGATGTCCCACTTACGCCTCAGGGGCTCTTCGAGACCCATGATCATTCCCTTGAGGGTCCGGTTGAATCGCTCCACCAGACCATTACCCTGGGGGTGATATGGGATGGTAAATTTGTACGTCACCCCACATTGTTGCCACAGGGACTTCATGTATTTGGAGATGAAGTTGGTCCCTCGGTCGCTGATGACTTCTCGGGGGAATCCCACCCGGGAGAAGATGGCCATAAGGGCCCGCCCCACTACGGGGGCGGTCACCGTTCGGAGGGGAATGGCTTCGGGGTATCGGGTGGCATGGTCCACCAAGACAAGGATAAAGCGGTGCCCCAAGGAGGTCCGGGGGTCGAGGGGGCCCACGATGTCGATTCCCACCCTTTCAAAGGGGGTACTGACCACGGGGAAGGGTTGGAGGGGGGCCTTGCGCTTCCCCCCGCTCTTTCTGCTGGACTGACACGTGGGGCAGGACTTACAGTGGGCCTCCACATCGGAGCGCATGCCCGGCCAGTAAAAGTGGGTGACTAGGCGGTGATAGGTTTTGTCTTGACCCAAGTGTCCCGCTAGGGGCACATCGTGGGCCAAGTTCAGGAGAAAGCCGCGGAAGCGTAGGGGTACCACCAGCACTCGGGCTGACCCTAGCTCGGCGGACTTTTGTTCGCTATACAAGAGGCCGTTTTCCCAATAGACAGAGTGGGAGCCGGACTGGTCACCGGCGGCCTGGGCGGCGGCCTGCTGCCGCGGCCCAACCAAGGATGGACAGGAGGTCTGTTCTAGGCAGAATTCTTCTCGGGACGGTCCTCCTTCCTGGCGCCACTGGGCCAGCTCAGGAAGATCGTCCAAGCGCGGGGTCGGTTCGACATCGGCCCGAGGGGCCCTGCGTCGGGGGGGAAGCTCTCCCCGGGGAATAGCTCAGGGGTCTCAGGGGATTCAGGGACCTCGGGGTCCTCGGGGGTAGCCGGTGCCACCTCTACGGTCGCCCCTTTGGGGGTGGTCCTTCGGGCGGTCATGGACCGGGTGCTCACACAGGCCCACTCGGGCAGGCCCACCATCTCCAAGTGGGTCCTTTTCTCAACCCGCTGCCATGGGGAGCTCTCTAGATCGTTGCCGAGCAGGCAGTCCACGGGCATGTCTGAGCGGACCGCCACTCGTAACTCTCCGGAGACGCCCCCCCATTCGAACGGGACTTGAGCTATCCGGCAGGTGCGGACGGAGTTATCGGCTGCGATCACCCTGCAGGAGATGTGGGGAACAATCTGGGCTTCGGTGACGAGGTGCCGTTTGACGGCGGTGATACTGGCCCCAGTGTCTCGGAGCGCCCCTATGTGGTGGCCATTGACAGTCACCTGCTGTCGGTATTTCTCTGTGTTGTCGGGTAGGGGGGCTCCTGGGACCATCTCCCTATCACCCAGGCAGACTAACATCATCGCTGCGGGGTCCGCTCCCTCGAACTCTTCCTCCCCCTCCTCTTCTAGGGCTACTGAGGTGATGTGGCGCACTGGGGGCCCTGTAGCGGCGGGCTTCTTGGACAAAGGGCATCGGGGGTCATTGGCATAGTGCCCTGGTTGCTGGCAATGGAAGCAGGTTTGGCTGACCCGGGGCCCTGGCTTAGCTGGGGGGAACCCTGCGCGCGCTGTGGGAGGCGAGGTGCCAGGCTGGTTTCTGGGGGGACTGCGCGGGGACCCTACCTGGGATCCCCTCTGTCTATTCTGACTCCCCCCTCCCCTCTGGCGGGAAGATCCCTGTTCATTTCGGCCAGAGTCTCCCCCGGGCCCCCGGGGTACTCTGGTGCTCACCCAGCGATCGGCCTCGACAGCCAGTTTCCGTGGGTCAGCCAACTTGCTGTCCAGGAGGTGCTGTCGGAGTTCCACAAAGCAATTCAGGGACAAATGTTCATACGCAATGAGGTCGATGAGTCCCTCAAAGGTGGATACTTTGCTGCCCTTGATCCACCCTTCCAGGGCCCGGCTGTAGAAATTGACATATTCTACCCATGTGGTGCCGGGGATCTTCTTGCATTCTCGGAAGCGTTGGCGGTACATTTCTGGGGTGAGCCCGTACCTTGTGAGGAGGGCCTCTTTCATGTGGCTGTAGGAGGTCTGTTCAGCAGACGGTAGGTCGAGTAGGGTGTCTCTCCCCTCACTCAGGAATCGACCCCACAGCCCAGTTCCCCAATCTTTCTGCGGAACTCGGTGGGAGGTCATGGCGACCTCGTAGGCCTTGAACCATTGCTGGATGTCATCGTTTTTGTTATATTCTTTGACCACATCCTTGGGGATGTGGACCTTGGGTTCCACCGGGGGAACGGACTCTCGGGTCGCTGCTGTTCGGTTGTCTTCGTTCTGTGGTAAATAAATAAATAATACCCTATTTTTGAATGTATAAATGAATAACAGATAGCTCAATAAATAAGAGTCAAGATTCGAGGTAGTAGGAGTTTCGCAGGTTTATTACAGCATAAAGGACAGGAACAGGACAACCTGCATGGGAATAGGATGGCAGGGCCCAGCAGCGCTGCTGGTGTCAGGAGCGGGACAAGGGGAACGGAGGACTTTTTTAATAACAGTGCATGAGCATATATACATAACGCAAACACATAGCATTACATTGCAATAGGCGTAGCAGTGGGTGGAGCAAAAGGCGTGACGCGTAGCAGTCGCGAAAGATAAGGGTGAAAAGAGGTGTAACAGGGCGTATACATAGACATGTGATGCAAACGTAACAGAATATGTCATGAATGGGGCGGAAACCATGGAGGGGGCTACCTAAGGAGCCGGGACCTCTAACCTGATGGTGCGCGCAAACTAGCAATGACGTATCACTAGGAGAAGCTGGGGGCTATGAACTCTGTGCTAAGAGCAGAGACTGAAGTCTGGAGAGTCAGGGCGACATGTACCTAAACAGTATCTAGTATCTGATGTTTAGAGAACATGTTGATATAAACTAGAAGTCAGGAGAGGAAAGGCTAACTTGATTCTAAGACTGGACCATGCATTATTCTACATGTAGTGCGTGATGAAGAATACTAAATGACCATTAAATGCAGTATTTCTCTAACGTGGAGCCGAAAAGGCTAGACAATGACGGAAACTATTGATGCGATTCAGTAGCTGAGGAATGCAGAGAAGGAGGACTGAACTAATAACTGGAATCATAACATATTCTTGGCAGACTCAAAGGCTGAGCCAGGCTGAACCGGGCACTGCGAGGCAGGAAGTAAGTGAAGGGTCGAGGATACAGGTGGGGGCTGTATCGCTCCTCAGCGAGGTTTCAGGAGACAGGAGCTGAATCTGGTGTCCAGGCCCTTTTGAGGCCTAGAAACGGGGACTTTATAATGGAATAACGGGTACACTGAGAAACGTGGCAACGTAGCTTTACATAGGCCTGATATTCGTAGTATTCACGAGAACTGGAAACTGGCATACTAGAGGTGGACACAACTATAATTGTGTCTTGAATCGAACATGGGGAATGCATATGCATATTAATCATGCACACATAACATATGATGGATGACACGTAGTGACACAGAACATGGCAAAATTTACTTTTCCACATTCCCTCCTTGTCACTACGTTTCCATCAGGAAACATCAATATTCATGATACCATCTATCATTTCATACAGTATCATTTGCTCGTCTCGAATTATCCTGGAACGGGATTTAGAACGGGGCTTGGGACTAGGAATACAAGAGGTAGCACAAATGCCGCAAATCGCAGGGCCACATTGTATACAGAGACAGCAGCTGAATATGATCGCTACTGCAATACCTAGGAAGGACAATATTTTCCATCCCCATGCGGAAATTATATTCCAGAACCAACCGGACCATGTCCAGGTGCCTGGATCTTGGTGTATCAGATGGGCAATTTTATGGAGTCTGGTTATAGCTGAATAAACAGACGGTGCGTTATTTGGAATGAAAATGCAGCAACTAGATCCGATGACTCTACAGGCCCCGCCCCTATTGGCCAGTATGACGTCAAGGACGAGACGATTCTGTAAAACGACAAATCTCATAGCAGATTGCTCTTCAGTTAAATTACCTAGAGCAGAAGCAGTCTCATTGACTACTGCTTCAAGGGTTCTGGTTAACCTACGGATTAGCTTACTATTCTGGATAGGTCCGATAAAGAAAAAGAAACCTCTGTTGAAATCTGTATACTGTTCTAGAGCAGTTTCAGTATAATCGACAATTGGGGACTCCCTTCTATGTCTAATGTGTACTAGATGTGTGTTTCTGTGATAATCAGGTGGGGCTAGGAAAACTGGTGGCAGTAGGAAGGCAATATAACAGGTTCCCTCCCAATCGAGGGGCAGACGAACATATGCAGTTTGACCACAAATAAAATAAGAATGACGTGAAGCTTTGAAAATAGATTTCCCACTGTCACTATACTTGACAATAGTAGTACAATCACTATGTCCTACATGTACGGAACCATTATTTCGGACACATAATTCGCCTTTAACTGGTAGTACTGAAATAGCAGGTAAGTCTGGAGTGGAATCAGACTGAACATTCAGGACCATGAAATTCGACGAATAATTACCTAAATTATACACTTCATTTTCTAGATCTAACCCGGTTCTGTGAGGGAGACCTTGCTTGTCTGGAAAACATGTACTGTTAAGAAAAGACATATCTGTTGAGGATGACGTTAACGTGGACCATGCTCCACACGAACCATTATGTGAAAATGGATAAGAAAAAAGTGGCAGAACTCCCTTCGGTGTCTGGAAAGGGGGGAGTCGACCACACACCCAACAATTAGTGGCATTGCTGGTCTGGTGTGAGTAATGTAACATGCGGATGAATGAATTATTTCGCATAGCGAGGCGGTAAGAGAGTTCATGAGGAGGTAGGTCACTAAACATGTGCTCTACAGTAGCATTAGCAGACTTATTTACATGAGAAACTGGGAAATACAGGTAAAATGCATAACTGGTGCAGGAAATCATAATGCTGAGAAATAATATGAAACATAGAAAAATGATACATCGGATTGAGTTTTGACTGACTCTCTCACTATGGGGGTCTATTTTATACATGTCAGAAACAGTCTAACCGTTTCACCTAGGGGAGGACTTAGACAATCAAAGTGACTGACTTATTTTACTAGACCTTAACTTGAGTTTATACTCCTGTTGCGGAGTTTTCTCTAACAGGGGGGGTGTAGTAACATTGTCATTTGCGGGACAGTCCTTGAGAACAATGCTTTGGCAATCCTTCAAATCCTGGGAAATGTTCTTTAAGACGGGTTTCAGTCCATTAAGCTTTTTTATATGAGAAAGGTGCACCCAGCCTTTGCGACCTTCCAACTTCACGGCTGTACGGGTGGTGAGGAGGACCTGTCGGGGCTCTTTCCAGCGAGGCTCCAGCGGACTTGATCTGTCAAAATTCCTCACCAACACCATGGATCCTGGAACGATTTCATGCGGTGCCACCTCGGTATTGTCTGGAAATGCGGCGGCAACCTGTGAACGACATGAGTTGAGGGCAGACATCAAGGAAGCTAGGTAATCTGTCAGCATATTACTTGAAACATCGGTAATACTTCGGGGTCTAGGAGTACCCCACATGTTAGGGGGGCGGCCGAAAACGACCTCATACGGGGACAGACCTGATCTGGAATGTGCGACCATGCGCATATAAAATAAAGCGACTGGCAGAGCTACTAGCCAGTCCACACCTTTCTCTTTACACACTTTGGCAATTCGGATTTTCAGGGTCTGGTTATGTCTCTCTACGAGACCGGCTGCTTCAGGATGGCGTACACAATGGAACTTCCACTGGTACCCCAACAAAAGGGAAACATGTTTCATCAACTCAGATGAGAATGGCTGGCCGTTGTCAGAATATACGACTCTAGGGAGTCCATAACGGGGGAAGAACTCACGAACCAACTGCTTAGCAGTGGTCGCGGCTGTGTAATCTGGGACTGGATATGCTTCTGTCCACCTGGACAAAGCGCATACAACTACAAGGACATACTTGAAACCTCGACATCGCTCCATCTGAATATAATCCATCTGGAGGACTTCAAAAGGGTGGTCAGGGGGCTGGAATCCACCTTGTTCCACCGGGACACTTTTACCTGGATTAAACTGACAACATATCATACAGGTACGGACTTTCTGCTTGGCTGCAGCTCGTAAATGTTTGTTGAACCAAATGTTCTGGATACTGTCTAACATAGCTTTTTCTCCTAAATGTGCTGGACTATGTGCGGTATTAATAATGACTTGAACCATAGAGTCGGGGAGAAACCAGGTGGCTCTACCCTTCGTTAACCATCCTTGATCTGTCTGGACCCCTCCTTGTTCGGACCATTTCTTGATTTCATCAGGAGTAGCATGTAACTGTATGTCTATGACATCTTGTGTAGGGTCCTTAACTGTCATACATGTGGTCGGATCTGGAGTATGTGTCTGATTAACTGGAATGTCTGGAGTCTGTGCTGTAAGCTTGGCTGTGCGATCTGCTAGATCATTACCTTGGGAAATAATGTCAGTAACTTTCGTATGTGCTTTGCACTTCATGATAGCGATAGATGTCGGTAAATGTATGGCATCTAACAGAGCTTGAATAAGGAGACCATGCTGAATCTTGGTGCCATGAGAAGTCATGAAACCTCTCTCCTGCCAGAGCACTCCGAAGTCGTGTACAACTCCAAATGCGTAGCGTGAATCTGTGTAAACATTAACTTTCAAGTTCTTGGCGTGTATACAGGCTTGTGTCAGAGCAACTAGCTCTGCTGCTTGAGCAGACAGGGTGTCAATGCGGTGTGTCTCAATAACTTCAGTATCAGTAGTCACTGCATACGCGGCGACTAGTTCTCCTGTACTTGTTCTCATACATGAACCATCCACATAAAGTGTCAGGTCGGGGTCTGGTAACGGAATATCTGTCAGATCTTGTCTTGGCTTTGTCGTAATGTTAACTACTTCCACACAGTCATGTGTGGCAGAATTCGGAGTAACTGATGGTAACAGTGTAGCAGGATTTAAAATGTTGCAGCGTCTGATTTCTATGTGTGGCTGGAACAGTGTCAATTCATAACCTGTTAAACGTGCAATTGTCAAGTGCTGAGTCTGTGTTCGGTTTAAAAGAACTTCCACGGAATGTGGAACTTGTACTGTCAAGGTATGTCCTAAGACTATGGAATCACTTTGTCTGATAGCTAGGGCTGCGGCTGCAACTGACTTGAGGCACGCAGGCAGAGCCTGGGCCACTGGATCTAATGTGCTCGAAAAATAAGCACATGGCTTGTATTGTCCTGCTTGATCTTGTGTGAGAACAGATAATGCTGTACCTTCGCGTTCAGTAACGAAAAGTGTAAAAGGCTTACTGTAGTTCGGTGTCGCTAGAACTGGAGCTTGGCATAAAGCTTTCTTTAACTCATTGAAACAGAGTGTATGTTCAGATGTCCAAGGGAGAACAGTCGATACGGCTGCCTCCTGTGTCGTTAACTGTATCAGTGGTTTGGCTAGAAATGCATACTGAGGAATCCATTGTCTGCAGTAAGAAGTAAGGCCAATAAAAGCACGTACCTCCTTCTGGGTCTTGGGCTGAGGAAGACTCGCTATTAACTGGATACGGTCTGGTGTCAACTGCCTACCCCTCTTGGACAGTAAGTGTCCTAAGTAGACCACTTGCTGGACACAGAATTGAAGCTTAGAAGGGGACACCTTGTGCCCCATCTCGGCTAGGAAATACAAGACTGTAAGGGATGCTCGCTCGCAAGCACGTTCAGAACGGGCTGTGATCAGGAGATCATCGACATACTGGAGCAGGGCAGTGTCAGTTGGCATGTGAATGTTGTCTAGTTGTCTCTTAAGTGCTTGACTGTAAATACTAGGACTTTCTGTGAAACCTTGAGGAGCTCGTGTGAACATATAGCTCCTTCCATTTAAACAAAATCCGAAAAGGAACTGGCTGTCTGGATGAATAGGGACACTAAAAAATGCGTTCTTGAGGTCTATGACAGTGAAGAACGTGGCTTCGGAATCAATGGCTGTTAATAGGGAAGAGATGTCTGGGACAACTGGGTATTGCGGAATAATACATTTATTAAGTTCTCGTAGGTCAATCACTAATCGATATACTGGGGGTGCATTTGGATCAGTACGTTTCATGACTGGAATGATCGGAGAATTACATACATTGGAGTCAGTTTCTACAACCACTCCTTGAGCCATGAGCTCGTCAATAATTTTGGATAAGGCTGCTACAGCCTCAGGTGGCAATCTGTACTGTCTGATTCGTGGTAACACTACACCTGGCTTGAGAGTCACACGATAGGGTGTGATTTGCATATAACCAACATCAGTTGGACCTTGCGCCCATAGATGCTGTGGAACATTAGACAGTCTTGAATCAAATCTCGTAATACATAGTGACCCTTAAAGTCACGTAGGAACAATCGTATTCCCTCTGGGGAACAGCATATAACTGCACCTAACTCTTTCAGTGTCTTAATGCCTAATAGATTTTCTGGACATGACTTAGTAAGTAACAGATCAGTAGTACGGGACAATGGACCTACTTCTAGAGTAACTGGCTTTGAAATCTCATTTACGATAGGTTTTCCTGAAAATCCAAGGGAAACATTTCTTGAGCCTGAGAGCGGAGCCCCTGGAACTTCGGCGTGACTAATTGTGGTCCTACTTGCCCCTGTATCAATCAAGAACTTTCTGTCTTTCCCTAATACTTGACTGTGAACATAGGGACCTTCTTGATCTACAGGTATCTCGATGAGAGGCAAGCCTACCTCCCTCTCTAGGCTGTTTCATGAATACTGCTGGTACTCTGGATACTCAGACTGTGCATACTGGTACATCTGCTGTGTAACGTGCTGTGTTGCAGCGATGGGCTGCGGTGCTGTAACTGTCTGTGGTGCATTCTGTGGCCGAGGAATCTGTGAAACTTGTTCTTGTCTAGGCGGACGTGGTCTTTCTTTAGTCTTACCAGTAGCTATGTTGTGTTTCAGAACTGCACACTCGTTTATAAAATGACCTGGCTGTTTACAATAATTGCAGTTCCCTTTAACGGGAGCTGCAGGATGACTGGCTTGATTTGGACCCCTCTTCTGACTGTCTTGAGGAACAGATTGTGCAACTAGTACTTTCATTTTCGTGTCTTTCATACGTTTTCTTTCATGTTCTTGCTCTTCTCTGATTCTATTCTGGTGGTATTGGAGCATCTGCAGCATCTGGGACGGGGTATTAGCTTGCCAGGTACTTTCGACTTTCAGAACTCGATTTTTAATTTGTGGACTTGAATTCTCGACTAATTTAGTAACAAAAAGGTGAGGGTATGACTCACTACTTGTCTTGAGGCCACTGTTGATGCTAAAACATTTCTCAAATCTAGAATAAAAATCACTAATATCTTCATCTTGCTTCTGTTTACAGGCTGAGATTGCATCCCAGTCTTCTTTTCTAGTTGTCAATAATCTGGGTAAAACTTGAATCAATAATTCAGGTAATTCTTTACATTTATCCCCGAGACCGGTACCTGGTACTCGTGCCTTGTCTTCAGCTTCTAGAACTGCCCAATCGATCTTTTTCTCTCCCACCTCCCATTCTTTTTCCTTGAGCTTTTCATACACCCCTGCGGGCAGCAGAACCTTTAACATTTTAATTATATCTGGATACGTGTATTCTCCCATACGGAGCATGTCTTTTAATTCTCTATGGAACCCTGCTGGATCTTTGTCATGACAGGGAATTAATTTCTTCATCTCCAGAAGTTCCATCTTTGTAATTGGAGTGTATACAAACACTCGTTCTAGTTCGCCACCCGTTCCTCTAACTGGGTGGACTTCTCGTAACGGATTCTGTCTCTCCATGTAAAATGGTTTACTTTCTGGGGGTGAGACATGAACAAAATGCGGGTTCAGAAACGTTCTATATTTGTGACGCTGTTCTAGAATGACACTAATTAAATCGGTACCTAGACCTTTCCATCTATACTGGAGTAACTCGTTCAGGATATCATGTAACGGGCCTGGATCAGAGTGTTGACCCTCATACAATGTAATGAGGTACTGGATCATATACATACCCACCAGTCGTTGCTCGGCTGGGGGCAGTTTCAGAAACATTTGTGCCACTATTTCGTCTGGAAAAGTGGTAGAATCAGTAATCCATCGGACTGCTGATCGGGCTAGTTCTTGTTCATGCATGGTACTTAACTCACTGTAACCGATTCGTGATTTCAGAATGTGATCGGTAGCTTGAAACACTTGTTCTAGTGAACCTTGTTCTGGTGCTGGATGATGGAAAGTAGACTTGGGTGCTAGACGTAAATGGCGATCTGGAAATCTGGGTTTTCCTACATACGCTATTCTGGCGGGATCCTCGTCCTCTACCTCTTCGGTATCAGAGTTACTTTCTTTCTCGCTTACTTGTGCTGCTTTACGTTGATCGCGTAACCTTATTATTTCTTTACGGATTTTCTTGTACATACTCTCCACAGCACCGACGGTCTTGTGCTTACCCTCGGCTATATTATCACTCCACCTTGTCAGGGTTCTCATTTCAGCCGGATCTTTAGACGGGTAATCTTGTTCTCTTATTAGACAATTGATCAGAAACTTTAATATCATGAGCTGGATCTCGGCTTTCCTTTGAGACATGGCCTCGCTAATGCTTTCTGGATCATCCCCTGTACGGATGAAACGATATATTCTGTCTAGATCTTCTTTCATATTCGGTAAGGTGACTAGATACTCGGTCACCTTTCTTACGCGGAATGAATATAGAACCATATTATCCTCGCCTGGGACTGGATCATAGCCGCATTCGGCAAGGGATTTTCTTATTTCTGCTACAGTCTGATGTCTGGGCGTACGCTGTGACGCTTGTGCATGTAATTCGGCTGTCGTTAAACGCCTGTGTGGCGGCGGGGTTTGAGGAGGACCTCCTCCTGCGGCCCCTAAACTAGGGTCGTCTACTGAGGCTCTTCGTCCTGGCAGAGTGGGAAATGGAAATGCAGGCTGGACTTGTATGGCGGGCTGGACCGGGGGGACTGTAGCAGGTACTCCGGTGTCTGGAGGAGCGGGAAGTGCCTGATTTACAGGGACTGGCGGAGCGCGAACAGGATTTGCATATTCTGGGACTGTGTCGTCCAAATAGGACGAAATAAAAATATCAGCTGCGGTCTGTTTGTGACGTAGCTTGGTCGGAACTAATGGTGGCGGGAAATTACTGGATGCCTCTGGGGTCGCTTTTGGCAAGCCCTCGGCAAAGAGAGGATACATACCCCTAATAAGGGCATGCCTCTGTCTGTCTGACTGTTCGGCTTTGACTTGTTCACCTATCTCGATTAGTTCTTTTTCTTGTGCTCGTTCTAAGGATTCTCTACTTAATTCTGACTTTCTGATTTCCTTTTCAGTTCTTTTATGAGCTTCTTTACGCCATAACTCGATGGCATCTTTCTGTGACTGTCTGGCTTTCTTTTTCCATAATGCTTCTTCTACTCGCATGATGCACTCGGCATCCCATGTACCCGATACGGGCCATCTATACTTTTCTTCTAACTGTTTGGTATACTCTACCCATAAATCTAGATACAGTATGGCGCTTATGCCATGCTTCTGATACATAAAATGACCTGGACTGTCCCTAGGCGGAACTGGAACTGCTGCTTCCAGCAGACCCTTTCTGGTTTTTAACTGACGTAATTTCGAAAAGAGCGGCATGACTGAACTATAATCTAGACACAATACAATACACAATAAACACGATACTTATTCCCCATTCATACCACGACATTAAAATACATGAAGAACATTTAAAAATAACAGTTCGAACAGAATACTACCTGGAATACGGAACACAGAATACATGAATTTTCTCGAGAACAGAACTGACTAGAACAGGAACTAGATGCACTGCTGAAACAGTACGAAACTTACCGGTCTCATAAAGAGACACGTCAGGACCCGCATCCACCGAAGTGGACACTTCGTTTGTGGGTCTGTGTACCACCAACCCACGGACCAGAGTCAATTAGATTGACCCTGTCTAGATACCACCCCAGTAACGGTACTCACCGGGCAGCAAGAACGGAAGGCCTCGGACTGGACTGGACTGCTTCGATACCGGACGGACGACGAACTTCGGACTTCAGTTACGGGTGGACCTCCGGATACCTCGGACCTTGGACTCTTGGCTTGGGCTCTGGTCGGGACTCGCCGCGTTCCTCCACCGTCTCGTTTGGATGCTGGACCGCCTCCTCCGTCTCCTCCGTGGGCCTGAGGGATACTTGAAGCAGAAATATCTGCCGGTGCGCAGAAGGGTTCCGTCACGACTGCAGAGGGTCAGGGGGTCGGCGTGGCTTCACCGACGCGTGGGGAAAGGGCAAGTCCCTGTTCGGGCGCCATTATGTGGTAAATAAATAAATAATACCCTATTTTTGAATGTATAAATGAATAACAGATATCTCAATAAATAAGAGTCAAGATTCGAGGTAGTAGGAGTTTCGCAGGTTTATTACAGCATAAAGGACAGGAACAGGACAACCTGCATGGGAATAGGATGGCAGGGCCCAGCAGCGCTGCTGGTGTCAGGAGCGGGACAAGGGGAACGGAGGACTTTTTTAATAACAGTGCATGAGCATATATACATAACGCAAACACATAGCATTACATTGCAATAGGCGTAGCAGTGGGTGGAGCAAAAGGCGTGACGCGTAGCAGTCGCGAAAGATAAGGGTGAAAAGAGGTGTAACAGGGCGTATACATAGACATGTGATGCAAACGTAACAGAATATGTCATGAATGGGGCGGAAACCATGGAGGGGGCTACCTAAGGAGCCGGGACCTCTAACCTGATGGTGCGCGCAAACTAGCAATGACGTATCACTAGGAGAAGCTGGGGGCTATGAACTCTGTGCTAAGAGCAGAGACTGAAGTCTGGAGAGTCAGGGCGACATGTACCTAAACAGTATCTAGTATCTGATGTTTAGAGAACATGTTGATATAAACTAGAAGTCAGGAGAGGAAAGGCTAACTTGATTCTAAGACTGGACCATGCATTATTCTACATGTAGTGCGTGATGAAGAATACTAAATGACCATTAAATGCAGTATTTCTCTAACGTGGAGCCGAAAAGGCTAGACAATGACGGAAACTATTGATGCGATTCAGTAGCTGAGGAATGCAGAGAAGGAGGACTGAACTGATAACTGGAATCATAACATATTCTTGGCAGACTCAAAGGCTGAGCCAGGCTGAACCGGGCACTGCGAGGCAGGAAGTAAGTGAAGGGTCGAGGATACAGGTGGGGGCTGTATCGCTCCTCAGCGAGGTCTCAGGAGACAGGAGCTGAATCTGGTGTCCAGGCCCTTTTGAGGCCTAGAAACGGGGACTTTATAATGGAATAACGTGTACACTGAGAAACGTGGCAACGTAGCTTTACATAGGCCTGATATTCGTAGTATTCACGAGAACTGGAAACTGGCATACTAGAGGTGGACACAACTATAATTGTGTCTTGAATCGAACATGGGGAATGCATATGCATATTAATCATGCACACATAACATATGATGGATGACACGTAGTGACACAGAACATGGCAAAATTTACTTTTCCACAGTTCCGGGCCTTTAGTTCTATTTCCAATACGCTGCGCTCGTGCTCCAGCTGGAGCTTCTTTCCGTCATGTTCTCGCTGGAGTTTCTTCTCCTCCAGTTCTCCTTGCAGCCTCAGCTGCTCGATGGCTAGCTTTTTCTCGGCCAGCTTGAGTTCTACCTCCATCTTCAAACGGGCTAGTTCTAGCTCGTGGCTTCTGTTGCGTTCTCGGTCGGTCATCTCTTCTCGAGATAGACCTCTCTCTGTGCTGTGAGTCCGCGTCGGGGACTCTGCTCTTTCTTGCTCTGGGGCGTGGGTTTTGATCCGGGGTGCTCCCCCTCCATCGGCTTCTGTCGGTGCTGGAGGTTGGGCTCCGGTCTCCATCCAGGCTGTTAGAGCTTGTTGAAAGTCCTCTTTGGTGTTTAGTCCCGTTGTCGGGATTTGGCGATTTATGCAAAACTGCTTCAGCTGCCGGTGTGTATAATCTCCCAGAAGTTCCATCTGGAAGGTGGTTTCGTCGTTGGTGATGCTCATGGTTGCTCTTCGTTCGGGTAGTGTGTCAGTGCTGTACGATCCCTAGACGTAGGTTCTTATCGCGACGCTGCCACCAATGTTAGAAGGGGCGATCTCAGAGGGCCAGGTTGTGCTCACCCCGACACCCCAAGACCCACCTCTTCCCCAGAACTTGCCGAGTCTTGATTGTGAGGTCCTCACCGGGGAGGACTTCGGGTCTAGGATCGTACACACGGAGCTCACACCACACTATGAACAGACACCACACCGTTGGATTCTAGTAACAAGTTCTTTATATAAGTAATAGACGAAGGAAGCACTCTTATATACACGGTGGTCGAGGGACCACAAAGTCTTTGAGGATTCGGGAAGGGGGAAGCGGGACAGTCTTTTAGTCTCTGGGTCAGTACGAGGCGTACCCTACGCACAGCTCTCAATCCTCGAGCCGGGGGATACGGGATGGTGGTCGTACTGGCTGCCTCACCTCCATCGAGTCGGCTCGGTCGGGATGGTGGTCTCGATGGTCCAGCCGGACCAGAGTACTCCTCGAGCCGCGACGAGGTCAGCAGGGCTTGATCTGGAGAAGTTCGTGAGGAGCCGCAACAGCGTCAGCAGGGCTCGGATGGTTTGCAGGTTCAAGCTTGAGCCGCGACAGCGTCAGCAGGGCTCCGGTGGTCTTAGAGGTGGAGCCGCGTCAGCGTCAGCAGGGCTCCGATGGTACGAGTTCAGCTCGAGCCGCGACAGCGTCAGCAGGGCTCCGGTGGTCTTAGGGGTCGAGCCGCGACAGCGTCAGCAGGGCTCTGATGATTGCAGTTCAGCTCGAGCCGCGACAGCGTCAGCAGGGCTCAGGTGGTTCCGTTCCTTAGGGCGAAGAAGGAGCCGCAACAGCGTCAGCAGGGCTCAGAGGTTCAGGATGAGTCTTCTTAGGGTCAGCCGCGATCAGATCAGCAGGCTTCAGGTCCAAGATACAACTGCCCGCTAGTTGTCGGGCGGGCCCAGTTATAGTCCCTTTTCTCTTTGATCTCCGGACCCTCGCAGGCAGAGGTCTCCTGCCCGGGGGGGCTGGTCGTTGGCGAGGTCCGGCGGTTGGTTCTTTGATCCCTTTGAAAAAGGGGTCCGGGAATTCCCAGACGCCCAGCGGGTCTGGAGCCAGCCCTCGGGGAGGCCAGAGGGGTGATCGAAACTGGCCCACAGGGGAGGGCCAAAGGTGTGACAGAAACCAGCCCCTCAGGGGAGGCCGGAGGTGCCATCGAAACTCCCCGGCTTATCTCACTCGGGGAGCCCTTTACCCCCCATCCGGGACTGGCGCGCCTTTGGAGTCTGGGTTTCGCTGGGGCCGGGGTCACGCTAGGCCCAGGGAGACAGGGATGTCGGGAAGGGAAGATGGCGTCCGGGCCTTGTGGGGCATGCAAGGTTAGGCGCTCGGAGCCGGACGTGGAGCGGGAAAGGCAGGCCTGGTCGAAGTTCTAGGGGGATCTAGGCTTAACTGGAGTAGGACGACCAGGCTCGGGGTACAGGCTACACTAACGGGGAGGCTGCGCAGGGGACTCGGGGTACAGGCCTACGCTCACAGGGGGTGGAGGGACAGAGAAGGACCACGCCACGAGGCCGGGTCCAACACGCGTCCCCCCCAGCTGAAGGCGGGGAGAACTACCCATCCTCTTGGGGGTTCTCTTCGCTGAGGCGGAAGAATCGGGACAGGCCATCTGCGTTGGCGTGGTCAGAGCCAGGCCGGTGCTCAACAGTAAAGTCCATCCCCTGGAGGGAGATGGACCAGCGCAGCAATTTGGGATTCTCCCCTCTCATCTGCATTAGCCACCGGAGAGGTCGGTGGTCGGTCTGGACCCGGAAGTGAGTACCGAACAGGTAGGGCCTCAGCTTCTTCAGGGCCCAAACCACCGCGAAGGCCTCCCGCTCGATGGTGCTCCACCTTTGTTCTCGAGGGAGTAGCCTTCGGCTAATGAATGCCACTGGTTGGTCTAGGCCGTTCTCGTTCACCTGGGACAGGACTGCTCCGATGCCATGTTCGGACGCGTCCGTCTGGACTACGAACTCTCGTGAGTAGTCGGGGGCCTGTAGGATGGGGGCAGTGCACATGGCGTCTTTTAAAGTTTCGAACGCCTCTTGGCAGGCAGAGGTCCAGCTGACTTTCTTCGGCTGGTTTTTGGAGGTTAACTCCGTGAGGGGGGCTACGATGCTGCCGTACCCCTTGATGAACCGTCGGTAGTACCCCGTGAGCCCTAGAAACGCCCGTACTTCCGTCTGGGTCGTGGGGGCCTCCCAGGCCACGATTGCATCGATCTTGGGCTGGAGGGGGGCTACGAGGCCGCTTCCGACCTGGTGCCCGAGGTAGACTACGGACCCTTGTCCGATCTGGCACTTGCTCGCCTTAATGGTGAGACCGGCCCTTCTCAGGGCCGTCAGCACCGCCCAGAGGTGCTGGAGGTGCTCGGGCCAGTGGGAACTGTACACTGGGATATCGTCCAGATACGCAGCGCTGAACTCCTCCAACCCCGCCAGTGCCTGGTTCACCAGTCTTTGGAAGGTGGCGGGGGCGTTCTTCATCCCGAAGGGCATCACCCGGAAATGGTAGTGACCATCCGGGGTGGAAAACGCGGATCTTTCCTTGGCTCTCTCGGTGAGGGCAATCTGCCAGTATCCACTGGTCAGGTCGAACGTGCTAAGGAAGCGAGCAGCCCCGAGGCGATCGATAAGCTCATCTGCTCGGGGGATGGGATGTGCATCAGTTCTGGTGACTGTGTTGAGCCCGCGGTAGTCAACGCAGAACCTCAGTTCGGGGACAGCTCCGGGGGCGGCTGCCTTCGGGACCAGGACCACAGGGCTAGCCCATGGGCTGTCAGAGGCTTCGACCACCCCGAGAGCTAGCATCTTTGATACCTCGGCCTTGATACAGGCCCGGACTCGGTCAGGGATGCGGTAGGCCCTGTGCCGTACCGGTGGGCTGTCCCCGGTGTCCACGTCGTGGACGCACCAGTTGGTGACGCCGGGGGTGAGGGAGAAGAGGTCCGAGAACTGTCCCAACAACTGGCGACAGTCCTCGTGCTGCTCGGGAGAGAGGGAGGAGGAGAGACTCACCCCCTCTACGGAGCCATCATTTTCCTTCGCACACAGGAGATCAGGGAGAGGCTCCGTTTCTTCTTCTTCTCCATCGTCCGTGGCGAGGAGCAAGCTCAACTCAGACCGGGCGAAGTGGGGCTTGAGGCGGTTCACGTGGAGGACCCTCAAGGGGTTCCTGGGGGACTCTACGTCAATGAGGTAGGTCACCTGGCTCTTACGTTCCACCACCTTGAAGGGCCCTGTCCACTTGTCTTGCAGGGCACAGGGCTCCACGGGGGCCATCACCCAGACCTGTTGTCCGGGCTGAAACTCGACCAGAGTGGCATTCTGGTCATACCACCGTTTCATTTCTTCTTGACTGGCCTCGAGGTTGGCCTCGGCCAGTTCTCTGAACTTCCTCGTCTGGTTCCGGAGGGTCAGAATGTATCGAAACACATCGGGAGGGGGCTCTGGGGCCGCCGTCTCCCACCCTTCCTTGACCAGGGTGAGGGGTCCCCTGACGGTGTGCCCGTAGAGGAGCTCGAAGGGGCTGAACCCCAGGGACTTCTGGGGGACTTTGTGGTATGCGAAGAGGAGACAGGGAAGGAGGATGTCCCACTTACGCCTCAGGGGCTCTTCGAGACCCATGATCATTCCCTTGAGGGTCCGGTTGAATCGCTCCACCAGACCATTACCCTGGGGGTGATATGGGGTGGTAAATTTGTACGTCACCCCACATTGTTGCCACAGGGACTTCATGTATTTGGAGATGAAGTTGGTCCCTCGGTCGCTGATGACTTCTCGGGGGAATCCCACCCGGGAGAAGATGGCCATAAGGGCCCGCCCCACTACGGGGGCGGTCACCGTTCGGAGGGGAATGGCTTCGGGGTATCGGGTGGCATGGTCCACCAAGACAAGGATAAAGTGGTGCCCCAAGGAGGTCCGGGGGTCGAGGGGGCCCACGATGTCGATTCCCACCCTTTCAAAGGGGGTACTGACCACGGGGAAGGGTTGGAGGGGGGCCTTGCGCTTCTCCCCGCTCTTTCCGCTGGACTGACACGTGGGGCAGGACTTACAGTGGGCCTCCACATCGGAGCGCATGCCCGGCCAGTAAAAGTGGGTGACTAGGCGGTGATAGGTTTTGTCTTGACCCAAGTGTCCCGCCAGGGGCACATCGTGGGCCAAGTTCAGGAGAAAGCCGCGGAAGCATAGGGGTACCACCAGCACTCGGGCTGACCCTAGCTCGGCGGACTTTTGTTCGCTATACAAGAGGCCGTTTTCCCAATAGACAGAGTGGGAGCCGGACTGGTCACCGGCGGCCTGGGCGGCGGCCTGCTGCCGCGGCCCAACCAAGGATGGACAGGAGGTCTGTTCTAGGCAGAATTCTTCTCGGGACGGTCCTCCTTCCTGGCGCCACTGGGCCAGCTCAGGAAGATCGTCCAAGCGCGGGGTCGGTTCGACATCGGGCCGAGGGGCCCTGCGTTGGGGGGGGGGGAAGCTCTCCCCGGGGAATAGCTCATGGGTCTCAGGGGATTCAGGGACCTCGGGGTCCTCGGGGGTAGCCGGTGCCACCTCTACAGTCGCCCCTTCGGGGGTGGTCCTTCGGGCGGTCATCGACCGGGTGCTCACACAGGCCCACTCGGGCAGGCCCACCATCTCCAAGTGGGTCCTTTTCTCAACCCGCTGCCATGGGGAGCTCTCTAGATCGTTGCCGAGCAGGCAGTCCACGGGCATGTCTGAGCGGACCGCCACTCGTAACTCTCCGGAGACGCCCCCCCATTCGAACGGGACTTGAGCTATCCGGCAGGTGCGGACGGAGTTATCGGCTGCGATCACCCTGCAGGAGATGTGGGGAACAATCTGGGCTTCGGTGACGAGGTGCCGTTTGACGGCGGTGATACTGGCCCCAGTGTCTCGGAGCGCCCCTATGTGGTGGCCATTGACAGTCACCTGCTGTCGGTATTTCTCTGTGTTGTCGGGTAGGGGGGCTCCTGGGACCATCTCCCTATCACCCAGGCAGACTAACATCATCGCTGCGGGGTCCGCTCCCTCGAACTCTTCCTCCCCCTCCTCTTCTAGGGCTACTGAGGTGATGTGGCGCACTGGGGGCCCTGTAGCGGCGGGCTTCTTGGACAAAGGGCATCGGGGGTCATTGGCATAGTGCCCTGGTTGCTGGCAATGGAAGCAGGCTTGGCTGACCCGGGGCCCTGGCTTAGCTGGTGGGAACCCTGCGCGCGCTGTGGGAGGTGAGGTGCCAGGCTGGTTTCTGGGGGGACTGTGCGGGGACCCTACCTGGGATCCCCTCTGTCTATTCTGACTCCCCCCTCCCCTCTGGCGGGAAGATCCCTGTTCATTTCGACCAGAGTCTCCCCCGGGCCCCCGGGGTACTCTGGTGCTCACCCAGCGATCGGCCTCGACGGCCAGTTTCCGGGGGTCAGCCAACTTACTGTCCAGGAGGTGCTGTCGGAGTTCCACAAAGCAATTCAGGGACAAATGTTCATACGCAATGAGGTCGATGAGTCCCTCAAAGGTGGATACTTTGCTGCCCTTGATCCACCCTTCCAGGGCCCGGCTGTAGAAATTGACATATTCTACCCATGTGGTGCCGGGGATCTTCTTGCATTCTCGGAAGCGTTGGCGGTACATTTCTGGGGTGAGCCCGTACCTTGGGAGGAGGGCCTCTTTCATGTGGCTGTAGGAGGTCTGTTCGGCAGACGGTAGGTCGAGTAGGGTGTCTCTCCCCTCACTCAGGAATCGACCCCACAGCCCAGTTCCCCAATCTTTCTGCGGAACTCGGTGGGAGGTCATGGCGACCTCGTAGGCCTTGAACCATTGCTGGATGTCATCGTTTTTGTAATATTTTTTGACCACATCCTTGGGGATGTGGACCTTGGGTTCCACCGGGGGAACGGACTCTCGGGTCGCTGCTGTTCGGTTGTCTTCGTTCCGGGCCTTTAGTTCTATTTCCAATACGCTGCGCTCGTGCTCCAGCTGGAGCTTCTTTCCGTCATGTTCTCGCTGGAGTTTCTTCTCCTCCAGTTCTCCTTGCAGCCTCAGCTGCTCAATGGCTAGCTTTTTCTCGGCCAGCTTGAGTTCTACCTCCATCTTCAAACGGGCTAGTTCTAGCTCGTGGCTTCTGTTGCGTTCTCGGTCGGTCATCTCTTCTCGAGATAGACCTCTCTCTGTGCTGTGAGTCCGCGTCGGGGACTCTGCTCTTTCTTGCTCTGGGGCGTGGGTTTCGATCCGGGGGCTCCCCCTCCATCGGCTTCTGTCGGTGCTGGAGGTTGGGCTCCGGTCTCCATCCAGGCTGTTAGAGCTTGTTGAAAGTCCTCTTTGGTGTTTAGTCCCGTTGTCGGGATTTGGCGATTTATGCAAAACTGCTTCAGCTGCTGGTGTGTATAATCTCCCAGAAGTTCCATCTGGAAGGTGGTTTCGTCGTTGGTGATGCTCATGGTTGCTCTTCGTTCGGGTAGTGTGTCAGTGCTGTACGATCCCTAGACGTAGGTTCTTATCGCGACGCTGCCACCAATGTTAGAAGGGGCTATCTCAGAGGGCCAGGTTGTGCTCACCCCGACACCCCAAGACCCACCTCTTCCCCAGAACTTGCCGAGTCTTGATTGTGAGGTCCTCACCGGGGAGGACTTCGGGTCTAGGATCGTACACACGGAGCTCACACCGCACTATGAACAGACACCACACCGTTGGATTCTAGTAACAAGTTCTTTATATAAGTAATAGACGAAGGAAGCACTCTTATATACACGGTGGTCGAGGGACCACAAAGTCTTTGAGGATTCGGGAAGGGGGAAGCGGGACAGTCTTTTAGTCTCTGGGTCAGTACGAGGCGTACCCTACGCACAGCTCTCAATCCTCGAGCCGGGGGATACGGGATGGTGGTCGTACTGGCTGCCTCACCTCCGTCGAGTCGGCTCGGTCGGGATGGTGGTCTCGATGGTCCAGCCGGACCAGAGTACTCCTCGAGCCGCGACGAGGTCAGCAGGGCTTGATCTGGAGAAGTTCGTGAGGAGCCGCGACAGCGTCAGCAGGGCTCGGATGGTTTGCAGGTTCAAGCTTGAGCCGCGACAGCGTCAGCAGGGCTCCGGTGGTCTTAGAGGTCAAGCCGCGTCAGCGTCAGCAGGGCTCCGATGGTACGAGTTCAGCTCGAGCCGCGACAGCGTCAGCAGGGCTCCGGTGGTCTTAGGGGTCGAGCCGCGACAGCGTCAGCAGGGCTCTGATGATTGCAGTTCAGCTCGAGCCGCGACAGCGTCAGCAGGGCTCAGGTAGTTCCGTTCCTTAGGGCGAAGAAGGAGCCGCGACAGCGTCAGCAGGGCTCAGAGGTTCAGGATGAGTCTTCTTAGGGTCAGCCGCGATCAGATCAGCAGGCTTCAGGTCCAAGATACAACTGCCCGCTAGTTGTCGGGCGGGCCCAGTTATAGTCCCTTTTCTCTTTGATCTCCGGACCCTCGCAGGCAGAGGTCTCCTGCCCGGGGGGCTGGTCGTTGGCGAGGTCCGGCGGTTGGCTCTTTGATCCCTTTGAAAAAGGGGTCCGGGAATTCCCAGACGCCCAGCGGCTCTGGAGCCAGCCCTGGCGGAGGCCAGAGGGGTGATCGAAACTGGCCCACAGGGGAGGGCCAAAGGTGTGACAGAAACCAGCCCCTCAGGGGAGGCCGGAGGTGCCATCGAAACTCCCCGGCTTATCTCACTCGGGGAGCCCTTTACCCCCCATCCGGGACTGGCGCGCCTTTGGAGTCTGGGTTTTGCTGGGACCGGGGTCACGCTAGGCCCAGGGAGACAGGGATGTCGGGAAGGGAAGATGGCGTCTGGGCCTTGTGGGGCATGCAAGGTTAGGCGCTCGGAGCCGGACGTGGAGCGGGAAAGGCAGGCCTGGTCGAGGTTCTAGGGGGATCTAGGCTTAACTGGAGTAGGACGACCAGGCTCGGGGTGCAGGCTACACTAACGGGGAGGCTGCGCAGGGGACTCGAGGTACAGGCCTACGCTCACAGGGGGTGGAGGGACAGAGAAGGACCACGCCACGAGGCCGGGTCCAACAATTATACTATCTGGGACCTAGGTTCATCAGATCCAAGTTTCATTGGTATCTCCGACTGTTAGAAGGGGCGATCTCAGAGGGCCAGGTTATGCTCACCCGGTCACCCCCAGACCCACCTCTTCCACAGAACTTGCCAAGTCTTGATTGAAAGGTCCTTCGCCGGGGAGGACTTCGGGTCTAGGATCGTACACACGGAGCTCACACCACCCTATGAACAGACACCACACCGTTGTATTCTAGTAACAAGTTCTTTATATAAGCACTAAACGAAGGAAGCACTCTTATATACACCGTGGTCGAGGGACCACAAAGTCTTGGAGGATTCAGGAAGGGGGAAGCGGGACAGTCTTTTAGTCTCTGGGTCAGTACGAGGCGTACCCTACGCACAGCTCTCAATCCTCGAGCCGGGGGATACGGGATGATGGTCGTACTGGCTGCCTCACCTCCGTCGAGTCGGCTCGGTCGTGATGGTGGTCTCGATGGTCCAGCCGGACCAGAGTACTCCTCGAGCCGCGACGAGGTCAGGAGGGCTCGATCTGGAGAAGTTCGTGAGGAGCCGCGACAGCGTCAGCAGGGCTCGGGTGGTCTTAGAGGTCGAGCCGCGACAGCGTCAGCAGGGCTCCGATGGTTACAAGTTCAGCTTGAGCCACGACAGCGTCAGCAGGGCTCCGGTGGTCTGAGAGATCGAGCTGCGACAGCGTCAGCAGGGCTCCGATGGTTACAAGTTCAGCTCGAGCCGCGACCGCGTCAGCAGGGCTCAGGTAGTTCAGTTCCTTGAGGCGAAGAGGGAGCCGCGACAGCGTCAGCAGGGCTCAGAGGTTCAAGATGAGTTCTTCTTAGGGTCAGCCGCGATCAGATCAGTAGGCTTCAGGTCCAAGATACAACTGCCCGCTAGTTGTCGGGCGGGCCCAGTTATAGTCCTTTTGCTCTTTGATCTCCGGACCCTCGCAGGCAGAGGTCTCCTGCCCGGGGGGGCTGGTCGTTGGCGGGGTCCGGCGGTCGGCTCTTTGATCCCTTTGAAAGATGGGTCCGGGAATTCCCAGACGCCCAGCGGGTCTGGAGCCAGCCCTCGGGGAGGCCAGAGGGGTGATCGAACCTAGCCCACAGGGGAGGGCCAAAGGTGTGACAGATACCAGTCTCTCAGGGGAGGCCGGAGGTGCCATCGAAACTCCCTGACTTATCTCACTCGGGGAGCTCCTTACCCCCATCCGGGACTGGCGCGCCTTTGGAGTCTGGGTTTCGCTGGGGCCGGGTTCACGCTAGGCCCAGGGAGACAGGGATGTCGGGAAGGGAAGATGGCATCCGGGCCTTGTGGGGCATGCAAGGTTAGGCGCTCGGAGCCGGGCGTGGAGCGGAAAAGGCAGGCCTGGTCGAGGTTCTCGGGGGATCTAGGTTTACTTGGAGGGGGACGACCAGGCTCGGGGGACAGGCTTATGCTCACAGGGTGTGGAGGGACAGAGGTGAACCACGCCACGAGGCCGGGTCCAACACGCGTCCCCCCCAGCTGAAGGCGGGGAGAACTACCCATCCTCTTGGGGGTTCTCTTAGCTGAGGCGGAAGAATCGGGACAGGCCGTCTGCGTTGGCGTGGTCCGAACCAGGCCGGTGCTCCACAGTGAAGTCCATCCCCTGGAGGGAGATGGACCAGCGCAGCAATTTGGGATTCTCCCCTCTCATCTGCATTAGCCACCGGAGGGGTCGGTGGTCGGTCTGGACCCGGAAGTGAGTACCGAACAGGTAGGGCCTCAGCTTCTTCAGGGCCCAAACCACCGCGAAGGCCTCCCGCTCGATGGTGCTCCACCTTCGTTCTCGAGGGAGTAGCCTCCGGCTAATGAATGCCACTGGTTGGTCTAGGCCGCTCTCGTTCACCTGGGACAGGACTGCTCCGATGCCATGCTCGGACGCGTCCGTCTGGACTACAAACTCTCGTGAGTAGTCGGGGGCCTGTAGGATGGGGGCAGTGCACATGGCGTCTTTTAAAGTTTCGAACGCCTCTTGGCAGGCGGAGGTCCAGCTGACTTTCTTCGGCTGGTTTTTGGAGGTTAACTCCGTGAGGGGGGCTACGATGCTGCCGTACCCCTTGATGAACCGTCGGTAGTACCCCGTGAGCCCTAGGAATGCCCGAACTTCCGTCTGGGTCGTGGGGGCCTCCCAGGCCACGATTGCATCGATCTTGGGCTGGAGGGGGGCTACGAGGCCGCTTCCGACCTGGTGCCCGAGGTAGACTACGGACCCTTGTCCGATCTGGCCCTTGCTCGCCTTAATGGTGAGACCGGCCCTTCTCAGGGCCGTCAGCACCGCCCAGAGGTGCTGGAGGTGCTCGGGCCAGTGGGAACTGTACACTGCGATATCGTCCAGATACGCAGCGCTGAGCTCCCCCAACCCCGCCAGTACCTGGTTTACCAGCCTCTGGAAGGTGGCGGGGGCGTTTTTCATCCCGAAGGGCATCACCCGATAATGGTAGTGACCATCCGGGGTGGAAAAAGCGGATCTTTCCTTAGCTCCCTCGGTGAGGGCGATCTGCCAGTATCCACTGGTCAGGTCGAACGTGCTAAGGAAGCGAGCAGCCCCGAGGCGATCGATAAGCTCATCGGCTCGGGGGATGGGATGCGCATCGGTTCTGGTGACTGCGTTGAGCCCGCGGTAGTCATCGCAGAACCTTAGCTCGGGAACAGCACCGGGGGCGGCTGCCTTCGGAACCAGGACCACAGGGCTAGCCCATGGGCTGTCAGAGGCTTGGACCACCCCGAGAGCTAACATCTTTGATACCTCGGCCTTGATGCAGGCCCGGACTCGGTCAGGGACGCGGTAGGCTCTGTGCTGTACCGGTGGGCTGTCCCCGGTGTCCACGTCGTGGACGCACCAGTTGGTGACGCCGGGGGTGAGGGAGAAGAGGTCCGAGAACTGTCCCAACAACTGGCGACAGTCCTCGCGCTGCTCGGGAGAGAGGGAGGGGGAGAGACTCACCGCCTCTACGGAGCCATCTTTTTCTTTCACGCGCAGGAGATCAGGGAGAGGCTCCGTTTCTTCTTCTTCTCCATCGTCCGTGGCGAGGAGCAAGCTCAACTCGGACCGGGCAAAGTGGGGCTTGAGGCGGTTCACGTGGAGGACCCTCAAGGGGTTCCTGGGGGACTCTACGTCAATGAGGTAGGTCACCTGGCTCTTACGTTCCACCACCTTGAAGGGCCCTGTCCACTTGTCTTGCAGGGCACAGGGCTCCACGGGGGCCATCACCCAGACCTGTTGTCCGGGCTGAAACTCGACCAGAGTGGCATTCTGGTCATACCACCGTTTCATTTCTTCTTGACTGGCCTCGAGGTTTGCCTCGGCCAGTTCTCTAAACTTCCTCGTCTGGTTCCGGAGGGCCAGAATGTATCGAAACACATTGGGAGGGGGCTCTGGGGCCGCCGTCTCCCACCCTTCCTTGACCAGGGTGAGGGGTCCCCTGACGGGGTGCCCGTAGAGGAGCTCGAAGGGGCTGAACCCCAGGGACTTCTGGGGGACTTCGCGGTATGCGAAGAGGAGACAGGGAAGGAGGACGTCCCACTTACGCCTCAGGGGCTCTTCGAGACCCATGATCATTCCCTTGAGGGTCCGGTTGAATCGCTCCACCAGACCGTTACCCTGGGGGTGATAAGGGGTGGTAAATTTGTACGTCACCCCACATTGTTGCCACAGGGACTTCATGTATTTCGAGATGAAGTTGGTCCCTCGGTCGCTGACGACCTCTCGGGGGAATCCCACCCGGGAGAAGATGGCCATGAGGGCCCGCCCCACTACGGGGGCGGTCACCGTTCGGAGGGGAATGGCTTCGGGGTATCGGGTGGCATGGTCCACCAAGACAAGGATAAAGCGGTGCCCCAAGGAGGTCCGGGGGTCGAGGGGGCCCACGATGTCGATTCCCACTCTTTCAAAGGGGGTACTGACCACGGGGAAGGGTTGGAGGGGAGCTTTGCGCTTCCCCCCGCTCTTTCCGCTGGACTGACACGTGGGGCAGGACTTACAGTGGGCCTCCAATTCGGAGCGCATGCCCGACCAATAAAAGTGGGTGACTAGGCGGTGATATGTTTTGTCTTGGCCCAAGTGTCCCGCCAGGGGCACATCGTGGGCCAGGTTCAGGAGAAAGCAGCGGAAGCGTAGGGGTACCACCAGCACTCGGCCTGACCCTAGCTCGGCGGACTTTTGTTCGCTATACAAGAGGCCGTTTTCCCAATAGACAAAGTGGGAGCCGGACTGGTCACCGGCGGCCTGGGCGGCGGCCTGCTGCCGCGGCCCCACCAAGGATGGACAGGAGGTCTGTTCTAGGCAGAATTCTTCTCGGGACGGTCCTCCTTCCTGGCGCCACTGGGCCAGCTCAGGAAGGTCGTCCAGGCTCGGGGTCGGTTCGACGCCAGGGCCGAGGGGACCTGCGTCGGGGGGAAAGCTCTCTCCGGGGAACAGCTCAGGGGTCTCAGAGGATTCAGGGACCTCGGGGTCCTCGGGGGTCGCCGGTGCCGCCTCTACGGTCGCCCCTGCGGGGGTGGTCCTTCGGGCGGTCATCGACCGGGTACTCACACAGGCCCACTCGGGCAGGCCCACCATCTCCAAGTGGGTCCTTTTCTCGACCCGCTGCCATGGGGAGCTCTCTAGATCGTTGCCGAGCAGGCAGTCCACGGGCATGTCTGAGCGGACCGCCACTCGTAACTCTCCTGAGACCCCCCCATTCGAACGGGACTTGAGCTATCCGGCAGGTGTGGACGGAGTTATCGGCTGCGATCACCCTGCAGGAGATGTCGAGAACAATCTGGGCTTCGGTGACGAGGTGCTGTTTGACGGCGGTGATACTGGCCCCAGTGTCTCGGAGCGCCCCTATGTGATGGCCATTGACAGTCACCTGCTGTCCGTATTTCTCTGTGTTGTCGGGTAGGGGGGCTCCTGGGACCATCTCCCTATCACCCAGGGAGACTAACATCATCGCTGCGGGGTCCGCTCCCTCGAACTTTTCCTCCCCCTCCTCTTCTAGGGCTACTGAGGTGATGTGGCGCACTGGGGGCCCTGCAGCGGCAGGCTTCTAGAACAAAGGGCAGCGGGGGTCATTGGCATAGTGCCCTGGTTGCTGGCAATGGAATCAGGCTTGGCTGACTCGGGGCCCTGGCTTAGCTGGGGGGAACCCTGCCCGCGCTGTGGGAGGCGAGGTGCCGGGCTGGTTTCTGGGGGGACTGCGCGGGGACCCTACCTGGGATCCCCTCTGTCTATTCTGACCCCTCCTCCCCTCGGGCGGGATGGTCCTTGTTCGTTTCGGCCAGAGTCTCCCCCGGGCCCCCGGGGTACTCTGGTGCTCACCCAGCGATCGGCCTCGACAGCCAGTTTCCGTGGGTCAGCCAACTTGCTGTCCAGGAGGTGCTGTCGGAGTTCCACAAAGCAATTCAGGGACAAATGTTCATACGCAATGAGGTCGATGAGCCCCTCGAAGGTGGATACTTTGCTGCCCTTGATCCACCCTTCCAGAGCCCGGCTGTAGAAATTGACATATTCTACCCAGGTGGTGCCGGGGATCTTCTTGCAGTCTCGGAAGCGTTGGCGGTACATTTCTGGTGTGAGCCCGTACTTTGTGAGGAGGGCCTCTTTCATGTGGCTGTAGGAGGTCTGTTCGGCAGACGGTAGGTCGAGTAGGGTGTCTCTCCCCTCACTCAGGAATCGACCCCACAGCCCTGCTCCCCAATCTTTCTGCGGAACTCGGTGGGAGGTCATGGCGACCTCGTAGGCCTTGAACCATTGCTGGATGTCATCGTTTTTGTAATATTCTTTGACCACATCCTTGTGGATGTGGACCTTGGGTTCCACCGGGGGAACGGACTCTCGGGTCGCTGCTGTTCGGTTGTCTTCGTTCCGGGCCTTTAGTTCTATTTCCAATATGCTGCGCTCGTGCTCCAGCTGGAGCTTCTTTCCGTCATGTTCTCGCTGGAGTTTCTTCTCCTCCAGTTCTCCTTGCAGCCGCAGCTGCTCGATGGCTAGCTTTTTCTCGGCCAGCTTGAGTTCTACCTCCATCTTCAAACGGGCTAGTTCTAGCTCGTGGCTTCGGTTGCGTTCTCGGTCGGTCATCTCTTCTCGAGATAGTTCTCTCTCTGTGCTGTGAGTCCGCGTCGGGGACTCTGCTCTTTCTTGCTCTGGGGCGTGGGTTTCGATCCGGGGGGCTCCCCCTCCATCGGCTTCTGTCGGTGCTGGAGGTTGGGCTCCGGTCTCCATCCAGGCTGTTAGAGCTTGTCGAAAGTCCTCTTTGGTGTTTAGTCCCGTTGTCGTGATTTGGCGATTTATGCAAAACTGCTTCAGCTGCCGGTGTGTATAATCTCCCAGAAGTTCCATCTGGAAGGTGGTTTCGTTGTTGGTGATGCTCATGGTTGCTCTTCGTTCGGGTAGTGTGTCAGTGCTGTACGATCCCTAGGCGTAGGTTCTTATCGCAACGCTGCCACCAATGTTAGAAGGGGCGATCTCAGAGGGCCAGGTTATGCTCACCCGGTCACCCCCAGACCCACCTCTTCTACAGAACTTGCAGAGTCTTGATTGAAAGGTCCTTCACCGGGGAGGACTTCGGGTCTAGGATCGTACACACGGAGCTCACACCACCCTATGAACAGACACCACACCGTTGTATTCTAGTAACAAGTTCTTTATATAAGCACTAAACGAAGGAAGCACTCTTATATACACCATGGTCGAGGGACCACAAAGTCTTGGAGGATTCAGGAAGGGGGAAGCGGGACAGTCTTTTAGTCTCTGGGTCAGTACGAGGCGTACCCTACGCACAGCTCTCAATCCTTGAGCCGGGCGATACAGGATGATGGTCGTACTGGCTGCCTCACCTCCGTCGAGTCAGCTCGGTCGTGATGGTGGTCTCGATGGTCCAGCCGGACCAGAGTACTCCTCGAGCCGCGACGAGGTCAGGAGGGCTCGATCTGGAGAAGTTCGTGAGGAGCTGCGACAGCGTCAGCAGGGCTCGGGTGGTCTTAGAGGTCGAGCCGCGACAGGGTCAGCAGGGCTCCGATGGTTACAAGTTCAGCTTGAGCCGCGAAAGCGTCAGCAGGGCTCCGGTGGTCTGAGAGATCGAGCTGCGACAGCGTCAGCAGGGCTCCGAAGGTTACAAGTTCAGCTCGAGCCGCGACCTCAGGGCTCAGGTAGTTCAGTTCCTTGAGGCAAAGAGGGAGCAGCGACAGCGTCAGCAGGGCTCAGAGGTTCAAGATGAGTTCTTCTTAGGGTCAGCCGCGATCAGATCAGCAGGCTTCAGGTCCAAGATACAACTGCCCGCTAGTTGTCGGGCGGGCCCAGTTATAGTCCTTTTGCTCTTTGATCTCCGGACCCTCGCAGGCAGAGGTCTCCTGCCCGGGGGGGCTGGTCGTTGGCGGGGTCCGGCGGTCGGCTCTTTGATCCCTTTGAAAGATGGGTCCGGGAATTCCCAGACGCCCAGCGGGTCTGGAGCCAGCCCTCGGGGAGGCCAGAGGGGTGATCGAACCTGGCCCACAGGGGAGGGCCAAAGGTGTGACAGATACCAGTCTCTCAGGGGAGGCCGGAGGTGCCATCGAAACTCCCTGACTTATCTCACTCGGGGAGCCCTTACCCCCCCATCCGGGACTGGCGCGCCTTTGGAGTCTGGGTTTTGCTGGGGCCGGGGTCACGCTAGGCCCAGGGAGACAGGGATGTCGGGAAGGGAAGATGGCGTCCGGGCCTTGTGGGGCATGCAAGGTTAGGCGCTCGGAGCCGGGCGTGGAGCGGAAAAGGCAGGCCTGGTCGAGGTTCTCGGGGGATCTAGGTTTACTTGGAGGGGGACGACCAGGCTCGGGGGGCAGGCTTACGCTCACAGGGTGTGGAGGGACAGAGGTGAACCACGCCACGAGGCCGGGTCCAACACCGACCAGGCTGCTTCCAAGAATACTTAGGGCCAGATGGGCTGGCAGATCTTTTTCAGTGACCACAGCTAAATTGTGTTACATGTTTTTTGCCACCTTTCAGGAATGGAAAATCATGTGGCCTTTAGGAAAGAAATAAAAGCCTGGCTTTTTGCTTTGCAAGGTCACAGCTTTTCGAGGTCTGCCTGTCTCTTCTCCAGGACTAGGTGGTAATGTTATGTTATGTTGTGTAGATTTGTAGGGTGCATCTGATCAGCCGTGAGGTTATCAAGGTGCCAGAGCAGGGGTGTAGGTCTGGAGGAGCTCCTAGTTGAACACCCAGGTCTTCCGCTTCTTGCGGACCTTGAGGAGTGGAGTTGTGGTCTGGATCTGTGGAGGGAGTTCGTCCCAGCTTTTGGCTGCGATGAAGGAAAAATCATGTCTTCCTGCCTTGCCTTTGGCTAATACGGGGAATTTGTGCGAGGCAGAGCGAAGTGGAGCATAGGTGTCTGGAGGGTTGGGAGAGTTGGAGTCGGCTGTGGAGGAAGGCTTGTCCTGTGTTGTGGAGGGCTTTGTAGGCATAGATGAGGAGCTTGAAGTGGAAGTTTTTCTGGATGGGAAGCCATTGCAGTTCTGTGAGGTGGGGTGTGGTGTGTGCCCTTCTGGTGATGTCTAGGATGAGTCTGGCAGCGATGTTTTGGATGGTTTGGAGTCTTTGAGTGAGGTGGCTGGACATGCGGACATATAGTGCATTGCTGTAGTCGAGTCTGCTGACGATGAGGGCTTGGCTGCGACCATGTGTCTGGTGTGCGTGGGGAGGCATTTGAAGATTTTGCAAAGCATTCTGAGAATGCAGCAACATGATGACATCACAGTGTTGACTTACTTGTTCATCGAGAGCCTGTTGTCAAGGATGGTGCAGAGGTTCCTGGCATGATCTGTGGAGGTGGGCGTGGGGCAAAGGTCGGGTGGCCATCGGAGGAGTCACAGGGGGAGTTCCTATTTCCGAAGTTCAGGACCTCTGTTTTATCCGTGTTGAGTTTGAGACTGAGGATGAGCTGAGTGCCATTGGCGTAGGAAACAGAGTTGATGGCGTAGATTCTTATTATGCGGGTGAGAGGTGCCATGTAAACATTAAATAGCATTAGGTTGATGGAGGAGCAATGGGGGACTCCACAGATTAACTTCTTGGGTTTCGAAATGAAAGTGAAGAGGAGGAGATCCAACGTAGGACGAGCCCTTGGACTCCTGATTCCTGAAGTCTGGCGGTGAGGGTTCCATGGGCGAGTGGCGGTTCAGAGGGCTTAGCGCCTTGGTGCATTGTTGGTGTATGCGTGCTTTATCAATTTGTTTTCATTTCATTGCCTTTGCAAAAGGTTGGTGCACAATTTGTGATTGCTTTTTACAAATCCAATCTTAGTATATTTGGCCCATAGTTTGGGTACCTACTTGTAACCTGTGCATTACTGGCTGTCAAACAGCAGTGTTCCAGAATCACTGTCATTAGCAGTGCATACCATGTGAGTTGTACTACTATTGGTACTTAGCCCTGGAACTAGAGAAACAAGCAGGAGGAGGAGACCCCTGTGTTTGAGGTCAGTTTATATTGAATTCAATAAAACACTATTGTGCTGTTCAGACTAAGAGAGATTGAAGTTGCTATTGACATTTGATTTGAAAAAACTGACTTTCTTACAGCCAAGCTTTTGGACAAGCACCAATTTCCTGTAACCAAGGAGACAGAGTCTTTCTCAGATGGGTGCCAGTCATGTGCAGTTTTTGGAGCCTGTATCCCAGGAGCTGCAGCTTATATGGTTGTTGAAAATGATCCCAAACAGAGGCAGCTTCAATGCTGCTCTCTTCTTTATGACGACGTCATACGCTCAGGACCCCAAACACCTGATCATGTTTGCGATTAGGTCAAGACGCACATTAAGATCACCAGTATCTCAGACTGTCATTGCTCTCTGTCTGAAGCACTCTGTGGATCTTGAAGAGTGCGCGTTGTTGTCTCAGTCACATTTACAGCTTTAGGACACCCTCAGAGTCCTAGTACATTGTTATTTATCTTTCGAATGATACAGGCGCCAAGGAGGTCAATATATCTGTGAACTAATCTTTTCAACTCGGTGACTAGCGCTAACATCAGTCTCCTGAGTTCACAGATTTTTCCTGTAAAAGTTTATGGGCCATATGTATGAAACTTTGGTTTTGCGATTCTCAAATAGCGATTTTTAGAGAATTGCTATTTGAGAATTGCAAAATGCTATGTATGTAGGATTTGCAAATAATTTTGTGAATCCTACATATTCCTTAATTGCGAATCGCAAATTGCAATTCGCAATTAAGGAATACCTCCCCATTCATTCCTATGGGCCTAGAGGCCCATAGGAATGAATGGGAAGACATTCTCAATTTGCGATTCTCAATTAGAGAATCGCAAATTGAGAATGCAATTCCAAGGGTGCCAGGGTGTCAAAAGGACAACCTGTTGCACCCCTGAAATGTAAATGTGTGCACATGTGGTACACATACATGCCTTAAGGGCATGTATGTCCGCCACATGGCACTTTGAAATATGCAAAAAAGTGCATTTTCAAAGAAATCGCAAATTACCACCAACTTGAAGTTGGTGGTAATTTGCGATTCCTTAAGGCCAAATAGCACTTTTTCTGGGCTTCTTACATTGCATTTAAGGAATAGCAATTTGCGATTTCTTAAATGCAATTGCAAATTAAGGAATCGCAAATTTTGCGATTCCATATTTTGCGAGGCAGTTTTTCTTTCATACATACCACTGAGCCAAATTGCGATCGCAAACGCCGTAATTCTGCGAATTTTGGCATTTGCGATCACAATTTGCAATGATACATATGGCCCTATATTCTTTTGTTACCCTGAGGAAGGTATTCTAGGACCAACGGACACAGCCGAAACCATTACGTTGTGATACATTATTCATTTTTGTAGAGTGCAACATTCACAGTAGTTTCTTAGCGCTATGGAAAAAACAAATCTACTCCCTAAGCAAACAGATAAAGAAAAAAACAATCCGCCAGGACTTGATTAACAATTTAAAGGCAGGATCATTATTTTCCCACAAAAATGTTAGCGGTGAGGATGACACAGATCCAATGGAAAGTTCTTCTAGGCCTTTGCTGCAGCTACGGCAGAGCCCTATCGCCAGAAATTACTGTTGTGGCCTTTGGGATTTACAGCACTCATCAGTTGTAGATTTCATTAGACTGTGGCCATAAAAACCTGATTTTGTCCTCAGGAAAGGATTGATGGCGGCCACAATAATAAGAGACTTAAACATGACACATCCCGGACATTAGGCCAATAAGGCAATTGAAAGGATTCAGAATTGCAGTTGTAAGTGCTCTTTCCCTTCCCCTGGTGAGCTTTGCTGACATTTTCTGAACCTTCTGCAGTCTTCTTACCAGTTTGTCTGGGAGACCAAGGTAGATAAAAGCCATATGATGTTCAGAATCAACAAATTGTGGAATGTTTTTAGCAGACTAACCTACCAGAAGCAGGTGTTAGAAACCTTTCCTACATGTTTGCATATCTGTGGCAAAGCTGTGAACGGCTTTCGACTGTCCGGGCGGAGGTCCCAGCACCTCAAGCCAGACCTCCAGATCCCATTATTGTGGTTATTCCAGACTCAGAGTAACTCAGTGTTCAATGCATTAGGCTTCAGTGCACCAGATGGTGTCAACCACTGGACAATGCCAAGGCACCTCTGAGCTCTGTCTGTTATTATGAAGCGGATGTCTTGGGAGGCGTAACAAGGGTAGGTATGAAGACCAGATGGAAGCCACCAGCTTACATAATGTATTGCACTCTAAATGTAACATGTGCCAGAGGCCTCATGTATATGTAAAATCCTGTGTCTAGTGCAACTCCCTCAGCAAATCTGCAAAGGCACCCAGTGAATCTGTTGTTGCATTTGACACTCTGTACAACTGCAAGAGTTCACCCAACAGAGCCCCACAACGCTCTTGTACTACAGAGAACATCATACATTGAGTGTACGGTTATAGGCATGCCCACGCGCTTCCGTCGAGTCTAGATAATTTCTTGGTCTGCCCATGCAAAGTGCGCTAACACCAAATAGTAAGTAAGTAATATCTTCTTTATTCTGCAATTTTATCACCATAAAAGAGTACATATACATATACAATTCCAATTTACCAGTAAAAAGTTTGTAAAATACATAAGAACAAGGAGATCTCCTATTAATAAATTTACAACACATCAAGATTAGTATCGGCCTGTAGGGCCCCCCGGGATTTTAGTAAACGGGAGCGTATCAACCATGCATTTCCCAGAAATTTAGCCACCCCACAGATCATAATGGCAGACGAAGAGTCTGTAGAGAGGACACGAAGTGCCTGGCTGTGGCATCTCAACCCTAGTTCCCTGCAGACGGGTTTCAACCAAAACTTCCTCGCCCCTTTGTAGGCTGGGCATGCAAAAAACAGGTGGGCCACCGATTCCTTGGGGGCCGCACAGCCGGGGCATGTACGTGGGAGGGCATCAGAGGTCGACCAACTCGCCGTGAAATCATGCACCGGAAGCGTCCCATAACGCAGTTTCAGGTACAGCGATCGATCCAACGGTTTAGTTATCAGGTCTAAAAAGGGTTCCAGTTTCCTCACACACTTAATTGATAAAAATTGGTCAGTAAGTGAACCCACATTCATAGCCCTCGTGGCCTTACTCTGAACCCAATCCCAGTAAAGTTTTTTTATAACGGCTTTAGGTGGCGGGGATTGCGACTCCCATGCCTCTCTTAGACCCAGATTGATGGCCAAGTCTTTCAATTTTTTTAGCCATCCTATTTTATTACCTGTGTCCAGCAAGAGTAGATCGTCCATCCCTTCTGCATACTTAGCAAGCTCCTCAGTTCTTCTTAGTCGGGACCAGAAGAGCAACGGGCGAAGCCTCACCAAGTCTTTTAAAGATCTTCTGCCCAAATCTAGTCTTAGGGGGATCATTGGTGTTGAAGCGGGGAGAGCAACCACTTTTCTAAAGAAATTGTTTTCTGCCACCATCAAATCTGTAACCCCTTCGAACCCCCAAAGTTCGGAGCCATATAGTGCTGTCGGAAGAATCTGTCCCTCATAGATGGCCATAACTGGAGAGACCGGTTTGCTGCTTGATTCCCGGAGTTCCTTCAACGTCACCCCGGAAACTCTACGATGACTAAGTAGCATTTTGGAAAGATGATCTTTCCAGGTCATACGACTGTTTATCCGGACTCCAAGATAGTCAAAAGATGTGACCAGCTCAAGGGGGGCACTATTGAGCACGAGGTGATTTTTAAATCTTTTTGAGGGGGCAAAAGCCATCAATTTGGTTTTTGATGTGTTGATGGTTAAGCCTCGGGAAGTGCAAAAGGAGCTAAACAGGTTCAAAAGTTTTTGTAAGCCCACCGGGGATTTGGAAATTAATAGGGTATCATCCGCGAAGAGGAGTGTGGGGATTTTCTCCCCCGCCAGGGATGGGGCATCCGTCTCTTCCCCCTTCAGATGGTCCACCACTCCGTTTACAAATAGGGAGAAGAGGGTCGGAGCCATGACACAACCCTGGCGTACTCCTCTCCGCACAGGGATCTTATCTGTTAATTGTCCCTGCGATCCCCATCTAACCCGCGCATAATTCCCCTCGTGTAGCTTCATTATTAGATACAGAAGACTACTGGGAAACCCCATTTCACCGAGTATTTGCCAAAGTTTTGCACGAGGGACCAGGTCGAAAGCAGTCTTGAGATCTATGAAGGCCATATACAAACTGCCTTTCTTGATGGTAACCGCCTTCCAATAGATTGCAAAAAAGCGAAAGACCTGGTCCATCGTGCCAACCTTCTTTCTGAACCCCGCTTGTAAGTGGGAGAGAACACTAGCCTCCTCTATCCAGTCATCTACTCTCGAGATGATGACCCTGCCGACCACTTTCTGGATGATGTCAATCAGACTAATAGGTCTGTAGTTCGCAGGGTCATCTCTTGCCCCCTTCTTATGCACAGTAACTACCTCGGCTCCTTTCCAGGAGTCTGGTACTTGATGACCCCTCGTGATCAGATTCATTATACTGGTAATTAGTTTGGCCCAAACTTCTGGCTGCGCCATCAGCAAATCTCCGGGGATCCCATCCTGCCCGGCGGCTTTCTTAGCGATAAGGTGTCTGATTGCCAACAATACTTCTGAGGACGAAAATAACAAGTCTGTGTCGTCCGGTTTTGCCCCTTCACCCAGCCCGTTCACCCCAAAACTCGATGTTTCCTCTATGTCACCATATAGGGATGAAAAATGAGTAAACCATTGCTGACTAGTTATATGAACAGCCAGTGGTTGTGATTTACCCTGCCTTGTTTTGTTAATCAAATCCCAAAAGAGGTTCGGGTTCCTACTGCTCACAGCCAAGGAAAGTTCCTGCCAATGCCGTTCCTCCCACTCCCGTTTGGCCAAAAATAATGCTTTCAGATAATCCTTCCTGGCCGCTCTAACCAGCAAGGAGTCACCCGAAAGCAGAGCTCTTGTCAGATTTTTCCTAGTGCTCTTGCAATGATCAGTATACCATGGTTTGCAAAGAGTAGACGGCATAGCGGGAGCCCTGTTGCCTTTCCCCTTGGAAATAAAGAATTGGCCCACTTGGTCTATTGTCGATTTATAGACAGAGTCAAGTAAGGGGTGATGGGGATCAATGGGCCAGTTATCTCCCTCCCAGATCTCTAAATTAGAGGTCAAGCCCTCAATCAGGGTTTTAATGCTACCCATATCGTCCTCCTTAAGGTTAGCCTTGTCCCATTTTAATCTACGGTTATTATTGCATGGGACCACCTCTTTAGTTGTTTTTAAGGAGTCACTCACCCCCCTGGCATTGAGACCCCCCCAATTGAACTTACAGCACAAGGGGTTGTGGTCACTATCCTGACTAGGAGAGACCTTCATATCAATAAGGTCCGCCCAGAATCCGACATCCATTAAGATGTAATCTATTCGGGACGGGCCTGAGAGTCTGTTAAAGGTCACTGCCCCTAACTGGTCGGATAAAGTCCTGCCATTAAGGGCTCTTAATTTAAAATCCCTAGTCAGTGCATTCAATTGAATGACCCTAGGTGACCACTTCGTGATAGGGGGGAGGGAGAGCGTTGGAATGGACCATTTCGAATCCTCCTCTTCAATTCCCAAAGGGTCATCACCAAGGAGGGGTTCGAAAGTACAGTTAAAGTCACCCCCCACAAGAATTTTAGCCGAACAAGAGCAGTTGGCTAAGGCCATTTCAAGGGCTGATAGAGTCGAAGAGGTAGAGTCACCCGGTGTCCCTCTAACGTAAACATTAAGTAGATCGAGCCTGGCTGCATCCTCCCGTCCTCTTGCCGAAAGGTGGAGTATATCATTACACTCCACATTGTGGCGTGTGACCCCCCAATTCAGGTCTATTTTTAACCAAACAATGAGCCCACCCGCTGGTCTGCCCTTACCTTTACTTACAGCAGGCACAAAGTGGGTGGTAAACCCCGATTTGTGAAGCGGGACCAAGCTCCATGTTTCCTGAAAGAGGCAAACATCAAACTGCTCAATGAATGTATGCCACTCCGGGATGTCGAGCTTCCTCTTTAACCCGGCAATATTCCAGGATAGGAGGTTTATTACCCGTTGTCCTCTAGGAATAGAAATGTTACCCACCACAGTCGGACTCTCATTGACCGCCCTGCACATAAGGCTCCCCCCCTCCCTGACCAGTGAAGTAGTGGATATAGAGCAACCAGCCATAATAGATAGAGGCCCGGCTAGCCCAGAATCTTCAGTAAGTTCATTGGTAATGGCCGTATGGGCTGAAGGTAAACTAACTACTCCTGCTTCTATAATCCCTCCGTTTAATCCAGTATCCTCTACTCCATAAAGTTCGTACTCCCCCCCCCCAAGCCCCAAACTTCAATCGCAGTCTTCCAGCCCTGACAGCTGGGAAAACCGATTGTAAGTATCCAACGGGGTAAACGGTATTAGGTGGTTCATCCTGGAGCCCGTATTCAGCGAATGTCTATAAGGAACCGTAGACCAAGCGGAGTGTAAATCAGGCATCCTGGTGGACTGATGCCCATACTGGGGATGATTATTAATATAGGGATTTATAAGGGGCGGCCTAAAAGACCGAGGTCTCTTAGCGTTATTAGTGGTAGTGGCTTCAAGCCTGGGATAAAAGAATGTTAAAGCCCGTGGGGTGATTCCAGTTTCCCCATTCCCAGGTGGCCAGTTTAAGATATAATCGACTGCCCGAGGGTCTCTAAAGTTAACCACCACTAAGTCCCCCTCTATATTTTTCGTAGTACTCCCCAGCCAGTTAATCCTTCTGACATGAACTATGTCCCCATCTATATTCGGTGCTATCGGCCTATGCAACCTCAACCAGTGGATAATTTTATTCTTAAGGTCAACATATCCCTCCTTCTTATTACCTGTTAACTGTGGCACCCCCGATAGAATCACGACGTAAGGCACAGCTTCTGGGGGGATCTCTACTTGTGGAACCCTTTTATGAGCAGATCTACTATTTTCACCGTCCCTGAGTGTATTTTGAGTGTTGCTAATCGAAGCCTTTAAGAGTGATTTAGTGGGGACAGCACCCGATGCAGTGACTGCTGCCTTTGAATGTTTAGACGGCGATGTGTTTTGTGGAGGGGGGTCAACTCTGCCCTGGGACTGGCTAATTTGCTTAATCTGAACGGGGACAGAAGAGATTCCAGGTTTCTTTGAGGGTATAGTGGGAGGGGGCCCTGTCGAGGGTATAGGTTGCACCGCCCCACTCCCTTTATTAATAGTAGCAGTGGACAAACTAGTTATAGCAGCTTCCAGGATGGTTAATCTAATTTCAACCCTCTTAATAGACTCATTAATAGGGCGGAGAAGAGATCTCAACAAGAATTCCAAATTCCCTGTCACTGAAGAGGGAAGTTGGGGTGAAGTAGCAGATGGCGTCGCTCCATCGTTGTTAATTGGAGCCGTGTCATGTGTATCCACTACAGCGGGACAATGAATCGATATAGCCACATCTTGGGGTGTATGATCCTGCTCCACAACTGTTGGAGCCTCGCGTGTAAAAAGAGTATTAGACCCTTTACCAAAGGCGGTGTGCGATGTTTTGGCTGTACCTGGTACCACCCTTTGTTTCTTCCTTCTTTTACTGGGGGGAGGGCGGTGAATCTGAACTACAGGTAAGGACTTTACTTTATGCTGCTTATGTTTAGAAGTCTCAATAACACGGCTACAGCTGGGGGTGGGTGAGACGCTTACAATGTCCTCTGAGGGCAGAGAGGGGGTAGCTACAAAGTCCCGAAATAATAAAGGAACTCCGTCTTGGCTAGTGTTAACCTCGCTCAAATCGATCAAGTCAGTCGAATCTCCCTCCCGGTTCAATACATGAAGAGTATCGGAGAGGGGTCTAGATTTCAAATTCTCAACTGAGCGGCGCCGCTCTGCCCTGCGCTCAGCTAAGGTAGCGTCCTTTTCCCCCTCGCTCTTCTTAGAAAAGTAATTCTCCAGTGAGCCATTACGTAATTTAGGATTTTTACCCGGAGTAGCCTCTTCTGTTGCCATGTCCCTCTTGTATCGAGACACTATCCTCCAAACTGCAAGATGTAAGGGGTCAGGCCCAGCCCGGCCTCCTGCGGCCCCGGACGGCCACAGACGGTCCCGCCCTTGTCCCGGGCTTCTCCCGGCGCCCTCCCGCGCGCTCCCGCGCAGCGGGAACGGCTACTTCTTTTAAGGTAAACTAGGGGGCGTGGCCGGCAGGGAGAGGAGCCCAGCTGACAGGGGCGCGCGGGGACTCCTGGAACACAGAGTCCACCCGCTCTACCCTTGCAGCCCTGCCGGTGTCACAACTAGCCCCAACTAGCCCCAAGCAAAGTTCCACACGCTGCAGACCGCGAAGCGGGACCCGCGCAGCGGGTCCGGCGAGCAGCAGCGGCTAGCAGGCAGGGTACAGCAGAGGTCCGTGGTCCTTAGTCCGTGGTGTTGCAAAAAATGAAAGAGACTCCAAATAGTGGTTTGTGATAGTTTCACAGTCATCCAGTTCCAGACTGTCTTATTCATTAAAAATTGTCTTCACTTCCTCAAATCCCAGACTACAGTTAATTAAATGTTGGTTGAGTTGAGACCTTTAGTTGGCCCAAATGCAGATTAAATTACTGAGGGGAATTAAGCAGACAAAAGAGCCAAACACTGAGCTATCCATGGCATCTATTTCCTTAGGAACTTCTTTAGTGTCTGAAGTTGTATTCCCCAATGGAAGTTCTCACAGGTCCCCTTTCAGCTTACGAACTTCAAGCAAATTTCAGATAATTGTGCTGCCATCCCTCCAGGCAGCGGGCAAGGACCCGTTGATGTCTTTTACCAGATGTGAGTGAGGATTAAAAGAGTGGTCGTCTTTGTGTGAACTGTGCTGGGACTGTGAGGCAGTTTGCTCCCAACCCACATTCTGTTTAAAAGGCTCCCTTGAGCCAGCAAGCTGACGAGCTTTGGAGATGCACCCGTGTGCCGTAAGTGGTACTGTGGCCTGAGAGGACCTTGGCAGCATTTCCAGCAACCCCAGATGATTTTTCTTTGCTCTCTAATACTGCTGCTCTCTGCTGAAGACGGGCTCAACCAAGAAACACGTGTCTAGAGATGTGGGAGCCATCAGGGAGACTCCCAAAGTCTGCTCTGACCCGGCACCACGGAGCGGTCAGACCTCCCTCCATGATGACGGGAGCTGGGGGATCAGGTTGGCTCACGGCATGACAGACTGGGCATTGCCGTACAACCTCTTCTGCTCTCTGTTCCAGACCTGGAAACCAGACCTTGACCTCAGCCTGTTCTTTGAATTCACAATGCCTTGGTGCACCCATGAGTTAGAAGTACAGCCTTCTGTCATAGGATATCGGGGACAACTAGCCATGAGCCTCTCATCAGGCAGCCTTCATCAGTGACTGATAGCTCTTGGCAAACGTTATACAGTGATGGGAGGGTTGACTTGGCTTCTGCGGTGCAGTATGGTGCCAGACATCGAAGAGGTTGCCAATCCCCTGACAGGGTGGCCTAGATTGCAAGTTGTCAACAATTGTCCTGTCTTGTGGTTTCCACGATTTCTTACAGGGACATGGGAATTGGTTTGGAGGCTCTACCACCAGGTAAACGTACTCCTCAGACTCCACGGCATCCACTGACTCCAATGGTGTAACGGGCGTGCATGGCACGGCAGAAAATCTGCAGGATTGCAAGTGCCTGGCTGGAGCTCCACCTTGAAATTTAACTCCTGCAGCTGCAGGATCCACTTCTCTATTCTTGTCCTGGGCTTGGATGTGGACCCTCGGAATGGAGGAATCAGGGGCTTGTGATCCGTGATCACCGTGAAGGGGTACCCATATAAGCATAAAAGCGCCGGTACCCCCACAGAATAGCGATCGCCTATTGGTCGATCTGGGAGCAGTGCTGTTCAGTTGGTGAGAGGGTCCGGTTTGCATAAGCAAAGGGTGCCCACTTGCCACACTTTTGCCTTTGGGCTAGCACGGCTCCTAGCCCGATGGTGCTAGCATCCATGACCAGTTGGGAGTCTTTCTTGGAATCAAAGTACACCAGTACTTAGCAGATAGTGAAGCTCTGGTTCGTTTCAACGCTTCCTACTGCTCTTCACCCATGACCCATGGGTTGGTGGATTTGATAAGTTCCCTGAGAGGCCCAGTGATGTCAGAGAGATTCCACATTAAGCATCTGTGGTGTGTGACCATACCAAGAAAACTGCAGACACCTGACACCGAGGAGGTTGGCTGGTACTTTTTAAATGTCTCTCACCTTGTCAAGGTCAGGGTCAATCCCTTGGTCAGAGAAACAGTACCCAAAGAAACTGATATTATTCCTTAGGAAGTCACATTTTTCCCTGAGAAGAGTTAAGCCGCATTCTGTGAGCCTGGTGAATACAGCTTTGAGGCACGTGAGGTGTTCTTCAAGGGTTGGAGCATGTACCAGAGTGTCATCATTCACGTTTAGTACCCCTGGGAGGCCATGCAGAACCTCCTTGACGATGTGTTGAAAGACTTCGGCTGTGCTGGAGATCCTGAAGTTCAGATGGGCATATCTCCAGAAGATAACATGCGTGAAGAATGTGGTGGTTGGATGTGAGTCAGGGTGTATCAGTTGATATCCGGAACAAAGATCCATTTTGGAAAACAATTTTCAGCCTGTGTTCACCAATCATATCGTCAATGGTCTGTGGTAGATGGCGCTCCTGTTTGCTTGTCAGATTAGGTATTCTCATATATACGCAGATGCGTGTGCCATTGGCTGCTTAGGTTTTTTTGCCACCACAATGGGAGAGACCCGCCGGGTGGGACCTCTCACTTTCTTGAAGATGCCTGCGTTTAAAAAAAGTTTCAGATCTTTCTCCACCTTGGAGTGGAAGTGGAAAGCAATCCTGCGGTGCTGGAGCACCACTGGGGCTACTGTGTCATCAATTTGCAGGCGGAGTGCTGGGCCTACCAGGCAGCCAATGCCATTGAAGAGGACAGCACAGTCAGTTAGTAGCTAGTCAAGGCCACAGGCATGGACACTGAAAGCAAATTGTACTAAATTGAGTTCTTGGGTCATCTGACAGCTGAGGAGAAACCCAGTCCCTTCACAGGATACATAATCCTTAGCTTGTCGACATGTGGAGTCATGGGTGAGGTCAGTCTGGAACATGCCTTTAAGCTGCAACGCTGATCGGTTACTCAAGGTATACACTTGGACTCTACTGCGGTGCAGGGTAGGAGGTCCTGCCAGGTTGCGGTAGACTTCTTCGGCCATCAAGTTTATTGAGACTCTGGTGTCTATAAGAGCTGAGATTGGTTGACCTTGCATATTGATGAGGCATGTAGGGTCTGCCTGGTGTGTAGGTCAAAGTGGGTCGATCGCCTTCTTTGCATGGAGGTTGGTGTCACCATCGTCATTCATGTTGCTTTCTGTCAGTGTAGCTGGGTGTGATTCAACAGCATTCACCGGCTTTGAGGGCACTGAACGCCACTTCGAAGAGGAGCGGCATACGTTAGAGAAGTAGTGAGCTTGTCACAAGCGCTGCATGACTTCCCTTTGTCAGGGCAATCATCTGAGTGGGGGTAGGGGCCGCCACACCACCCACATGTGCAGCCAGGTGTCTTCTGCTTGGCGAACTCCGGCTTTGATTTGCGGGTTTCTTTGTGAAGTAAGTTCACCTGTTCCTCTTTGATGGGTGGTGCTTGGTTCAGGTCCTTGTGCACAGCATGGGCGTTGGAGGGTTCTTTGGCGTGACCCAGATTCAGGATGTCCTGCATGGACATGTTGGCTTCCTGTAGGATCCTCTCTCAGAGTTTGGAGGAAGTGCATCCTTGGTTGAACTATGCTCGCAGCACATCTTCTTTGTCAGGGAGCTTGCACATGCTTGCATGTTCCTTAAGGCAGTTAAAGAACAGGTCAACATATTTGTATAGTTTTTGCACTGCTTGGCGGAGAAGAATGCGCTCATAATAAGGATTGTCGTAGGGCTCAAAATGCGCTGTGATGTCATAATTTGGAGGGATTAATTGAGCGGGGGCTCAGCTTTGACAACAGTTTTTGAGAGTTTGTGAACTTCAGCGACACCCAGGTGGAGAAGCAAGGCGCATTTCCTCCGGGCACTGATCTCCGCTGCCACAATGTACATCTCTAGGTGTTCCATCTAAGCTTTCCAGCGGGTGGCCTGCGACGGTGGTGGCTCAGGGACTGTTACAGGCTCAAAGGCAGGGATGAAGAACATCATTGTGGGTTTATATAGCGCTAGGAATCGACTCCCGGAGGAGTATCTCCACGTTTCGACCGCTGGGGAACCCGTCCTGGCTCACCCTGAGAGATGGTCCCTGATGGGTATCTCTAAGGTGCGACCAAGCATCCCCGGCGGTCTGGGGGGGCCGTTGTGAAGATGAGGCAAGCTGATGCCCAGGGTTGCCGAGTGTGGTTTCTGACTAGAGTAGGCACCGAGGCGAGAATTATCGAGTCCGCTGACCCTGGTCCACGACCCTGCCGCGTCGGGAATCAAACCCTGGTCCCGGGCCGTTCTCTGCTTACAGATCTGCCGCCTCTAACCAGTGAGCCACACTTCTCCACATGAGGTGATCAGAAGGGTGGAAGAGATATCGATCTGACAGATTGTGGAGCAATGAAACAACTGTAGATGGTCAAATAAAGAGGGCGGTGCTCACACCATCTCGAACAGCTCATGGCAAGTTCTCCTCTGCTGTTGCCTGTCACCCATCACCTTCATCTCGGGCTACACATGCCCAACGTGTACTAGGGCACCACATCTACAGTCGTTTCAGCGCCCCCAACAGATTGCAACACTACACCCGCCACCTCTTCATAGAGGCGCAATTCCTCCTGTAGGGCTGTTAGTGAGGGCTGGGGAGAGGTGAGCATTATCATCAGCAAATAAGGACATTTTGTGTTCTGCTGAACCAAAGTAAGGCCTCCGATGACTAGTGTTGAATGTATTTTGGCCGCTAGGGGTTCAATACTAAGAGCAAATAAAAGCTGTGAGATGGGTCATCCCTGCCTCATCCCATTCCCCAGATAAAAAAATGATCTGAGCTCAAGTCATTGATCAAGACTCTAGACCAAGGTGTTGTATAGTTGGCAGTATCATTGCTATGAATGGGTCACAAAAACCAAAGTCCTTCAGCGTATAAAATAGAAAGCGCCCGTCCACCCTGTTGAAAGACTTCTCTGCATCAAGACAGAGCAGTATTGCCAGTATCTGTTTTTTTTTTTTAGATTAGTTGGAGCACCCTCCACAACTTGTCATGCGTCTGTCTGCCCTTGATGAAGCCGGGACTTATCTAGGTGGATCAAGTCCAGCATTATGTCGTCTAGCCTAGAGGCCAAAAGTTTGAGTAGAGCTTGGTATTTAGATTAAGCCATTCGATGGGCCTGTATGAGCTACAAGAGTGGGGGTCTTTACCCGTTTTCGGGATAACAAGCCTAACTTTCTACCTTCCTGTTATTCCTGGTAGTGAACCTTTCATTTCACGCCTCCGGTTGTATTACATAAGCATTCAAATTGAGTAGGTCATTGCTGTGCTCCCGACGTGACATCGAGACCCAGTCCCCTAGCCTCTCAACAAGCCCAGATATGACAACAAGCATTGGCATAGCCAATAGGTCTCGCCTTTGGGACCTGCAGCATAACTAAATACTTATAAGGTCCCAAAGGTGAGACCTATTGGCTATGCCAATGCTTGTTGACCTTTATTCTGACGTGGCCTGCACAGCACCCAGATACCCGTAGGGGTGCCAGTGCTGAGCTATACACATGCTGATTGGTAGAATCGGCAGGGTCGAGTGTGGGAATGAGCAGGGCAAAGGCGTGGACATAAGGACAAAGTTGTTCTGTTGGTGTTTTTTGTTGATCTTTCAGTTTCGGGTAACTGTATATCAAATAATGCACACACCTAAAATGAACGCTAAGTGCAAGTTTAGGTAACGAGTGGTAAGTGCTCTCTTTTGTAATGGGGAGGTGCCGTTCGCGCACGTGTTGCCAGCGCTGCGGCCGCAATAACCACTCTGGAAAACTTACTATAATTGCTGCGTAGTTCCGACTGACTTCCCCGGGCCACGCCTCTTTCATTTATAGCTGGCACGTGACGACACACGCCAGCGCTAGCGTAACATCTCCGACGTGGGTAGACTGCACCGCTACCCCGCTTCGGAGAACACTACATCTTTCACGCAGTGAAACCTCAATTGGTTAATGCAATCTCTCCATAGACGTATGTCTGTCCAGCCAGAGATAAACAGCAGAATGTCCCATAGAATTGCTTTTTACATTTTTTTGCGACTGTTAATTATTGTTTTATTTTACTTTTTCATTTTTCTCGTTTGTATTTGTAACTTGTAAGTATGTAAATTTCCTCATGTAACATACTCGGTTTTATTGAGAAGCGCTCTGACATCTTTGGGTAAAGTCTGCGCTTTATAAAATTGCATTAAATAACATAAATAAATAGAAGTAATACGAGAATTTTGACAGCTATGTGCATTCAACTTCCGCCTGCCTGTGTCCCACGCTTCCGCCTGACCCTGTGTTGTTGTTATTTTTCCTGACACACACGCTTTCGCAGCCGCCTATAGCTCCGTCACCTTCTCTGGGGCTGCAGCTTCCGGTCCTGCCTGGCCCTGTCACCGTCTCTATGGCCGCAGCTTCCGGTCCTGCCTGGCTCTGTCGCCTTCTCTATGGCCGCAGCTTCCGGTCCTGCCTGGGTGTAAAGAGGGTATTTATCCAGAAATGAAGAGATGTAGAAGCAGGATAAAATCCAATGGTAGTTTTATTTCAAGTAAATATCAGCATTAACACAGGAGTGCTACCGCCTTCCAGAAAGTCCAACAGCTTAATGAAACTGACAGAAGCTGTGGCTCTAACTGGAAGACGCCTCACGAGGGATGCACCTTCGAACATAAACATGTTCGAAGATACACTCCTCTGCGAGGAATAAAAGAGCGTGACAGCTGGTTGGATTATGGAGCGTGCAACAGAATGTAAGTAACATACAAGAGATAAAAGAAAGACTATACTTTACATCTTCTCCCTTCCTATAACATTAACGAAGAATTTGAAAAAGTATAAAGTTGACTTAAGACATATAAATAAAAATCTTTAAATCTTGAAGGGACGGAACAATTACAATGAGTCCTAGGAGGTTAAACATTTCATTAGTGGAAGAGCTGACTTGAATATTAACAGAAGTAGAATGTAAATCAGTAACCTCAAACTTTGCACGAAACATTGTCTGAAGGTGCTCCTAAAGGAAAATATGAATATTCATGAAGAGCAGGATCAGATGTGTAATGGAGTTCCTTTAGTTTGATCATTGAAAATTATATTCCCCTCAAGGATGTAAGAAGTGAAACGTACAAACAAACAGAAAACTATTACATCAGAACAATGTGATGGTGATCAGGTTAGAAACAAAGAAATCTTTTGGCTGTAACCATAAACTGCTTTACTCATAAAAAGTGCTTTAAATACTGAAAACCTGAAAACCTTCACAAAAACCTTTTCACGCCACTATCCTTTCTTCACAAAAACAAACTGGACATTTTGAAGTCTTAATAATCCTTCATAAACTACAATAATGCACCTAAAGCCTACCAAAGCCCAAGTAAATTTCATGCACATATTCCACAGATACCGTGGGAAGGTAAGGAATAGAAAGGTGAAAGGGTGAAATCTGAGCTGCACGTAAAGCATAGGGAAATGACAACAACTGTGTCATACCAGAGTAAAGGTAGGTTGAAAATAGAAAAAGAGTAACAAGTGCAGGATAGAAATGAAAAGGCACATATAAATCCCCTAATCTCCAAACATCAAAATATTACTTATAACGAAAAGTTCTTGACAACCCTTTGTATAAATTTTGTGGACACCCAATAAGACGAAGTGTGTGCTCCAACTAAAACCCTATATTTCTCAAATGCACCCAAACATATCAAAGTTTCTATAATTGAACAATTCCTCCCTGCAGAGATTCATCAGAACTTGAAGGAAATTCTATGGTGTTAATATTGACATGTTGCATATCAGATTCTAAAGGAACCACATCGAACCCTGAAAGAATATCACGTTGATCATGTTGATCAAAATTCTCAAGTGTTGACACAGATCTAACATGTACGGTAGGCCTGGCTCTGCACACATTATTAAAATGACCAAACTTCTGACAGTTCGTACATTTCTTCCCTAGAGCATTACACATAGGACTGTTACTGAGATGTGTTCTTGATCCACACCTGAAACAAAATGTATTGTTACCTCTCTGCTGAGGTTTACTAAAACTATTCTTAAATGAAACTGCATTAACAGAAACATCATTCTGTACAAAGTTAGGAACATTTTCAACTATAATACTTTTTGCAGAAACAATGCTCCTCTCGATACTTTTGGCCATATCAACCACTTCAGCCAATGTTGGATCTCTGCAACTTAATATCCTTTCTTGGATTTTTTTGTGGCAACAACCATAAACAAATTGATCTCTGATATAAATGTCTAAATCAGCCCCAAAGTTGCAATCAGCTGACATGTTTCTCAAAATTGAAATGAAATCTTCTACGCTTTCCTCCGGGTTTTGCTTTCTCTTTCTAAAATTAAAACGCTCCAGAATGACACTCGGAAGTTCCAAGAATTTTCTATTAAGTCTTTGAATTGCATCTCTGTAAACATTCCAGCCTTCGCCTCTTCCTGAAGGTGGAATTGAAAGGGGTAAGTTATCGTAAACTTCTCTGCCGGCTCTCCCCAAGTGACTATAAAGAATAGCAAGCTTCCTTTTAGGAGCATAATCCTCTGCATCAATAGCCACTAAATAGTTCTCGAAGCTTCTAAACCAAGTTTTCCACGGTTCCACAGGTTTTCCATTAACAGGTAAGAAATTGTTCAGAATAATTACCTGTTGATTATTAGCCATTTTTTTTTTTTTAAAAACAAATAAATAAATAAATTCTAACGGAATAATAAAGCTTGTAAATATGTAACTCTTGTACTCTTTTCTTTTAGCTTTTAACTAAGCTTCGTAGTCTTTAAGACATGATGAATGTCTTTAAAATGTTGAATGTGTAGTCTTTAAAATGTTAAATGTCTTTGAATAGTCTTTAAATAAAATGACAAATGTCTTTAAAATGCTGAATGTGTAGTTTTTAAAATGTTAAATGTCTTTGAAATGTTGAGTGTCGTTAAAATGCCCCAGAAGATGAATGTATGCTTCCTTCTATCTTTATGAATCTTTGTTAAAACGTAAATTCAAACTTTTACATACCATTTCGTAGTCCAAGATCTGAGTAATGAGATGTGATCTCAAAAGGGCACTTGCGCAACGATTTTCAATTGAAATAACAAAAATGAGCGTGTTGCGTGTTACGTTTACCCTACAAAATCGGCTTCAGAAATGGTTACATGCAATGCGTGATGATGTCATCACGTTTAAATCTCGCGTGACTTGCCAACTCACAGGCTCCGTGAAAAATGAAGGAAACACTCAAAAATGCGCTGTCGGGTGACACTTCTTCAGTTTTCTTCCGTTTGAAGAGGTGAGGGATAATCGCAAGTTTCCCTTTAACAAGTGCGTAGTAGAACAAATTAATCTTTCCAAAGATTTGGTGAAAATGCTGAAATTCTCCCTCTTTTTGAAATAAATCCCGTCGCCAAATGTAAAGAGGGTATTTATCCAGAAATGAAGAGATGTAGAAGCAGGATAAAATCCAATGGTAGTTTTATTTCAAGTAAATATCAGCATTAACACAGGAGTGCTACCGCCTTCCAGAAAGTCCAACAGCTTAATGAAACTGACAGAAGCTGTGGCTCTAACTGGAAGACGCCTCACGAGGGATGCACCTTCGAACATAAACATGTTCGAAGATACACTCCTCTGCGAGGAATAAAAGAGCGTGACAGCTGGTTGGATTATGGAGCGTGCAACAGAATGTAAGTAACATACAAGAGATAAAAGAAAGACTATACTTTACACTGGGCCTGTCACCGTCTCTATTGCCGCAGCTTCCGGTTCAGCCTGGCGCTGTCACCGCCTCTATGGCCGCAGCTTCCGGTCCAGCCTGGCGCTGTCACCTTCTCTATGGCCTCAGCTTCCGGTCCACCTTGCTATCTGTCACCGCCTCTATGGCCATAGCTTCCGGCGCCCTCTGCCCGCTCTAAGATGGCGGCGGTGCCGGTGCTGCTGAGGCCGGTGGAGCCCTTCTCCTCAGACCCGCTGTGCGCGCTGCTGGGCCCGGGGCGGCTGGCCGAGGCCCTGGGGCCGGGCGGGGGGGTGCTGGCGCTGCGGGGCCGCGGCGGCGGGGGACGGGAGGTGCTGGTGCGGGCGGTGCCGGGGCCCCCGGGGGCCCCCGGCGGGGAGCAGCTCCTGGTCCCCCGCGCCCTCCTCCGCCGCCTCCCGCCGCCCCCGGTGCGGGCCCGCCCTGTGCCGCGGCCCCCGCTGCTCTCGTGGGCGCTGCTGGGGGCCCGGGGCCCCCGGGAGCTGGCGCTGGGCCCCGGGCTGGTGTGGCGCGGGGGCCCCGGGCCCGGGGAGCTGCTGGTGCTGGAGGCGCGGCCGGCGCTGCAGGGGCTGCTGGGGCCCCGCACCCGCCTGGCCCTCACCGAGCTGGGGCCCCCGGGGGCTGTGGCCCCCGCCCCGGCCCCCCAGGGGCCCCCGCTGGTCTCCGCCTTCGCCGCTCCGGCGGGGGCCCCGGCCTCGCTGCGCACCGCCCCGGGGGACCCTGGGGCCCTGCTGCGGGGAGGGAAGCTGAGGGAGGCGGAGGGGCCACGGGGGCCCCCGGGGCCCGACAGACAGGCCGCCCTCTGGGTGAGCCGCAGGGGCCTGCGCGGCCTCGGTCTCTTCCACGGGGAGTGGGTCTGGGTGTCTGTGGCCCCAGGGCCCCCGCTGAGGGGCCCTGGGGGTCAGCGGGGGGTCGAGGGGCCCCTGGCAGGTGAGAGGCCACGTGCTGGTGACCGTGGGCCCCTGGGAGAGAGGCCACATGTTAGTGACCAGGGGCCCTGCACGCCTGAGAGGCCAAGTGCTGTTGACCAGGGGCCACTGAGTGAGAGTCCAGGTGACCCGGGGCCCCTAACAGCTGAGAGGCCAGGTGCTGGTGACCAGGGGCCCCTGGGTGAGAGGCCAGGTGCTGGTGACCAGGGGCCCCTGGGTGAGAGGCCAGGTGCTGGTGACCAGGGGCCCCTGGGTGAGACCTCGGTTGGAAGTGACCAGGGGTCGCTGGACCCCGTGCAGTGGCCTCAGGGCGAGAGGGAAGCTCAGGAGGCTCTGGCCCTGCTGCAGAGGGAGCTGGCAGACCCCAGGGACCCAACACTTGAGCGCGGGGCATCTACTGACCAAGAACCCGAGGAGGGGCCACAGGAGGGCAAGGCAGAGCCACAGGGGCCCGATGCCCTGAGACTGGCCACACCCAGCTCCTTGAGGCCTCGTGAAGGGCATGGTGAAGAGCAGGCATGGTGCCCGGGGAGCAGGGGGCATCCTGAGGGGCCTGGCGAGACCTCAGGGTCACCCAGCCTGGCATGGTGCCCGGGGAGCAGGGGGCACCCTGAGGGGCCTGGCGAGACCCCGGGGTCACCCAGCCTGGCGGGTTCCAGCAGCAAACACCTGGCAGTGGTGCTGGCCGCCGATCTCTGCCTGGACTATCCAAACAACCAAGTCAATCTTAGGAACATTTGGGGGGATTTAGTAGATGGAACTGACCAAGACTTCTGCGCCGGATGCCTGGAGCCTGACCTCTCCCTCCCAGATGGGACGGCCCTGATCTCTGCTGCACTCTGCTTCAATGTGGCTGCAGAACCAGCATCTATCAATGAGCTCCTGATCCAGGTGAGTGTGCCCGCAGAGAGTCACACCTGGGGAGTGACTGAACTTTGGGAATTGATGAGTCCGTGATCAGAGTTAATCTTCGCCAGGCATCACGGCTTGAGGGGTAGGAAATGAATTGTGAATGGATGTCTGGTCACTGCTTACACTGATTAGCCGTCTGGTCACTGCTTATACTGATTAGCTACTTTGTCCCACGTGACATGGTAAGCTGTCAGTCATGTTTATTCCAGGAGGCTCTCGGTGCATTAGGAGCCATCTCCCTTCCGCTTATTTGGCTATACGTTTTTGCGTTCGATTGTCTGGCCCAAAGCGTTAGCTTGCAGGATATTGGATTTCATATGAAATGAAATTGAACTTTTCTGGCAAATTATTGTAAATTCTTTTATGGACTCTGGGGGCTAAGCTTTCTTTCTCTTGCTATACCATTCTCTAGAGAAGCAACTACAGATCCTGTGGCACATGGTAACACGAACTGCACTTATCAGCTCCCAGGTCTCCTTGTGCCTTAAATTCTATGGGAGCATTGAAAGGATGCTCAGCCAGACCAGCCACTCAACCTCCCCTGGCCACTCCAAAAAGGCCAGGGTTGAAAACTTTCTTCAAGAAAGAGTGGACCGTAGCCCAGCACCATGACTGCATTCACAGATTTTCCCGACAATTTGATAGAAGGAACCCCAAAGACAAGATTACAGAACCTGTTTTAGAAGTCGTTAGTTCACCTAGCTTGGGTACTGTGTTTAGTAAAAGGGCACTCTCACGTTTGGAAGAGAGTCCCTCTTAGTGTTTCCCAGAAAGCAAACTGCTTTCTGTAAGTACACACAGAGAGGAGGGCCAGAAGAGATTAATTGACCTGCAGGTGTCCGCTCCTGATAGAAATGGGGGTCTCTAGTTGGCCGGTTTGTACGCTGTCCAAGTAGGGACCCTTCCTTCTAGTCAGGGTAAGGTGATTACACTTCTAAAATAACCCTTGCTCACCCCCTTGGTAGCTAGGGACAAGCAGTCTGGCTTATCTAGGCAGAAATCTGTAAATAATTTGCACATAACACACATTAATACAGTGAAAACACTACAAAAGGGCACCATACCAGTTTTAGAAAAATTGCCAATATTTATCTGTTTAAAACAAGACCAAAATGATGAAGATCAAATATACTGTAATAAAGATATGAATTTAGCAAGAATAGACCTAAAATACAGTTCCTTGAAATCAATAGCTCCGTCGGGGGCTATCGCGGTATTGTGAACAAGCAATTCCAACAGTTCAGGCTGACTGCGAGGTTGCTGGCCAGCTACCATGTCTGGAAGACCCACAAACAGTACCTTGGATATGCAGGGGTTTGGGGACCTGGTGATGAGCTCCGAAGAAGCGGCTTCGGCTCCAGAGGATGATACAGGAGTCGTTGTGCCCTTGAAGTCGCATGCGTTGCAGATTGAACTCTGTGAGGTTGAAGTCAGGAGTACCAGTGTCGGGACTGCGACAAAGTGGAGCGGTGCGTTGCTCTCCGGTCACGGTGCATTCAGCTTCTCGGTGATGGCATCAGTGAGACCTGGGCTGCAGTGTCAAGTGGGGCGGTGCTTGCAGGTAGCATCTTCGTTGCGCAAGATCTGTCGTCGGTAGGTGCAATGCTCCGCTTTGGGGCGGTGCGTTGAGTAACTTATGAGCGGTACCCCAAGGCCACGGTGCAAGCAGCAGCACCGATGTTGGCGTGGAGTGGCATTGTTGGGGATACCAGGGTGACGATGTTAAGCGATGCGAAATGCAGTGCCCTCATATCACTGTGCAAGCAGCGGCTGGCTGGCTTCTTGGTGAGACAAGGGTTGCTGTGCGAAGTTGGGTGTTAATCTCTCAAGTGCCTACAGGTCACAGAGCCATTAGCGTCATCATTGACGGCGTCATGGTGATTTTCTAAAAACACACAGTTCCTAGTGCTGGTAGCAGACTCTTAAAGTCTTTGCTGGTCCTGAGACTTCTTGAACTGCCCAAGACAGAAGCAGCAACTGCAGGCCAACCCAAAAAAGTAACACACAGCAAGGGGGCATTACTCCTCCTGGCAGCTCTTCCAGGTCTTCTTTACAGGTTCATTAGTCCAAAAGAATTCTAAAGTTCTGGGGTTTTAGGTCTAATACTTCTGCCTCTTTTTCCATTTGAAGTTTTTCTTCAGAAAGTCTCTCTGGCTCAGCAAACCTAGTTCTGTCTTCCTTAGTCCAGCCACGCTACAGGAGGTGAAGGCAGCATTGGGCAGGGCAGCCAGAGCCTATTCAGGTGTCAGTGACCACTCCTCCCACCGCTCCAGGACAGGATAGCCCATCAGCTTGTGCAGGGCACTCCTCAACTCCCTTTGTGTGAGTGAATGCACAAACAGCCCCTGTCGGTCTAAAACGAGATGGCGTATCCACAAGCAGGCAGAGGCACACTGGATGGTTTAGCAAGAAAATAACCACTTTGTAAAAGTGACATTTTCAAACACAATTTAAAAACCACCTTTACTAAAATGTTATTAAATTCTGAGCTCAGGGAACCTAAACTCCATTTCTCCATCTTGTCCCAATTGAAAGTTACACTTGTAAAATGTTACAAGGCAGCTCCAATGATCACCTATGGGAAAGACAGCCTTTCAATAGTGAAGTAAAGTAAAGTAAAGTCCACATTTGTAAAGCGCACAATCACCCGTAAGGGTCTCTAGGCGCTGGGGGGCCGTCGGGAAGATTAAGCGAGCTATTGCCCAGAGTCACATGGTGCTGGGCTGACCTGCTGCCGTAGCCGGGGATCGAACCGTGGTCCCCAGATTCCAGCGTCAGTCGCCCTGGCCGCGGCGCCACACCTCTTCCACTGAAAAACGAAATGCATAGTATTTCACTATCTGGACATGTAAAACACATAAGCATATGTCCTACCTTTCATATACACTGTACCCTGCCCATGGGGCTACATTGGGCCTACCTTAAGGGTTATTTATATGTAATAAAAGGGAAGGGTTAGGCCCTTCAAGTGGGTGCGCTTGCCAGGTTGACATGGCAGTTAAAAACTGCTTGCGCAGACACTGCAGTGCCAGGTCTAAGACACGTTTAAAAGGCTATTTGTGTGGGTGGCACAATCAGTGCTGCAATCCCACTAGTGGCATTTGATTTACAGGCCCTGGGCACACGCAGTGCACTTTACTAGGGACTTACCAGTAAATTAAATATGCCAATTCCGTAGAACCAATTCTAGCACCATTTACAGTAGTAGCACTTGCACTTTAGCACCGAATAACTGAAAAAGTACACAACTCTAAACTAGCAAAAAGGAAGTCCAGCATACCATCAAAAACAGGAGGTCAGAAAGTAAAAAGACAGGGGAAATATGGCAAAAGATGCCAGGCCTGACACATGTCCTCTCTAGCTGAGTAGGGAAACACACCCACCTGGGAGTTCTCACAACTAAGGCAGCAGAACCTGGACAGATCATTGGCATGTTCTCTGCTAGGGCGGTGTTCCACTGCAAAGTCAGTTCCCTGTAGAGAGATGGACCACCTGAACAGTTTAGGGTTCTCACCCCCCTCATTTGCATTAGCCATCTGAGGTGCCTGTGGTCTGTCTGAACTCAGAAAGAGTCCCAAACAAGTAGGGTCTTTGCTTCTACAGTGCCTAGGCCACAGCAAAAGCTTCTCACTCAATTGCACTCCACCTCTGTTCCCTGGGGTGTAGTCTCAGACTACGAAGACTACAGGCTGGTCTAGACCCACTTCGTTCAGGTGAGAGTGAGAGCACAGCCCCCACACCATGCTCTGAAGCATTGGTCTGCACGAAAAATTCCTTGGCGAAGTTGGGTCCATTAAGCACGAGTGCCGTGCACATGGCTGCCTTCAAGTAAAGTAGTGTAACTATGAAACAGAAAAGGTGAGAAACCACCCACCAAGAGACTACAACCTCCCTCAAGTAAGGGAGTGTAAGATGGGTGACCATTACGAGATTAGGACCCCCCTCCCCCTTATGTAAAGGTACCTAGACTTCCAAACAGATGGGCAACTAATCCCATAATGCAATCCCACGTGTAAGGGATATGTACAATGCGATGCAGCAAATATGCATAATAAGTTCTGTAAAATGTCGACATAACCTGTGAAGGAAAATGTGAAAATGATGACATAAAAATATTAAGAAAACCACTAACCTACATAGTGTAGCGTGTAAAAATGTTGAATATTTGTCGATTTGCTGTTTCTCCTTAAACATTGACGTAAGAACCATGTAGGACCTTGGCATCACTATTACACAGTCAAGTGATGACTATTACTCTAATATGGACTCAAAATCATGTAAACTCTTTTTCTTGCTCTCTTGTCTATACTAATATTATAAAGAGAGAGCTCAAACCTTTGAGGCGGGTAATCTCAGGAACCACAGCACCAATCACAACACCCAATACTGCGTTGGAAAGGGCAGTTGCAGCAGAAGGACATAGGCTATGCAGACGCCCACCACATACATTTAAAAGGTAAAAGAACCGTGCCAGCAAAGTAGTCTCTTGTGGGGGTGTCTGCGTTGTGCTGTAGGCGTGTGCTGGGGGCGTGACAAACGCTGGGGGCGTGTGGTACGTTCCGCCCTTCATGCCATGTCTCATATCGTGTGCTAATCCCACCCTGCTCCCTTTAAATACCCCTGCACCCCATAATCATAACCCACCCTTACTCCTTAAAATACCCCAACACCCTTAAACACTAACCCATCTTAGCCCTATAAATATACCCTGTACCCCAAAACCCAAACCTACCCCATAACCCTAAAAATACCCCTGTACCCCAAAACCAGCCCTGATCCCTAAAAATACCACTGTACCCCAAAACCCAAACCTAGCCCTGAACCCTTAAAATACCCCTGTACCCCAAAACCCTAACCTACCCCATAACCCTAAAAATACCCCTGTACCCAAACCTAGCCTTGAACCCTAAAAATAACCCGGTATCCCGAAATCCAAACCTACCCCTGAATCCTAAAATACCCCTGTAACCCAAACCTAGCCCTGAACCCTAGAAAATACCCCTGTACCCCAAAACCCAAACCTAGCCCTGAACCCTTAAACTACCCCTGTACCCCAAAACCCAAACCTACCCCTGAACCATAAAAATATCCCTATACCCCAAAACCCAAACTTAGCCCTGAACCCTAAAAATACCCCTGTACCACAAAACACATACCTATCCCTAAAACTACCCCTGTCCCCCAAAACCTAGCATTGAACCCTAAAAATAACCCGGTACTCCGAAATCCAAACCTACCCCTGAACCCTAAATTACCCCTGTACCCCCAAACCTACCCCATAACCCTAAAAATACCCCTGTACCCCAAAACACATACCTATCCCTAAACCCACCCCTGTACCCCAAAACCCAAACCTAGCCTTAAACCCTAAAAATAACCTGGTACCCCGAAATCCAAACCTACCCCCAAACCTAGCCCTGAACCCTAGAAAATACCCCTGTACCCTAAAACCCAAACCTAGCCCTGAACCCTTAAAATACCCCTGTACCCCAAAACACAAACCTAGCCCTGAACCCTTAAAATACCCCTGTACCCCAAAACCCAAACCTACCCCTGAACCCTAAAAATACCCCTGTACCCTAAAACACATACCTATCCCTAAACCCTAAAACTACCACTGTACCCCATCACCCAAAACTATATCGGAATCCTTAAAATACCCAAACACCACAACACATATACCTCAATACCCCAAAACATATACCCCTATACCCATACTTACCGTATCCAAACATTTAAAAAAACCATGCTTTTACCATTCACGCATTTACAACGAATTTCGTTGTAAATGTATGCATGGTAAAAGCATATAAAATGTAATGCCATGCGTTATAATGGCATTGCGGAGTCATGGTACTTTCGTAATGAAAGTATGCGGAAAGAAAGTTGCGGAATAATGGGTGTTTACCCTCCCCGGTAAGTACATTGGTGGCACGGCGGCCCACATCTCCAGCAACATACTCATATTTTTTCACCACCGATTTGAAAGATGCACAGGTCTCTCTCATTGATGGCCAGCACCGACATACACTTTTAGACACACCTCCTGCCATAAGTTCTAGAATTGCTAACTTTAGAGCTGGGGAGCTACGTTCGAATCTCGGCATCAGCTCAACATCCTGTGATTCCAGGCAAATCGCTTTGTCTCGCCGTGCCTACCAAAAATGAATGTGTTCTTCTGTAATTTTAATTGTGCTCATGCCATGTTGTTGAGTTCGCGCTATATAATATTGCAAGGAAAAATTAAGTAGGGAAACTCTAGTTCACACACTACTGAACGCGCACTCTTAAGTGCATCAGCAGTGCACTGTGAATTGGAGCGTTTCACAGGCCTGTCACAGATAAGAAATGCTATCAAAACGAAATCCTACAAAACAATATACTACTGGCCGGCAGCAATTCATACCCGGACAACGTCGGGACGGGCTGCTAGTATTTTTATAAAAACAAACTGTAATCAGACCAAAACCAGCAAAACCACCTGTGAGCGATGTCTCACACGAACTACTTGCAATGATAAACCATGAGAGAGGTGAACACAGGTTAGAACACTAAAAGCGCAAAACACCTCTATGTTGCTGCAGTTATTTTTCCAGAACACTGAGTTTGGGCAAGACCTACGAGCTGTATCAGCAGATTGTCAAGAACATCAATGTCAAAAACAGTACGCGAGGCTTTTTGAACACTACATGTACAGCAAACATTGTTCCTTCCCTCTGGTCAGCAAACCTGTGCAGCATGCAGTTTGAGCAAACATGAATGAACAGAACACAATGTGCTTCTACTACTAGCGCAGTCTTGAACTTGACAGCAGGCTGCAAAATCGCTTTATCAAAAAACATGCAGCCTAGTGTGTGGCGGCAAGCTCCCAACCAAAGGCGAGTGCAAAGAAAGATCCAGCCCCGGGCGTGTAATGATGAGTGTGCCCTGGCTTGATCAAAATTATTATTCTCTATGCTGCAGCTTGTTAGCATAGGAACGCCAGGCAAAAAAACATTAAGTCCAGACTTGAGCTGCATAAAGGACTGCTGAAGATTCCTGCCCGACGAAGACAGCACCCAGTCACCTGAAATCTGGGTCTGCCAGCATGCCGTCGATGCAAGACCAAACTGACCACACTGCTCGTGGGCTGGCTGAACGAACCACAAACCGGCCGGACAACACGGGACACAGCGCAGCGCCGTGAACTATGTGCTGCCACCAAAAACAAGATGGCGTCACATAAAGTTGATGTGCGCCTGGTGGCTTACGGTTGCAGCGTGCTGAAAAGCGTCCCATGGCAGCCAGAAGCTGGGTAGAAGCATAGACGTCACAGAAGATCCCACAGAGGCACTGCACGACTCCAGATAAAGTTAATGTGCACGCGCTTTCGCGCTTTAATATGAAATACAAACTGCAGCAAAACCGTTTAACTAGCAACATAGTGGGTATAACTTTATAGTAGGGACAAAACACATTAAAATCTGAATTAAGTCTCGCCCTCAAAGGCCGATGGACCCACCCACACACTGATAAAAAAAAACAATAACCCCTCCCCCCAAATATATATTGTGTGTGATACTATTGGTCTCATGCTCGCGATGCAAACAGCAAACAATGGTCTCCACCATAAATGACTCCTGTAAATTACAGCTCCCATTTCCAGCAAGCAATACTCCCCTTGTAAGCCTCTGGAGACCGAAGTGGCTGGAACACTGTGGAGTGCAAGACAAAGAAATAAGCCCAGGATAGGATTGTCTGCTGTCTAAAACGTGTATGATTGTGTACCTCACAAAACCAGTTGATCCATCCATATGTAGAAAGTAACCAAATTGAGATGTGGCAGTATTGAGGCTCACACCACTTGCCCACTTGTATCAATATAATTTTTAGCAGGCCAATGAAGCATGTCCAGGCTGGGGCTGTCCGCTGACGAGGACACTGGTGGGGCTGGCAAGCTTGGAACTTCATAGTAGTTGCTTTATTCTTCATTTCTGTATGTTTCCTTAGTATCTCCTTGTTCATATCATAGACGGGTCTTTTAATTCCAGTAGTATGCTTGGGTCTTAGTCCAGTGTGAGTAATAAAGGGGTTGGCCCTAAAAACTCGGGACCTGGGTCCATAGAACAGTACAGAATAGAATCGGTCCAAGTTGCAAATTTATAATATCATGCAGTACTAGGATATTTGTTTCAACAAACAATCACCATAAACTCTGAATTGATTGAAGGAAAAGTTTTTACGCAAAATTGTGAATTATTCAAATCACTTTCATTGGCATTTATTTACGCAACGTCATTGTTTGATCAAATTGCAGCAAAATTAATTCCGATAACGAACGAGACTCCTCCATGCTAACTAGTTACGCGACCCCCAGCAACTATTTGCTGCAATTTGATCAAACAATGACGTTGCGTAAATAAATGCCAATGAAAGTGATTTGAATAATTCACAATTTTGCGTAAAAACAAATATCCTAGTACTGCATGATATTATAAATTTGCAACTCGGACTGGGTCTTAGTCCAGGTCGTCGCCAAAATACGTTGTATCTTACCAGACGTAGCCGAGTTGTATTTTAAGTATTACTTTATTTAGTTCAAGTTGCAAGATGGCAATATTGTACATCAGTTCTTGAGCTTGGTGATCCTTAAGGTACAGCCCCACCAGGAGCCGCCTGCCTGCTGCTCAGCCCATCTTCCAGTTGTTACCACTCACCCACACAGGCACCCAGGCATTCCACTAATGTCCATTACACCAACATTCCACTGCCAACACTTACACTGGCTGAGCAGCTGGGAGAAAGGTAACCAGGGATAGATATACCAAATAAGCAGGATATAACCCCTTTCCTTCAAATAGGCATACCTCGTCCATAAAGGACGCAACCATTTTCAGGCCTCTCATGGTGCGGTGCTGAATCCTGCGATTGGATGACACCTGCTCCTGCCCCGAAGCTGCAAGCTTCCACTACATCTTCCATTGGCTTCTCAGCCATTAGCTTCCCTTTGAGTTACCAGTTCCTGCCTTGTTTGGTCTTCTGCTCACTGATCATTTGTCAATGCTCTTCTCTTTTGACAAGTGTATTCCCCTTGTACTGTGTACAGTGCTTGTTGCCTCTGGCCTAGATTTCTGCTATATATATATATATATATATATATATATATATATATATATATATATATATATATATATATATTAATATATTATAGTTCAGTGCAGAAAGAATCCTCTTCTGATGTATATGGGTTGGCCTGCTACATCTTACAGGCATAAGCGTTTCATCAACATTGAGAACGATAGATTATTTACACCTGATGGAACAAGCCGGCACTGGGTGGGCAGCTGACACTGGAAGGGCAGCTGACACTGGGTGGGCAGCCAACGCTGGGTGGGCAGCTGACTGGACGCCCACGTGAGGACATTTATGCCTGGAATTGGATGTGTGGGACCAGCCTGTAGCTCGTTTCTTGCTGTTACCTTCCCAACATGTTATTAGTCTTGAGGTGCTGGACTGCTTCTTGTTTCTAACTTCAGATGTTTCAGTGTGGTTGGTCTTGCTGTTGGGAGTGAGTGACCCTTATGGGCTCTTACTCTATGAAACATAGATTCTCAGGGATCATGAAACATACATTCTTAGGGATCAGGAACCGTAGATACTTAGGGATCACGAAGCATAGCCTCTTAGGGATCACGAAGCATAGCCTCTTAGGGATCACGAAGCATAGCCTCTTAGGGATCACGAAGCATAGATTCTTAGGGATCACAAAGCATAGATTCTTATTGATCTTAAACATAGATTCTTAGGGATCACGAAGCATAGATCCTTATTGATCACAAAACAGATTTTTAGGGATCACAAAGCATAAATACTTATTGATCACGAAGCATAGATTGTTAGGGATCATGAAGCATAGATTGTTAGGGATCATGAAGCATAGATTGTTAGGGATCACGAAGCATAGATTCTTAGGGATCATGAGGCATAGATTCTTAGGGATCACGAGGCATAGATTTTTAGGGATCACAAAGCATAGATTCTTAGGGATATCGAAGCATAGATTGTTAGGGATCACGAGGCATAGATTGTTAGGGATCACGAGGCATAGATTGTTAGGGATCACTAGGCATAGATTGTTAGGTATCACGAGGCATAGATTGTTAGGGATCACGAGGCATAGATTGTTAGGGATCACGAGGCATAGATTAGGGATCACGAGGCATAGATTAGGGATCACGAGGCATAGATTCTTAGGGATCACAAAGCATAGATTGTTAGGGATCACGAGGCGTAGATTGTTAGGGATCACGAGGCATAGATTGTTAGGGATCACGAGGCATAGATTGTTAGGGATCACAAGGCATAGATTGTTAGGGATCACGAGGCATAGATTGTTAGGGATCACGAGGCATAGATTAGGGATCACGAGGCATGGATTGTTAGGGATCACGAGGCATGGATTGTTAGGGATCACGAGGCATGGATTGTTAGGGATCACGAGGCATGGATTGTTAGGGATCACGAGGCATGGATTGTTAGGGATCACGAGGCATAGATTGTTAGGGATCACGAGGCATAGATTGTTAGGGATCACAAAGCATAGATTGTTGGGGATCACGAGGCATAGATTGTTAGGGATCACGAAGCATAGATTCTTAGGGATCACAAAGCATAGATTCTTAGGGATCACGAAGCATAGATTGTTAGGGAACACGAAGCATAGATTGTTAGGGATCACGAAGCATAGATTGTTAGGGATCACGAGGCATAGATTGTTAGGGATCACGAGGCATAGATTGTTAGGGATCACGAGGCATAGATTGTTAGGGATCACGAGGCATAGATTATTAGGGATCACGAGGCATAGATTGTTAGGGATCACGAGGCATAGATTGTTAGGGATCACGAGGCATAGATTAGGGATCACGAGGCATAGATTAGGGATCACGAGGCATGGATTGTTAGGGATCACGAGACATGGATTGTTAGGGATCACGAGGCATGGATTGTTAGGGATCACGAGGCATGGATTGTTAGGGATCACGAGGCATGGATTGTTAGGGATCACGAGGCATGGATTGTTATGGATCACGAGGCATAGATTCTTAGGGATCACAAAGCATAGATTGTTAGGGAACACGAAGCATAGATTGTTAGGGATCACGAAGCATAGATTGTTAGGGATCACGAAGCATAGATTCTTAGGGATCAATCAATCATCGCATTAATGAAGCGCGCTACTCACCCGCTAGGGTCTCAAGGCGCTGAGAGGGGGGGAGGGCGGGGTGGGGGGGGTTGGGTGCTGCTACTGCTCGAAGAGCCAGGTCTTGAGTTGCTTCCTGAAGGAGATATGGTCCTGGGTCAGCCGCAGGTGGGAGGGGAGGGAGTTCCATGTTTTGGGCGCCAGGTAGGAGAAGGATCTTCCGGTGGTGGTTCTGCGAATCCGAGGGACGGTGGCGAGGGTGAGGCTGGCGGATCGGAGCTGGCGGGTGGGTGTGTAAAACGTGACGCAGTTGTTGAGGTATTTGGGGCCCATGTCGTGGAGAGCCTTGTGTGCGTGGGTGAGGAGCCGGAATGTGATCCTCTTGTTGACGGGGAGCCAGTGCAGGTCTCTCAGATGGGCAGAAATGTGGCTGTGACGGGGGATGTCCAGGATGAGTCGTGCAGAGGCGTTCTGTATGCGCTGCAATCTTTTCTGTAGTTTGGCTGTGGTTCCAGCGTAGAGGGTGTTCCCGTAGTCCAGTCGGCTGGTGACGAGGGCCTGGGTGACCGTCTTTCTGGTTTCGGTTGGGATCCACCGGAAGATCTTTCAGAGCATGTGCAGGGTGTTGAAACAGGATGACGAGACGGCGTTGACTTGCTTGGTCATCGTGAGGGAGGAGTCCAGGATGAAGCCCAGGTTGCGGGCGTGGTCCGTGGGCTTGGGGGTGGTGCCCAGTGCGGGGGGCCACCAGGAGTCGTCCCAGGCGGAGGGTGATGGTCCGAGGATGAGGACTTCCGTCTTGTCTGAGTTCAGTTTCAGACGGCTGAGCTTCATCCATTCCGCAGCGTCTTTCATTCCTTCATGGAGGTTGGCTCTGGCGGTGGCGGTGTCGTTGGTGAGGGAGAGGATCAGCTGGGTGTCGTCAGCGTAGGAGATGATGTTCAGATTATGTTGGCGTGCGAGGGGGCTCGTGTAGATGTTGAAGAGGGTGGGGCTGAGCGAGGAACCTTGAGGAACGCCGCAGATGATCTTGGTGGCCGCTGAGCGGAAGGGGCCCACGAGGCATAGATTGTTAGGGATCACGAGGCATAGATTGTTAGGGATCACGAGGCATAGATTGTTAGGGATCACGAGGCATAGATTGTTAGGGATCACGAGGCATAGATTGTTAGGGATCACGAGGCATAGATTGTTAGGGATCACGAGGCATAGATTGTTAGGGATCACGAGGCATAGATTGTTAGGGATCACAAAGCATAGATTGTTAGGGATCACGAGGCATAGATTGTTAGGGATCACGTAGCATAGATTGTTAGGGATCACGAAACAGATTCTTAGGGATCATGAAACATAGGTTCTTAGGAATCATGAAGCATAGATTCTTAAGGATCAATGAAACAGATTGTTAGGGATCATGAGGCATAGATTGTTAGGGATCACGAGGCATAGATTGTTAGGGATCACGAGGCATAGATTGTTAGGGATCACGAGGCATAGATTATTAGGGATCACGAGGCATAGATTGTTAGGGATCACGAGGCATAGATTGTTAGGGATCACGAGGCATAGATTGTTAGGGATCACGAGGCATAGATTGTTAGGGATCACGAGGCATAGATTATTAGGGATCACGAGGCATAGATTGTTAGGGATCACGAGGCATAGATTGTTAGGGATCACGAGGCATAGATTGTTAGGGATCACGAGGCATAGATTAGGGATCACGAGGCATAGATTAGGGATCACGAGGCATGGATTGTTAGGGATCACGAGACATGGATTGTTAGGGATCACGAGGCATGGATTGTTAGGGATCACGAGGCATGGATTGTTAGGGATCACGAGGCATGGATTGTTAGGGATCACGAGGCATGGATTGTTATGGATCACGAGGCATAGATTCTTAGGGATCACAAAGCATAGATTGTTGGGGATCACGAGGCATAGATTGTTAGGGATCACAAAGCATAGATTCTTAGGGATCACAAAGCATAGATTGTTAGGGAACACGAAGCATAGATTGTTAGGGATCACGAAGCATAGATTGTTAGGGATCACGAAGCATAGATTCTTAGGGATCAATCAATCATCGCATTAATGAAGCGCGCTACTCACCCGCTAGGGTCTCAAGGCGCTGAGAGGGGGGGAGGGCGGGGTGGGGGGGGTTGGGTGCTGCTACTGCTCGAAGAGCCAGGTCTTGAGTTGCTTCCTGAAGGAGATATGGTCCTGGGTCAGCCGCAGGTGGGAGGGGAGGGAGTTCCATGTTTTGGCCGCCAGGTAGGAGAAGGATCTTCCGGTGGTGGTTCTGCGAATCCGAGGGACGGTGGCGAGGGTGAGGCTGGCGGATCGGAGCTGGCGGGTGGGTGTGTAAAACGTGACGCAGTTGTTGAGGTATTTGGGGCCCATGTCGTGGAGAGCCTTGTGTGCGTGGGTGAGGAGCCGGAATGTGATCCTCTTGTTGACGGGGAGCCAGTGCAGGTCTCTCAGATGGGCAGAAATGTGGCTGTGACGGGGGATGTCCAGGATGAGTCGTGCAGAGGCGTTCTGTATGCGCTGCAATCTTTTCTGTAGTTTGGCTGTGGTTCCAGCGTAGAGGGTGTTCCCGTAGTCCAGTCGGCTGGTGACGAGGGCCTGGGTGACCGTCTTTCTGGTTTCGGTTGGGATCCACCGGAAGATCTTTCAGAGCATGTGCAGGGTGTTGAAACAGGATGACGAGACGGCGTTGACTTGCTTGGTCATCGTGAGGGAGGAGTCCAGGATGAAGCCCAGGTTGCGGGCGTGGTCCGTGGGCTTGGGGGTGGTGCCCAGTGCGGGGGGCCACCAGGAGTCGTCCCAGGCGGAGGGTGATGGTCCGAGGATGAGGACTTCCGTCTTGTCTGAGTTCAGTTTCAGACGGCTGAGCTTCATCCATTCCGCAGCGTCTTTCATTCCTTCATGGAGGTTGGCTCTGGCGGTGGCGGTGTCGTTGGTGAGGGAGAGGATCAGCTGGGTGTCGTCAGCGTAGGAGATGATGTTCAGATTATGTTGGCGTGCGAGGGGGCTCGTGTAGATGTTGAAGAGGGTGGGGCTGAGCGAGGAGCCTTGAGGAACGCCGCAGATGATCTTGGTGGCCGCTGAGCGGAAGGGGCCCACGAGGCATAGATTGTTAGGGATCACGAGGCATAGATTGTTAGGGATCACGAGGCATAGATTGTTAGGGATCACGAGGCATAGATTGTTAGGGATCACGAGGCATAGATTGTTAGGGATCACGAGGCATAGATTGTTAGGGATCACGAGGCATAGATTGTTAGGGATCACGAGGCATAGATTGTTAGGGATCACAAAGCATAGATTGTTAGGGATCACGAGGCATAGATTGTTAGGGATCACGAAGCATAGATTGTTAGGGATCACGAAACAGATTCTTAGGGATCATGAAACATAGGTTCTTAGGAATCATGAAGCATAGATTCTTAAGGATCAATGAAACAGATTGTTAGGGATCATGAGGCATATATTGTTAGGGATCACGAGGCATAGATTGTTAGGGATCACGAGGCATAGATTGTTAGGGATCACGAGGCATAGATTGTTAGGGATCACGAGGCATAGATTCTCAGGGATCACAAAACATAGATTCTTAGGGATCACGAAGCATAGATTCTTAAGGATCAATGAAACAGATTGTTAGGGATCACGAGGCATAGATTCTCAGGGATCACGAAACAGATTCTTAGGGATCACGAGGCATAGATTCTCAGGGATCACGAAACAGTTTCTTAGGGATCATCATGAAGCATAGATTCTTAGGGATCATTAAGCATAGATTCTTAGGGATCATGAAGGATAGATTCTTAGGGATCATGAAGCATGGATTCTTAGGGATCATGAAACAGATTCTTACGGACCATGAGGCAAGCCTTGCCTTCTGAATGGATTGCCTCTTTTTCTCATTCACAGAGATACTCTTGTGATCCTCCATCCGTGGACCAGGGGGCAAAGAGAAGTCAGTCCTTCCTGTCTGTGCCTCCATTCGCGAAGGAGCTGGTGATTGAGATAGTCACTTCGCCCACCTACAGCATCAAGGGAGCCTACGAAGCCCTCCTGTACCAGCACTTCCAGACCCCCAGGTGCGCGTCTTAAGCTAATGCCTTATTCTTTTGTGAACTTCATTGCTGGAGGGGCGTGAACAAGAGAATTGAAATCCATGGCCCTCTCCTTTTTCATTATTAGCACACACTTGGGTTGCATGTGCTGAGACTAGCGGCAGCGTGACATGGTTGGTGACAACAGAAGCCCTCCGCTCTGCACTGCGGTATATGTGCCCAGGCAAGTCAAAGGGTAATTCCCACCAAGAGTACATTGAGAGCTGATGGTAATGTGCTTGTGTCCATTATGTGGGGTCGTCTTGAGCGAGGAATCTCATATTTTTGAAGTAACAGGTCTATGAAGTTATTTAGTCCCAACCACCACAAATCCCTCCAGTGACCAAGCCCTTTCTTTGTGGATCCAGAAGGAGGAGAAGGTGCTGTGGTGAGCCTTGAGTTTAGGGAGTTGAGGGCAAAGATCAGCTTTACACCACGTAATAACCTTCCATGAGTGTCTGTGAAGTAAAAGAATGACTATGAAGCGCAGGACCCTCGAACACCATTATCCTACAAAGAATGACAGCCACTTACGTGTTTCCTTCATTCCTGTGGTCTCGGGACCCTTTTAGACCCTCCGAAGGCTCCCTGGTGCCAGACTGGACTTTTGTATAAATTGTGTGCAGACTACTGGTTGTTAGGTCTCTTTTGATTGGTCACTTACATTTCACACTGTTGACAATCAGACACTCAACTCTCCCTTGGGTGCTCGAGGTAAGGTACTTCTACTGGGGCGATGAAGCCATGGGAATGTCAGGGTGGAGAGTTGAAGGAGGGAATATATCTTGAGTGCGGCTGGTGTAGATGGGTCAGACTGGACCCTCGGAGTGTACAGAAGTGTGTGCATTCAGATCTGTTTCTTCCAACTATCATTGCATCCTTTAACATTGTGCCAGAATGATTCAAGGGGTGGGGCTTGGTTGGCTAGTTCAATATCACGCGGACATGTGTGTAACAAAGCTATTGACTGTTGCGCTTTAAATTTTGGCATTGGCACTATTTTTTGCTAACATTCCTTTACCGGAGAAACAACTAATTCCCAATTGGTCCAGTGAGGTTTTGAATATACCATGTAGCGCTGTTGTACTAAAACAATATTTGGGGTGAAGCACCTGACCCCGATGAAATAATCTTGAAATCCTCTGTGTCTGACATGCTTACCGGACCGCTCTGTTTCCTATATTGTGTTTACATACCACCAGTTATAAGCAAGATCAAGAATTAGGCTATTGCATTTGGTATTTAAATGCCCCCGAAGTGTTCTTCCAGCGATAACCACATGGGAGGAGAAGAGTCCATTCATACTTAGGAGGTGGAGATCCTTATATACACCCTTGGGATGGAGTGGATAAGACCAGACTGTAGACATGACCAAGCAAGATGCAAGGTTCTTAAGATTATTTATGTGAAGGTGGAAATATTCTACAGGTGGGAGACGCGTCCTGAAATGTTAAATGATTAAAGTGAGACTCAGTTGTGGCTGCCCAGATAGCAGTCGGCTACCTGATATGAGACCTTCCTCTGGACACAACATTGCCTGTGGAGCTGAGATGAGACCTTGCTTGGGATAGGACGCTGCCTGCGGAGCTGAGATGGGACCTTCCTCGGGATAGGACACTGCCTGCGGAGCTGAGATGGGACCTTTCTCGGGATAGGATGGTGCCTGCGGAGCTGAGATGGGACCTTTGGGATAGGACGCTGCCTGCAGAGCTGAGATGGGACCTTTCTCGGGATAGGATGCTGCCTGCAGAGCTGAGATGGGGCCTTCCTTGGGATAGGACGCTGCCTGGGGAAGAGGTGTGGCGCCGCGGCCAGGGCGACTGACGCCGGACGCTGGGGATCACGGTTCGATCCCTGGCTCTGGCGGCAGGGGTCTGCCCAGCACCATGCGACTCTGGGCAATAGCTCGCTTAATCTTCCCAACGGCCCCCAGCGCCGAGATACCCTTTCGGGGGTGATTCGTACGCTATACAAGTACTGGATTTCACGTACCTGAGATGGGGACCATCCTCGGAATAGGACGCTGCCTGTGGAGCTGAGATTGGACCTTTGTCTGGATTGAATGCTGCCTGCAGAGCTGAGATGGGATCTTCCTCGGGATAGGACGCTGCCTGCGGAGCTAAGATGGGACCTTCCTTGGGATAGGACGCTGCCTGCGGAGCTGAGATGGGACCATCCTTGGGATAGGATGCTGCCTGCGGAGCTGAGATGGGACCTTCCTCGGTATAGGACACTGCCTGCGGAGCTGAGATGGGACCTTCCTTGGGATAGGATGCTTCCTGCCTACCTGAGATGGGACCTTCCACCGGATAGGACGCTGTCTGCGGAGCTGAGATGGGAACTTCCTCGGGATAGGATGCTGCCTGCATACCTGAGCTGGGACCATCCTCGGTATAGGACACTGCCTGCGGAGCTGAGATGGGACCTTCCTTGGGATAGGCTGCTGCCTGCGGATCGGAGATAGGGCTTTCCTTGGGATAGGATGCTGCATGCGGATCGGAGATAGGGCTTTCCTTGGGATAGGCTGCTGCCTGCGGATCGGAGATCGGGCCTTCCTTGGGATAAGATGCCGTCTGCGTACCTGAGATGGGACCTTCCTCGGGATAGGTCACTGCCTGTGGAGCTGAGATGGGACCTTCCTTGGGATAGGAAGCTACCTGCGGACCTGAGAGGGGATCTTCCTTGGGATAGGACGCTGCCTGTGGAGCTGAGCGATACAAAAGGGGATGATGGACGGAACGTTTGAGCAAATCAAACACTCACCCCCAGTCAACTGATCTGGGTTTAATCCATCACCATTCTTTAGTTCACTCAGCCACCCCAGTTCAGACATGGCCATATGCAAATCAGTCTGACCCTGTGCCTCATGGGAACAGTTCAGCCCGAACTGCCAAGCCATGTCTTCCCTGGACCGGAAACAAGCATCCTGGGACCGGTTTCGGATTCATAATCCTCATCAGCCAGGCTATCTTGAATCCAGTGGCCAAGTGAGCAAGGGACTCACGTCTGAGCATACCCTGCCACACTTAGGGCGAACAAAGCGATACAAAAGGGGATGATGGACAGAGCGTTTGAGCAAATCAAACACTCACCCCCAGTCAACTGATCTGGGTTTAATCCATCACCATTCTTTAGCTCACTCCGCCACCCCAGTTCAGCCATGGCCATATGCAAATTAGTCTGACCCTGTGCCTCATGGGAACAGTTCAGCCCGAACTGCCAAGCCATGTCTTCCCTGGACCGGAAATGCCCAGGAAATGCCCCTTGAAAGAACACTACATCTTGTCTCTTTAGAAAGTCCCGCCCCTCCCTAAACTCAACTCTTGTGATACAGCTGTGGCCACCAGGAACCGGAAGAGACTGTGCATTTGATGGTGTTTCTGTAGAGCGAGCCCAGGGCAATAGATGGTGGCCCCCTCATCTCCTCTCATGCTCCCTGTGCAGCATTTTGTTGCCTGAGGCTCGCTTTACATAGATACCCACATACGCTTACATTCTCTTCCTGTTCCTGGTAGGCCACTGCTGTGGGCACAAGGTCTCTGAATCCACTCGCCCTCTTTATACAACTTTGATGTTTGACCTCAGTCCTATGCAGCCAATCCCCTTGTAGGAGACTGGAAATGCATGTTTGTTCCAGAGATGGCTGTAGCAGTCGTGGAGGGAGCCTTCGATGTGATGGAATGACAGAGTGAGAACAGGAATGTGTGCCTTCTTTCCTTCAGACGACTGCCATTGACTGCTACCTTTCCTCTTTCAGGGCAGTGCAGGTTGGGGATGTTCTGTGTGTTCCAACGCGTGACCAGCCTGCGTATCTAGAGGTGAACCCAGAAGCTGATCCCAGGTAGGTGGGAAGTGTGAGCCAGCACTGGGCAGAGAGATGACTGTCCCCGTGTAGCGCCAAGAAATGGGAGCAGAGGATCCGCCTAGGTTCAGATGTTTCTATTCTCTTTCAGATGCCCAGATATCTACTTTAAAGTGAAGAAGATTGTTGGCCGAGAGGGGGAAAAACCATCTTTCGGGTACCTGGCGGACACAAATAACACAACACTGTACCAGGTGAGACAACGCTGGGTGAGACTAGGCTGATCTGAGCTTGTTTCCATCTCCCCTAGGCAGGTTGATCTGTGCCTGTTTCCGTCTCCCCTAGGCTGGTTGATCTGTGCCTGTTTCCATCTCCCCTAGGCAGGTTGATCTGTGTCTGTTTCCGTCTCCCCTAGGCAGGTTGATCTGTGCTCTTGTTTCCTTCTCCCCTAGGCAGGTTGATCTGTGCTTGTTTCCTTCTCCCCTAGGCAGGTTGATCTGTGCCTGTTTCCGTCTCCCTTAGGCAGGTTGATCTGTGCCTGTTTCCATCTCTAGGCAGGTTGAGCTGAGCTTGTTTCCTTCTCCCCTAGGCAGGTGGATCTGAGCTTGTTTCCTTCTCCCCTAGGCAGGTTGATTTGAGCTTGTTTCTATTTCCCTTAGGCAGGTTGATCTGAGCTTGTTTCCGTCTCCCCTATGCAGGTTGATCTGTGCCTGTTTCCTTCTCCCCTAGGCAGGTTGATCTGTGCTCTTGTTTCTATCTCCCCTAGGCAGGCTGATCTGTGCTCCTGTTTCTATTTCCCTTAGGCAGGTTGATGTGAGCTTGTTTCTATCTCCCCTAGGCAGGTTGATGTGAGCTAGTTTCTATCTCCCCAAGGCAGGTTGATGTGAGCGTGTTTCCATCTCCCCTAGGCAGGTTGATCTGAGCTTGTTTCCGTCTCTCCTTGGCAGGTTGATCTGTGCCTGTTTCCGTCTCCCCTACGCAGGTTGATCTGAGCTTGTTTCCATCTCCTCTAGGCAGGTTGATCTGTGCCTGTTTCCGTCTCCCCTAGGCAGGTTGATGTGAGCTTGTTTTCATCTCCCCTAGGCAGGTTGATCCCAGCTTGTTTCCTTCTCCCCTAGGCAGGTGGATCTGAGCTTGTTTCCTTCTACATTAGGCAGGTTGATCTGTGCCTGTTTCCTTCTCCCTTAGGCAGGTTTATCTGTGCTCCTGTTTCTATTTCCCTTAGGCAGGTCGAGTCTGACCCTCCTCAGCCTGTGCTCTTGTCTCCATCTCCCCTAGGCAGGTCCCACACACAGCTATGTGCCATCCTTCCCCTCCAGTGACGGCCATGTGTTCTGGAGCAGCCTCTCTCCTGCTGGTCTCTCGCATGCTGTGGATCAGATCTGCAGTATTCTTCAGCCGCACCTCAGGAACAGGTAAGTCTAGCGTTAGTCCTCGCCTTTTCTTCTCAGCATGAGGACGGAAGGGGCTGGTGCTGCTCTGTTGACACTTCTGCTGATTGTATTGAAATAAACCTGCTGACCATGAAGGACAAGTCATGTTTACTACTGTTGATGTGGTTGAACAGGTCTCTGAGTGTTGGATATGGTCTGAGATGTTTCCTTGACTCTGAGGGCTGGCTGTGATGTATTTCTCCCACTAATAATTATGTCTCTGACTTCCCTTGATCGTTGTCTTCCTGGTGTGTGTGGTGCCAGGTATCAGTGGGAGCTGTGTTCGTCTGTGTGTAGTGATTGTCTCTCATGTGGGCACATTCAGGATCTGTTTGTCGCTTTCTTTACAGTTTGTCTCTCTGTGGGTGTCTGTCAGTGGTGTAGCAGTCTCACTCTGTAGTGTCAGCTGGTGCTGAATTATTCTTGAGTAATGTACAGTCCGACCCACTTAACAACTGGCCCCTGAATGTTGATTTGTTCAGAAGCAGGACTCTTTTTCCAAATCGATATCCTGTGGCAGCAGCATGACTGGGGACATATCCTCCAGGTCAAATTTGGATGGATTTTTCCAGACAATGAAGAGTGGCCTTAGGGGATAGAGAGGAAGTCGATGCAGCAACACTGATTTTGCATGTTGTTTCTCATTCCATGAGGGATCTGTAGGTGATTCCAGAATCACTGATAGCTGTTGTGTTGGCAATGCTGGGCCTGGTGTTGCAACAATGCAGTGATCTTGTCTGTAAGGAAGATCTCTGTGTGCTCTCTCTTGCTCTGTGCTGCTTGGTCCTGTCTGTCACTGTGGTGGCTAGCTATACTTTGGGATGTAGAGTAGGGCTGGAGAAGGAGACAGCTGGGCAGCTGACGAGCTGCAGGACCACTTCCCTTTGCTGACCGAGAGTCCTTTGCTGTGACGCTCTCCACACACTGATGGACGGCCTTGCCTGATTCTCTCCTTTGATCGCAACAATTCTGTGAGCTTGTGGTAGCAAGCCTCAGCCAGGCCTACTAGTGCAAGGGATTTGCCCTTCTCTTTTTTTTTGTTGGCGTTTTTGTAAAGCGCGTGGTTACCAGAAGGCATCCCAGCGCTAAGATAGAGTGAGACTCAGAGGGGGGGGGATGGAAGGGAAGGGGGGAATCATTTGGGAAAGAGGAGAGTTTTCAGAGATTTCCGAAAGCGGAGAAGACTGGGTTCTGCGCGAAGTTGCAATGGGAGGGAATTCCAATGTGAGGCCGCGTTGACCGAGAAGCGGCGGCCTCCGGTGCGAGCTTTCTTGATTCTAGGCACCGTGGCCAGGAACCCATTGTCAGAACGCAGGGGTCTATTGGGTTTGTAGGGGGTGACCAGGTTTCTCATAATCGGGGGGTCCTTTACCTTGGAGGATTTTGTGGGCAATGCATAGGGATTTGAAAATAATCCTCGTACGGGGAGCCAGTGAAGAGCTTTGAGAGCAGGTTTAGCTGATGACCTGAGGGGGATACCCATTAAGAGCCTGGCAGCGGCATTTTGGGTTTGTTGAAGCTTGTTAATTGTAGCTTCCGGGGCTCCCAGGAAGATTGCGCTGCTGAAGTCTAGTCTAGAAAGAACTAGACCTTGTATCAAAAGCCTCCTAGAATGCTGCGGGAGGAGGGGAAGGATTTTGCGGGCGGAACGGAGTAGACTGAAGCAGGTACCTGCTGTCTTTTTCGCTTGTGTCTTAAGCGAAAGGTCCTGCTCAAACCAAACCCCCAGGCTTTTGATTTCCTTTTTTGGGGTGGGTGGGTCCCCTAGACAAGCCGGCCAGATGGAAGGGGGCAGAAAGGCCGACTTGTGGCCTAACATCATGATTTCTGTTTTTGCTCCGTTAAGCTTGAGTGAGGAGTCACACATCCAGTCATGGATCTTAGTCAAGCATTGATGGAAATTGTCAGGGCATTGGCTAAGTTGTGAAAGTGAGACGACCAGTTGGGTATCGTCGGCATAGCTTATTATTTTGATCCCGAAAGGGGCAACCACCTCCTCCAGGGGGGCCATATACACATTAAACAATGTGGGGCTCAAGGATGAGCCCTGCGGCACACCACACTGGAGGGGAATTAAGGCAGATTGTGAGTTGCCTTCCCAGACTTGGAAGGTGCGATTCGAAAGATAGGACGATAGCCAGGTCAGAGCGGACCCTCGTATTCCGGCTTCGGCCAGGCGGTGGATCAAGATACGGTGGTTCACCGTATCGAAGGCCACACTCAGGTCCAGGAGGATCACTGCCACTGATCCTCCTGAATCCAGAATGCGCCTAGCCTCCTCGATGACAGAGAGGAGAGCGGTGTCGGTGCCTTGGCCTGGGCGGAATCCGGTTTGGGAATCGCGCAACCGATCATTGGACTCCAAAAAGTGGGAGAGTTGGTAATTCACCACTTTTTCTGTGATCTTACTGAGCCCTGGGAGAAGGGAGATCGATCTGAAGTTGGCAAGCTCTAGAGGGTCGAGATTGGGTTTCTTAAGAAGGGCCTTGACATTGGCCCCTTTCCAACTGGGAGGCACAATGCCCTGAGAAAGAGAGAGATTGATGAGCTCAGTTGCCGGGGTGGAAATGGAGGCGGCTATCTGTTTTAAGAAACGCATCGGGACAGGGTCACTAGGAGAACCACTTTTGATGCTGGATAAGATTTTGAGGAAATCCTCGTCAGAGATTAAATTAAAGGTGTTCAACTGAGGGGATGTGTCTGGGGGCGAGATCTCATAGTGTGAGGGGCTCTCCGTTTGGGGTAGGGTGGAAATTATATTATTTTCTGATCAAAGTAAGTGGCTAGTTCATTGCATTTAGCGCCTGAGGGATCTTGGGGTAACGGGGGATCAGGGATCTTCAGGAGTTCTTTCATAATCATGTAGGTCTCTCTCGTCGAATTAGAGGCATTTTTGATTCTGTGATCATAAAATGTTGTTTTGGCATTTCTGAGGGCGCCTTTATACGCTCTGATCGAGTCGCGATAGGTGTCTTTGTTGGCCGTATCCCAGTTTCTTCTCCAGATACGCTCAAGCCTCTTACAGCCTTGCCTAAGGGTTCTGAGCTCAGGAGTATACCAGGGAGCGGAGCCAGTTCTGACCTGCTTTTTCCTCAGGATTTTTTTTGGTAGGACTAAGTCCAGTGAATTAGAGAGCCAGTTTTTAAAATTAGTATCGGCCACAACGGGGTCCAAAGCGGGGGGTGGGAGGGAACAATCTAGGATGTCAGTCCACTTTTCCACTGAAAGTTTCGACCACATTCTATCGTGAGTGGAGGTACTGAGCGTATGAGCAGTTTTGCGCTCTACCTGCCAAGTGAAAGTCAGGAGAAAATGGTCTGTCCAGGGGAGGGGAGACTGGGGACTGTTTTGAAGTGACCCGATATTAGAAAGTATCGGATCTAGAAGGTGACCTTTGTTGTGTGTGGCTCCTGTATTCCTGAGATAAATCTCATAAGATGATAGATCAAGTAGCAAGTCAGAGGCTACTTTGTCAGAGGGTTCGTTGAAATGGAGATTCAGATCACCTAAGATGGTGAAGTTAGGCGCGGAGGAGGCTAAAACGGTAACCGTTTCTAGGAGAGAGCTGGTAAAGTGACCAGAGTGCCCAGGGGGACGGTATAAGGCCTGTAAAGGAGGTAGTAGGGGAAAGCTGGAAACAGAAGTGACAGTTTTCGGAATCCGCGATTCCGCCGTCCTTCATCCTGCAAGTTAGGTGGTTTTTATATAGAATAGCCAGTCCACCTCCTTTGCCCGAGGTTCTGATCTGCGAGTGGATAAGGTATCCTGTAGGGAGAGCGCTAACAATGTCGGCCTCAGAGTTGGTAGATAGCCACGTTTCTGTGAGAAACAGAATATCCAGGTCATGATCCTGAAGCAAAAAGTTAAGCTCAAGAGAATGTTTCGGGAGGGACCTACAATTTAATGAAGCCATACGTAGGTCCGTAATGGCTGGGTGATAATGCGTTGAGCCCGACGGGTCTGTGCTGCACAGATCGCAGCGCGTGAATATGTGCTCAGATTTATGCATATAATGACAATGTTTATTCTTGCGGGGTCTCAGGGCAAGAAGCTCACTTCGGGAGTAGAGAATGGAGCTATCAGTGAAATCGGGCATAGGTTCGCACCCTGAGCCCGGCAGAGCCCGGATGGGCCCAGACGGGCTTGCCTCTGGCGCGCCATCGGCGCGCCCGCTGCGCGGACGGAAAGCGGGATCCATTTTATCGTGCTCTGGCCCCAAATCGGCCTTAGCACTAGCGCGCTGTCCTAGCCCTCACCCAAGATGGCGGCCGCTGTCTGGGCCTGGGGAGGTGGGGAGTGAGAACCTGCTCTGCTTAGAGTCCTTAGACCAATAGTAAGAAGTTGGCACAGAATCTGGAATAGAAAAGACAGAGTTTATTAAACCTCATGAGGTGGAACTACATTCACACAACACCCTTCGGTATAATATGAGGTAGCACATTAACTGGAAGGAGCTTGGTCCTTTTATACCCACACAGGGGCTGAAATGAAGGCGGTACAAGGCACAGAGTGTTGGTTTCAAATACTTATAAGGTCATACAGAGAGTGTGCTAGCAACAAGTGGGAGGGGCTGACAGTTAGCTAATTCTGGTGGACACATCTTGACAGTTACAAATTGGAGACAGCTGTAAGCTCAACTGAGCATGTGCAAAGCAGAAGAGGATAAATATATCTTGTCTCTAGGCAGATTTCAAGAGCAGTTAACAGCAAGGTAGGACAGAGCACATAGCAAACAAAATGGCCGACAGAAATACAAAATGGATTCCGTAAACGGACAAGATAGTCTCTAAATACAAGATGCCTTCTGCTAATGCTTAACCTAATCATTGCTAAATTACAACAAGCCCACAGGGCATGCTCCTACAGTTGAAGATTTTGTTGACATCAGAGCTACGGTCTGAAGCCAGAAGGAGACCTGAAGTATACCCCCCTTTCTGAGTGGTATCTCCAAGTATGGTCTAACTAACAGTGGTTATAGTGCAGGGCACAGCTCAGGCGTTTCAAGCTAGTACACCTTTGGGGAAACTTCCTAAAAGCTTTACCCTTTAAGCAGTTTGTTCAGTCCTCGTATTTGGGGTCCTTTGCCTTCATCACGTCTGGGAAATATCTGAGCGGATGCCTGCTGTGTCCATGTGAATGTGTGATTTGTGAATGGACTGGTGAGTGCTGGTGCTCACGTCTATGTGCTGCTGAAAATGGAGGCTACTGTCGTGCTGAAGTGATGTTCATTGCAGACATCTCAGCCTGCACCCCTCCACAAGCTCTGTATACTGGCCTTTAAAGAGGTCTGCCGCTCCTCTCATGTCAGTGTATGGCTTCCCTGCCTATGTGAAACTCAACCATCCCTCATTTCCTGCGCTGTGATCAGCTCCATTCACAATGGAGCTCACCAAGGTTCCAGATGGAAGCAAATACACACCCCTCCTGAACCAGTCCGACCTGGTCGGCTCAGTCTGTTGTCCAAGATTAACGCAAAGATTCTCCTCTAGGCTTGAAGGAGCACACGCATGCCAGCCAGTACTGGGTTCACTGTACTCATCTTAGTACCAAGGAGTCCTGAATGCGAGGACCCGGGGAAGAGTCTGTGCTGGACGGCTACCCTTCCTCCAGACTGGGCCTGATTCTGTGAAAGCCTCCAGAGCGCCATTGTACTGTGACCTGGGAAGAGAAAGAGGAACTCACCTGTCCATAGAAGTGACTGCATTCTTAGGAAGAACTACACCAAAACGGTTAGGAAGTCAGTCTTTCTCCACACCTCTGACATGAGATCAGCTGCTGCTGACTGGAGGGGTACAGTAGGCTTTGCCATAAGACCACAAGCACTGACTGTAGGATCCTTCAACCTTAAGACCACAAGCACATTGCCATTTCTGAACTGGGGTGGCAGAGTGGGCTAAAGAACGGTGATGGATTAAACCCAGATCTGTTGACTGGGTGTGAGGGTTTGATTCAGATGCTCCGTCCATCACCACCCCCTTTTGTACCGCTTTGGCCGCCATAAGTGTGGCAGGGTGTGCTCAGACGTGAGTCCCTTGATCACTTTGCCACTGGATTCAAGCAAGCCGGGCTGAAGACGGCTGAAATGCCAGAAACCGGTCCTGGGAAGCTTGAATCCAGTCCAGGGAAGACATGGCTTGGCAGCTCGGGCTGGACTGTTCCCATGAGGCACAGGGTCAGACTGATTTGCATATGGCCATGTCTGAACTGGGGTGGCAGAGTGGGCTAAAGAACGGTGATGGATTAAACCCAGATCAGTTGACTGGGGGTGAGTGTTTGATTTGCTCAAACGCTCCGTCCATCATCCCCTTAAGTATCGCTTTATCCGCCCTAAGTTTGCAGGGTATGCCCAGACGTGGGTCCCTTGCTCACTTTGCCACTGGATTCAAGCAAGCCTGGCTGAAGACGGCTGTAATGCCAGAAACCGGTCCTAGGATGCTTGTTTCCGGTCCAGAGAAGACCTGGCTTGGCAGTTCGGGCTGGACTGTTCCCATGAGGCACAGGGTCAGACTGATTTGCATATGGCCATGTCTGAACTGGGGTGGCAGAGTGGGCTAAAGAACGGTGATGGATCAAACCCAGATCTTTTGACTGGGTGTGAGTGTTTGATTGGTTCACATGCTCCGTCCATCACCACCCCCTTTTGTACCGCTTTTGGCCGCCATAAGTGTGGCAGGGTATGCCCAGACGTGAGGCCCTTGCTCACTTTGCCACTGGATTCAAGCAAGCCGGGCTGAAGACGGCTGGAATGGCAGAAACCGGTCCTTGGAAGCTTGTTTCCGGTCCAGGGAAGGCATGGCTTGGCAGTTCGGGCTTGACTGTTCCCATGAGGCACAGGGTCAGACTGATTTGCATATGGCCATGTCTGAACTGGGGTGGCAGAGTGGGCTAAAGAACGGTGATGGATTAAACCCAGATCTTTTGACTGGGTGTGAGTGTATGATTGATTCAGATGCTCCGTCCATCACCACCCCCTTTTGTACCGCTTTGTTTGTCGTAAGTTGGCAGTGTATGCTCAGACGTGAGTCCCTTGCTCACTTTGCCACTGGATTCAAGCAAGCCTGGCTGAAGATGGCTGGAATGCCAGAAACCGGTCCTCGGAAGCTTGTTTCCAGTCCAGGGAAGGCGTGGCTTGGCAGTTCGGGCTGGACTGTTCCCATGAGGCACAGGGTCAGACTGATTTGCATATGGCCATGTCTGAACTGGGGTGGCAGAGTGGGCTAAAGAACGGTGATGGATCAAACCCAGATCTTTTGACTGGGTGTGAGTGTTTGATTGGTTCACATGCTCCGTCCATCACCACCCCCTTTTGTACCGCTTTTGGCCGCCATAAGTGTGGCAGGGTATGCCCAGACGTGAGGCCCTTGCTCACTTTGCCACTGGATTCAAGCAAGCCGGGCTGAAGACGGCTGGAATGGCAGAAACCGGTCCTCGGAAGCTTGTTTCCGGTCCAGGGAAGGCATGGCTTGGCAGTTCGGGCTGGACTGTTCCCATGAGGCACAGGGTCAGACTGATTTGCATATGGCCATGTCTGAACTGGGGTGGCAGAGTGGGCTAAAGAACGGTGATGGATTAAACCCAGATCTTTTGACTGGGTGTGAGTGTATGATTGATTCAGATGCTCCGTCCATCACCACCCCCTTTTGTACCGCTTTGTTTGTCGTAAGTTGGCAGTGTATGCTCAGACGTGAGTCCCTTGCTCACTTTGCCACTGGATTCAAGCAAGCCTGGCTGAATACGGCTGGAATGCCAGAAACCGGTCCTCGGAAGCTTGTTTCTGGTCCAGGGAAGGCATGGCTTGGCAGTTCGGGCTGGACTGTTCCCATGAGGCACAGGGTCAGACTGATATGCATATGGCCATGTCTGAACTGGGGTGGCTGAGTGGGCTAAAGAATGGTGATGGATTAAACCCAGATCAGTTGACTGGGGGTGAGTGTTTGATTTGCTCAAACGCTCCGTCCATCATCCCCTTTTGTATTGCTTTGTTCGCCCTAAGTTGGCAGGGTATGCTCGGACGTGGGTCCCTTGCTCACTTGGCCACTGGATTCAAGATAGCCTGGCTGATGAGGATTATGAATCCGAAACCAGTCCCAGGATGCTTGTTTCCGGTCCAGGGAAGGCATGGCTTGGCAGTTCGGGCTGGACTGTTCCCATGAGGCACAGGGTCAGACTGATTTGCATATGGCCATGTCTGAACTGGGGTGGCTGAGTGGGCTAAAGAATGGTGATGGATTAAACCCAGATCAGTTGACTGGGGGTGAGTGTTTGATTTGCTCAAACGCTCTGTCCATCATCCCCTTTTGTATTGCTTTGTTCGCCCTAAGTTGGCAGGGTATGCTCGGACGTGACTCCCTTGCTCACTTGGCCACTGGATTCAAGATAGCCTGGCTGATGAGGATTATGAATCCGAAACCGGTCCCAGGATGCTTGTTTCCGGTCCAGGGAAGGCATGGCTTGGCAGTTCAGGCTGGACTGTTTCCATGAGGCACAGGGTGAGACTGATTTGCATATGGCCATGTCTGAACTGGGGTGGCAGAGTGGGCTAAAGAACGGTGATGGATTAAACCCAGATCAGTTGACTGGGGGTGAGTGTTTGATTTGCTCAAACGCTCCGTCCATCATCCCCTTAAGTATCGCTTTATCCGCCCTAAGTTTGCAGGGTATGCCCAGACGTGGGTCGCTTGCTCACTTTGCCACTGGATTCAAGCAAGCCTGGCTGAAGATGGCTGTCATGCACAAACCGGTCCTAGGAAGCTTGTTTCCGGTCCAGGGAAGGCATGGCTTGGCAGTTCGGGCTGGACTGTTCCCATGAGGCACTAGGTCAGACTGATTTGCATATGGCCATGTCTGAACTGGGGTGGCAGAGTGGGCTAAAGAACGGTGATGGATTAAACCCAGATCTGTTGACTGGGTGTGAGTGTTTGATTGGTTCAGATGCTCCGTCCATCACCACCCCCTTTTGTACCGCATTGAATATCTGCGTCTGCAGGAATCAAAGGAATCCCAAAAATGGGCGTTTTTACCATAATTGCATGTCGAGTGTGATGGGCTGGCTACAGGTGGGCACGTGTGGGGGCTTTCATTGTGGTGGGCAGGCAACAGTGGGCCGTATTGATGCTGAGCGTGCTGTAGGAGTACCATATACATTCATACAGTGAAACATGCATAAATACCTTTGATTGAGATAGACGTGGTGAAGTGAGGCATGAGTGAAGGCATTTTATGATGAGGACTAAAGCCCTAGTATGAGACGTGTGGATGCCTTTCAGCCTGACTGGCAGGGCTCAGGGACAGAGCTGTTGAGCAGGCTTCCCCTGTGCTGTGTAGTTCTGGTGACAGGTGTTGTCATTTTTATTTCCAGCGTGGCAGACCTGCGTGGAGGGGGAAGGATCCTGTTCTCTGGACCCAGCAGCAGTGGCAAGATGACAGCGGTGCGTGCTGCCTGCAGCCGCCTAAGCCTCCATTTATACCCGGTAAGAGTCTAGCTTGCTCTCTGTCTTTTGACAGATAAGCTGTCAGCAGATTGTCAGTGAGAATATAAGACAAGTTCTCCCCCAATTTGGACATATCCTCCTGCTGCTCTATATGGACTGTGACCAGGCTCCCCCATGGCCGTTATATCCTCCTCCTGCTCAAGGTGTATTGTCACCTCCCCATGGCCGTCATATCCTCCCCTGCTCTAGGTGTATTGTCACCTCCCCTCATGGCCGCCATATCCTCCTCCTGCTCTAGGTGTATTGTCACCTCCCCCCATGGCCGCCATATCCTCCTCCTGCTCTAGGTGTATTGTCACCTCCCCATGGCCGTCATATCCTCCTCCTGCTCTAGGTGTATTGTCACCTCCCCTCATGGCCGTCATATCCTCCCCCTGGTCTAGGTGTATTGTCACCTCCCCTCATGGCCGTCATATCCTCCTCCTGCTCTAGGTGTATTGTCGCCAGGCTCCCCCATGGCCGCCATATCCTCCCCCTGCTCTAGGTGTATTGTCGCCAGGCTCCCCCATGGCCGCTATATCCTCCTCCTGCTCTAGGTGTATTGTCACCTCCCCATGGCCGTCATATCCTCCCCCTGCTCTAGGTGTATTGTCACCAGGCTCCCCCTCTCCGGAGTGGGCAAACCACTCCTCCTCTGCCCTGCTCAGAAAGCAGAGCAGCCCCACCCGCTCTCAAAGCAAACATAAAATTGTAATAACTAAAAGTTATTACCATTTTATGTTTCGGCTTCTCACCATGCGAGAAAGCAGTGGGGCGACGCTCCGCTGCCATAGTGGAGGAGCCGCTGCTGTGTTAGACCTGACTCTGCCCATGCAAGGGGGGAAAAAATTTACCTTACAGATCTGCTTACCCTGCCACTACCACCCAAGAACCTCTTCTGCCCTTTAATGAAGCTCTCATTGATCAGCACTTGGGGACCCCAAGTTTCTGCTACAGCACCCAACCCTGAAAGCTTGGTGGTACATGCATCATTCAGCCGTCTGAATCGTAATTAATTTCCCACCACACACCCGACAAGGAATTGAAACGAATGGAAAGCATTGCCAAATGCATATGTTCGAGGCATATGAGCTGCAGATAGTACACTTTTGCATAGATCTCCATCTGGTGTTGGGCTCGGATGCTTGCACCCTGTGGTTTTCTTTTAAGAAGTCTTTTTGTAGTCACGAGATAGGTGACTTCTCCCTTGGACGATAGTGTGCTTGGGCATCGCTCCATCTTCAGATTGGTTTTTTTCCGCCATCGGGTTCGGCTGTAACTTCTGTGCTCCGGTTCGGCACCATATTCTCCAATCTTTTTGACTCACAAATCATCATAAAAACTCACTCGACTGTATTGTTTTCGATTGCATTATCTTCGACGCGCTCCTCAAATATTCCATTCCGGCGTCGTCACGGGCCGCTAGGCCTATCGACACCGTTCGGGCCTACGGCTCATGGAGAGGACTCCATTTAAAAAATGCCCCCAGTGTGGAGCTAAATTTCCATACAGTGACCACCACAAGGTCTGTAACCTGTGTCTCTCGCCCGAGCACGACGAAAATAATTGCCAGGCCTGTGCCTCATTTCGATCCAAAAAGACCATTCGTGATCGCCGGGCCCGACGACACATCATGGCGCAACAGGCAGCTCTGGTACCGGTGGACATCTTCGATGAAGGCCCCATGTCCCGGAAGAGGATTCTGAGGATCTGGAAATCGTGTCCGAAGCAGACGACTCTGACTCAGACAATCCCATCACTCCAGGTCAACTAGTGAGTACAACTTCCCCAACCCCAATCACACCCAAAAAAGAAGGCCCATGTCAAGACTTCGCCTGCTGGCCCCAGGGCGACCAAAAACAAGCTTCAAAAGCCCCGCCCCCGGCTCCAAAGATAAAGGACAAGCCTTCCGTTAGCTCGGGACCCAGCAAACTGCATATCACTGTCCCACAGGTGCCATCGGCACCGAAGCACGGAGTGCAACCTACTCCCAAAAAGACCTCGGCAACGACCACCCCCGTGGCGAAAGAAAAGGCATCGGATCCGAAACCGAAACATTCGGAACCGAAAAAGATTTCCACCTCCACATCGAAGCCAAAGGACCTAAAACCACCTTCCAAGGCTCTGGAGCAGAAATCCAAACCTCGCTCGGACCTGAAGAAATTGGCGCCGAAAGTATCTACTGAAAAGGAAGAACTTTTTCGACCGGATCCTATCGATCCAACACAAAAAATACTTCATATAGACCCTAAAACAGAACATATGTCTACTGTTCCACACAACAAAAGGAAATTGGACACCCTAGGCGTTCCTGCAGTGCCTGTAAAGAAGGACTGTGCTACTTCACCTTTATAACCCTCTTCTCCTGTTCTTCCTACTAAACCGGTCTCTCCTCCACACTCTCCTATACTTCCACCAAACTCACCACTACCACCGGGTGATGATGATTTAGGGGATAGGGGAGACAACACTGACCCTTTTGATCACCCTGATGACGAACCAGACGTTCCAAAGGACGATTGGAACGATTATGATGACCCATTAGATACTCCAGACCTCCCTGACCCTCATGCATACCCAACAAAGCCATCTCCCCAGATGACAATATTGGTTTTAACCAGCTTGTAAATAGGGCGGCTCCGTACCATGGTGTCCCAATGCATTCGGCCTCTGCAGAGGAGGACTTTCTACTAGACTCCTTTGAACAGTCACTAAAGACTGTACAACCCTGCCAATGTTAAAAGGCGTCATTAAACATGCCCCCGATATATTCAAGGACCCTGTTAGGGCTAGGATTCTGAATCCAAGAATTGACAAAAAATATAAACCCGCTCCCAGTGATCCCGCCTACATCAAAGGTCAACTCCCTTTAGATTCCCTAGTGGTAACTAACGCTGGAAAACGTGCCAACTCTCAAACCTCCGGTGATGCACCCCCTGCGGACAAGGAGTCTAAATTATTAGATGCTTCTGGCAAACCAGTTGCTGCTCAAGCAGCTAATCACTGGCGGATAGCCAATACACAGGCATTACATGCTAGGTAAGATAGGGCTCGCTATGACCAGCTAGAAACCCTATTACAACATTTACCAGATCAATACAAGACCAAGGCCAATGATTTAATTCAGGAGGAGAAATGAATAACTAATGCATCAATCAAATGTGCCCTTGATGCAGCAGACACCGCCTCTAGGGCAGTTAACACTAGCGTGTTACTCAGACAACATGCCTCTTTGCGCATCTCTGGCTTCAAACAGGAGGTACAAACTACTATCCTCAATCAGCCGTTCAATCAGCAACAACTTTTTGGACCAGCTGTAGACACCGCTCTAGAAAAAATGAAAAAGGACACAGAGACTGCTAAATCCATGAGAGCATTGCAGTCTTCATCCACACGTGGTTCCTTTCGACGCTCCTTCTATAGGGGAGCATCCGAAAACATCAGCGCAGCCACTGCTTCATACAAAAACACCACACAAACATCCCCCAACAGGGGATATTTTAGAGGCGGATACAGGGGAAATAACAACAAAGGAAGAGGCCGAGGTAACAACAACACTCGCACCTCCCCCAGTAATAAGCAGTGACTTCCCTCCAGACCATTCCACTCCGGTCGGGGGCAGACTATCACAGTTCTACCTGTCTGGAATTCCATCACTACGGACAAGTGGGTAAGACAAATTATCCAGTATGGTTACTGCCTGGAACTTACTGCTACTCCAACCAACATACCACCCAGACAGCGATCAATGTCCGAGGAACCTTTAACACTCTTCAAACAAGAGGTTGTTTCACTGCTTCAAAAGCACGCATAGTTCCCATACAACATCAAGGAACAGGGGTTTACTCCCTGTATTTCCTAATCCCCCAAAAAGACAGGACCCTAAGGCTACTACTGGACCTCAGACCTCTCAATTTGTACATACAATCAGATAATTTTCACATGATCACTCTCCAACAGGTTCTTCCCCTGCTTCAACAAGGCGATTTCCTTGCCACACTAGATCTCAAGGACGTCTACTTTCACATTCCCATACACCCTGCTCACCGAAAAATACCTGAGGTTCACAGTAGACGGCCAGCACTATCAGTTTAAGGTCCTTCCATTTGGGGTGACCACAGCACCCAGAGTTTTCACAAAGTGCCTTGCAGTAGTAGCAGCGCACTTGAGAAGACTGCAAATTCATGTGTTTGCATACCTGGACGATTGACTGATAAAAGCCAACTCATACAACCAGTGTGTTCACCATACATATCAAACAATTCAACAATTACACAACTTGGGGTTCACACTGAACTACACCAGGTCACAGCTCCAACCCTCCCACATACATCCGTATCTAGGAGCCACAATAAACACTTGTAAAACTCTAGCATACCCCAATCCAGCCAGGATTGCCGGCATGCAAACACTCATCAACCGGTTTCAGTCCCAACACTCTCTCCCAGCACGAGTGTTTATGCAGCTCATAGGGATGATGGCCTCTTGCATTTTCATCGTACCTCACGCAAGACTTCGCATGTACCCTTTACAGGAATGCTTAGCATGTCAGTGGAACAAGGCCCAAGATCCACTTACAGATCTGGTGTGGTGGAGCACACAAAACCTTTCCATAGGACGGCCGTTCTAAGAGCCCTTCCGCAGATAGTGTTAACAGTGGACGCATCGCTCACCAGCTGGGGAGCCCATCTCCTAAACCATACAATTCAGGGCAGGTGGACCACTCGACAAAAAGTGCTCCGCATCAATCATCTAGAACTACTGGCCATATTTCTAGCCTTAAAGTCATTCCAACTACATCTTCTCAACAAGACTGTCTTAGTCTGGACGGACAATATGACAGCAATGTATTACATACAAAAGCAAGGAGGAACACATTCTCTGCAGCTCTCTCACCTAGCACAAAGCATATGGAGACGGGCCGTTCCACAAAACATATATCTCCTGGCGGAACATCTTCCAGGAGTAAACAATCGGATAGCGGATCTGTTAAGTCGCCAGACTCAACAAATACACAAATGGGAACTTCATCGACAAGTTCTTCAACCTTTCTTCCAAATGTGGGGCCAACCAAACATAGATCTGTTCGCCACACACTCAAATGCAAAATGCCCAACCTTGCCGCCAGGTTCCCAAACCCTTTGTCCAAGGGCAATGCGATATGGATGAACTGGTCAGGCAGATTTGCGGACGCTTTTCCGCCACTCCCACTCATCCCACTAGTAGTGCGCAAGCTCTCAAAATGATCCTAGTTGCTCCCGTATGGGCAACCAAGGTTCACAACACTACTCGAACTATCACTAGTCCCTCATCAAAAATTACGGCTCTCCCCAAAGCTGCTGATGCAGAACCATGGAGAGATAAGGCACCCAGATCCAGCGCAACTGAATCTAGAAATCTGGCTCCTGAAGTCTTAGAGTTCGGTTACCTGAACCTCCCACCGGACTGTATGAATATTATTAAGGAAGCCAGACACCCCACTACTAGAGCTTGCTATGCAGCCAAGTAGAAAAGATTTGTTATGTACTGCTAAAAAAACAAAATCGACCCATTAGATGCTTCAGCACAAAACATTATTTGCTATTTACTTCATCTACGAAGATGCAATCTTGCATACTCATCAATTAGATTACATCTGGCTGCCCTTTCCGCCTAATTACAAAACAGACAACATTTGTCATTGTTTCGAGTACCTGCTATCAAAGCCTTCATGGAAGGCCTTAAAAGGTTAATCCCTCCCAGACCGCCACCATCTACGGTGTGGAACCTAAACATTGTTCTTACTAGACTCATGGGTCCCCCTTTTGAGCCTTTACACAAATGCGAATTACAATTCCTTACATGGAAAGTAGCGTTCCTTGTCGCAATCACCTCTCTTAGGAGAGTAAGTGAGATCCAGGCTTTAACCGAACAAGAACCATTTTTAAAAATACATCCTCACAAAGTGGTTCTTAGAACAAATCCAAAATGTCTTCCAAAGGTAATTTCTGCTTTCCATCTTAATCAATCAGTAGAGTTACCAGTATTTTTCCAAAACCCTGATTCAATAGCAGAAAGAGCTCTTCACACGCTCGACGTCAAAAGAGCTTTACTTTATTACATAGACAGGATTAACCCTTTAGAAAAACAAAATAACTGTTAGTAGCTTTCTCTCCACCTCATAAAGGCAACCCCATCTCCAAAGCTGAAATTGCCAGTTGGATAGACAAATGTATTCAAATATGCTATCAAAAAGCAAAACGTACTTTAACAATTCCCCCTAGAGCGCATTCAACACGCAAACTAGGGGCTTCCATGGCATTCTTAGGGAACATTCCCCTAGAAGACATTTGTAAAGCAGCAACTTGGTCTACTACACACACGTTCACTAAACACTATTGTGTTCACATGCAGGCCAAGCACCAAGCTTCTGTGGGCCAAGCTGTTCTTAAGACACTTTTTCAAACTACTGCAACGGATACAGGCGACCCCTGCTAAGGGAGCCACTGCTATACAGTCTATGAAAAGTGTACTATCTGCAGCTCATATGCCTCGAACGGAAAATGCTACTTACCAGTATGCATCTGTTCTTGGCATGTGGAGCTGCAGAGTAGCCCACCCGCCTCACCGGGACCTGTATCTGTTCCAGTTTTTATCTTAATTAGATACACTTACATGGACATCTATTCTATTTCCTATAAACTCCATCATTTCCCTTCATGGTGAAAAACAATCTGAGGATGGAGCCGATGCCCATGCGAACTATCGTCCAAGGGAGGAGTCACCTATCCCGTGACTACAAGAGACTTCTACCAAGAAAACGACAAAATGTAATCATCCGAGCCCAACACCAGGTGGCGATCTATACAAAAGTGTACTATCTGCAGCTCTACATGCCAAGAACAGATGCATACTGATAAGTAGCATTTTCTTTCTCTTTCCTGAGTTGCCCATATGTTTTGGTATAAGAGCCAGTTAGAGAGAACGGGATCTACATGTGGTTCGACCAGTCGACTGGACGGGGTCAGATGTCTTTAGGTTTGAGGATTTGGAGATTATCAGATGCAGACTGCCCTTTGTGGTGAGTGGGTTTGTGGCAGTGTTGTTGTTGGTCATTTGCATTGTGAAAGGAGGTGAAAGTGTTCACATAACTGTTGCCCTCGTCTTCCCAGCGCATGTTGAAGTCTCCAAGGAAAATATTGTTGTCATTTGGTGGACATCACCAGGGAGATAATCTTTCTCGGCTCACGCTTGTATTCTGTCCACTCTACTGTTTGCTGCTTTGCAACCTGTGCTGTCTCCTCCATAGCTCTGCCTCACTCTGTCCCAGGCTTTCTTCCTGCAGGAGCCCAGTGTGACCTTCTGCTGTCTTCCTGCAGGTGGACAGTGTGACCCTCTGCAGGGACACTAGTGGAGCTGCTGAGGCAAAGCTACAGGCTGCCTTCTCACATGCCACCCTGTATCGGCCCTGCGTGCTGCTGCTGAGGAATGTCCATCTGCTGGGCCGAGAGCGGGATGGGGTGACCGAAGACTCCAGGACAGTGGCAGCCCTGCAGCGCCTCCTACTGGACATCACGAGGACCTCCAGGTATTTGTCACTGTGGCAGCGCCTCAGACAGAGAACACAACCCGCCTTTTCTCTCCTCGCCTCCTCCTGGGATGAGGGACAAAGAACCTTTGCATTGAAATCATTGCTCCTCCCTCTCTCCTCCAGTCCACTCGACAGTGTTACTCCATGAAAAGCACCTTATATTGTTTCTTTACTGTTTGTCAGTGAGTGTTTCCTGTTTTGAGTGAGTGCGGATACTGCCCCCTTCACTGCGGGCTGTGAGGCGACTGCTGAGACGGGGCCAGGATTCTACTCCAGGGGCTCAGGCCCTGTTATATGTAGTGTGTGGGAGACTGCTGACTGCCTCTGCCCTGTAAACTGGGCTCCATTGTCTCCCCTCAAGAGTGGGGTATCTGAAGGAGGCCTGTGCTTTGTGTATGTTCAGTGTGTGTGTTTCACTGCACCAGGTGAATGGTGGTGTCCATTGAGACACATCCTGTGCACGGGTGCCCACAATGAGGCTGCTCTGGCTGCCTGCCGTGACCAGGGTGGACATGGCTGGCTGCCGTGACCAGGGTGGACATGGCTGGCTGCCGTGACCAGGGTGGACATGGCTGGGTACCTTTGTCTGGGGTGGACATGGCTGGCTGCCTTTGTCCAGGGTGGACATGGCTGGCTGCCTTTGTCCAGGGTGGACATTGCTGGCTGCCTTTGTCTGGGTGGACATTGCTGGTTGCCTTTGTCCAGGGTAGACATGGCTGGCTGCCTTTGTCTTGGGTGGACATTGCTGGTTGCCTTTGTCTTGGGTGGACATGGCTGGCTGCCTTTGTCCAGGGTGGACATGGCTGGCTGCCTTTGTCTGGGTGGACATGGCTGGGTGCCTTTGTCTGGGTGGACATGGCTGGTTGCCTTGGTCCAGGGTGGACATGGCTGGCTGCCTTTGTCTGGGGTGGACATGGCTGGCTGCCTTTGTCTGGGTGGACATTGCTGGTTGCCTTTGTCCAGGGTGGACATTGCTGGCTGCCTTTGTCTGGGTGGACATGGTTGGCTGCCTTTGTCTTGGGTGGACATGGCTGGTTGCCTTGGTGCAGGGTGGACATGGCTGGCTGCCTTTGTCTGGATGGACATGGCTGGGTGCCTTTGTTCAGGGTGGACATTGCTGGCTGCCTTTGTTCAGGGTGGACATTGCTGGCTGCCTTTGTCTGGGTGGACATGGCTGGCTGCCTTTGTCCAGGGTGGACATGGCTGGCTGCCTTTGTCTGGGTGGACATGGCTGGCTGCCTTTGTCTGGGTGGACATGGCTGGTTGCCTTGGTCCAGGGTGGACATTGCTGGCTGCCTTTGTCTGGGTGGACATGGCTGGCTGCCTTTGTCTGGGTGGACATGGCTGGTTGCCTTTGTCTGGGTGGACATGGCTGGTTGCCTTGGTCCAGGGTGGACATTGCTGGCTGCCTTTGTCTGGATGGACATGGCTGGCTGCCTTTGTCTGGGTGGACATTGCTGGCTGCCTTTGTCTGGGTGGACATTGCTGGCTGCCTTTGTCCAGGATGGATATGGCTGGTTGCCTTTGTCCAGGATGGATATGGCTGGCTGCCTTTGTCCAGGATGGATATGGCTGGCTGCCTTTGTCCTGGGTGGACATAGCTGGCGCCTTTGTCTGGGGTGGACATAGCTGGCGCCTTTGTCTGGGGTGGACATGGCTGGCTGCCTTTGTCCTGGGTGGACATGGCTGGCTGCCTTTGTCCTGGGTGGACATGGCTGGCTGCCTTTGTCCTGGGTGGACATGGCTGGCTGCCTTTGTCTGGGTGGACATGGCTAGTTGCCTTTGTCCGGGTGGACATGGCTGGTTGCCTTTGTCCTGGGTGGACATGGCTGGTTGCCTTTGTCCGGGTGGACATGGCTAGTTGCCTTTGTCCGGGTGGACATGGCTGGTTGCCTTTGTCCTGGGTGGACATGGCTGGCTGCCTTTGTCAGGGTGGACATGGCTGGTTGCCTTTGTCCTGGGTGGACATGGCTGGTTGCCTTTGTCCGGGTGGACATGGCTGGTTGCCTTTGTCCGGGTGGACATGGCTGGTTGCCTTTGTCCGGGTGGACGTGGCTGGCTGCGTAGCCGACCGATGCCATCTAGCAGCGCGCATTGATGTTGCTCGAAGAAAAGTCTTCCTGATCCAGTCTGATGCCTGGGAAATGAAAAGGTAAGGAATCTGCAGCCAGGTCATGTCTCTACCAGAGGAGACATTACTGAAGGGAAGTAACATCACGAGGACCTCCAGGTATTTGTCACTGTGGCAGCGCCTCAGACAGAGAACACAACCCGCCTTTTCTCTCCTCGCCTCCTCCTGGGATGAGGGACAAAGAACCTTTGCATTGAAATCATTGCTCCTCCCTCTCTCCTCCAGTCCACTCGACAGTGTTACTCCATGAAAAGCACCTTATATTGTTTCTTTACTGTTTGTCAGTGAGTGTTTCCTGTTTTGAGTGAGTGCGGATACTGCCCCCTTCACTGCGGGCTGTGAGGCGACTGCTGAGACGGGGCCAGGATTCTACTCCAGGGGCTCAGGCCCTGTTATATGTAGTGTGTGGGAGACTGCTGACTGCCTCTGCCCTGTAAACTGGGCTCCATTGTCTCCCCTCAAGAGTGGGGTATCTGAAGGAGGCCTGTGCTTTGTGTATGTTCTGTGTGTGTGTTTCACTGCACCAGGTGAATGGTGGTGTCCATTGAGACACATCCTGTGCACGGGTGCCCACAATGAGGCTGCTCTGGCTGGCTGCCGTGACCAGGGTGGACATGGCTGGCTGCCGTGACCAGGGTGGACATGGCTGGCTGCCGTGACCAGGGTGGACATGGCTGGCTGCCGTGACCAGGGTGGACATGACTGGCTGCCGTGACCAGGGTGGACATGGCTGGCTGCCGTGACCAGGGTGGACATGGCTGGGTACCTTTGTCTGGGGTGGACATGGCTGGCTGCCTTTGTCCAGGGTGGACATTGCTGGCTGCCTTTGTCTGGGTGGACATTGCTGGTTGCCTTTGTCCAGGGTAGACATGGCTGGCTGCCTTTGTCTGGGTGGACATGGCTGGCTGCCTTTGTCCAGGGTGGACATGGCTGGGTGCCTTTGTCTGGGTGGACATGGCTGGGTGCCTTTGTCTGGGTGGACATGGCTGGTTGCCTTGGTCCAGGGTGGACATGGCTGGCTGCCTTTGTCTGGGGTGGACATGGCTGGCTGCCTTTGTCTGGGTGGACATTGCTGGTTGCCTTTGTCCAGGGTGGACATTGCTGGCTGCCTTTGTCTGGGTGGACATGGTTGGCTGCCTTTGTCTTGGGTGGACATGGCTGGTTGCCTTGGTGCAGGGTGGACATGGCTGGCTGCCTTTGTCTGGATGGACATGGCTGGGTGCCTTTGTTCAGGGTGGACATTGCTGGCTGCCTTTGTCTGGGTGGACATGGCTGGCTGCCTTTGTCTGGGTGGACATGGCTGGTTGCCTTGGTCCAGGGTGGACATGGCTGACTGCCTTTGTCTGGGTGGACATGGCTGGTTGCCTTGGTCCAGGGTGGACATGGCTGGCTGCCTTTGTCTGGATGGACATGGCTGGGTGCCTTTGTCTGGGTGGACATGGCTGGGTGCCTTTGTCTGGGTGGACATGGCTGGCTGCCTTTGTTCAGGGTGGACATGGCTGGCTGCCTTTGTCTGGGTGGACATTGCTGGCTGCCTTTGTCTGGGTGGACATTGCTGGCTGCCTTTGTCTGGGTGGACATTGCTGGCTGCCTTTGTCTGGGTGGACATTGCTGGCTGCCTTTGTCTGGGTGGACATGGCTGGCTGCCTTTGTCTGGGTGGACATGGCTGGTTGCCTTTGTCTGGGTGGACATGGCTGGTTGCCTTGGTCCAGGGTGGACATGGCTGGCCGCCTTTGTCTGGATGGACATGGCTGGCTGCCTTTGTCTGGGTGGACATTGCTGGCTGCCTTTGTCTGGGTGGACATTGCTGGCTGCCTTTGTCCAGGATGGATATGGCTGGTTGCCTTTGTCCAGGATGGATATGGCTGGCTGCCTTTGTCCAGGATGGATATGGCTGGCTGCCTTTGTCCTGGGTGGACATAGCTGGCGCCTTTGTCTGGGGTGGACATAGCTGGCGCCTTTGTCTGGGGTGGACATGGCTGGCTGCCTTTGTCCTGGGTGGACATGGCTGGCTGCCTTTGTCCTGGGTGGACATGGCTGGCTGCCTTTGTCCTGGGTGGACATGGCTGGCTGCCTTTGTCTGGGTGGACATGGCTAGTTGCCTTTGTCCGGGTGGACATGGCTGGTTGCCTTTGTCCTGGGTGGACATGGCTGGTTGCCTTTGTCCGGGTGGACATGGCTAGTTGCCTTTGTCCGGGTGGACATGGCTGGTTGCCTTTGTCCTGGGTGGACATGGCTGGCTGCCTTTGTCAGGGTGGACATGGCTGGTTGCCTTTGTCCGGGTGGACATGGCTGGTTGCCTTTGTCCGGGTGGACGTGGCTGGCTGCGTAGCCGACCGATGCCATCTAGCAGCGCGCATTGATGTTGCTCGAAGAAAAGTCTTCCTGATCCAGTCTGATGCCTGGGAAATGAAAAGGTAAGGAATCTGCAGCCAGGTCATGTCTCTACCAGAGGAGACATTACTGAAGGGAAGTAACGTGTCCTTAAGCCTTCCTAACGCCCCTCCTATGTGTAGATGATATGTGAGCTTACTGGAGACAGTGCTTGTTTTGGTAAACGCTGCAGGTGGTGTGGGGTCTGCAGTGGGCTTCAAGGGGAGTGAGGTTTGCTGTACCTTGGGGCGCTTCAGGTGCCTGCACGTATTAGCCAGCCCTGCCCTTGAGTCACAGGCAAGGATCAGCGACTTTAGGAGATTAATTATGGGTTTGCGTCCTTCTGAAAAAGACAAAGAAATGGCACACACTAGAGGGGATCCGAAGCCCCTTGTAGTTTGAGCTTGGATGTACAGTTGTTGATGATCTAAAGTCCTCCTCTGAGAGTGTGTGTGGCTGCTACCTCCGAGAAGAGCTGCTGCTCTTGGTTGGATGTGAGAGGCCACCAGGGCCTCTTCTGCTGGTATCGTTAAAAGGGCCTGAATGCCTTCTAGAGCAGGGTAGTCTCTCATGTGGTTGGCATGGGGTGCTGTTCAGCAGAGGCGAGCTCCTTTCCATCCGCCCCCTTCTCTTGCTTGTATCTCTTGGTGGCTTCGAAGGGGACGCATCTGGCATAGAGTGTAGGAATAACCCTCTGTCCTTGTGGAGCGCTGTGTCTTCCTTGTATGAATGGGCTGCGGTGTGCGTCTACACGGGACATGCACACAAACCTGTGACTCAACCAGCTCACAGTAACCTCTCCTTTCCATCCTAGTGACTTTCCGGTGCTGGTGATTGGTACAACCAGCAGGCCACGGTACGTTGTCCTGGATGTGCAGACCACCTTCCTGCATGAAGTGAGGCTCGAAGCTCCGTCGGAGGAGCAGAGAAGGTCCATCCTGCAGGCCCTGACTGCATCTCTTCCCCTCGGCAAAGACGTGAACCTGGCGAAGCTTGCAAAGAGGACAGCTGTGAGTAGGACCATTCTTTCGTACTGTATCACCTACTGTTGGCTCAGGACTGCCCTAGGCCTTCTTTCTGAACTTTTCGCCTACGATCTGATGTGTTGTATTTGTATTTCATACTGTGTCCTATTTACTGGACTTCTGTGCTTCTGCGTCTTCTTCGAAAAGCTATTGAATGTGCTGATGCTTGGTTGATGCTAGATTCATATTACTGCCTCTTTTACTCCAAATACGTGAGATGCCAGTGAAAAGTAAGGACCAGAGAGCTGAGAGCATGCTTGCTGACACTCTGAACCCTTATTTAGCATCTAGCTCCCACATGCAGGATCAGGGAGCTGGGGGCATGCTTGCCCGACACTCTGAGATCTTATGTACCATTGTTAGAAATGGGATTTTGGGCTAGCTGAGACTTGTGCCAAAGCGAGGCAGAAACCACCACTCTAGTAAGGATAAGGGAGTTACACTCCTAAAATAACCCCTGCTCACCCCCTTGGTAGCTTGGCTTATCCTAGAGGCAGTGTGTAAAGTGTTTGCACATAACCAACAGTAATATAGTGTTCACACTACAAAAGGACACTACACCAGTTTAGAAAAATACCAATATTTTTATATACTTTCAGACAAGACCAAATACGATAAAAATCCACACTACTATACTTAAAAATCTGCAATTATTCAAATACGTTTGAAACACAGCTTCTTGATGTTGATAACTCCGTCCGGGGCTATCACGGCATCGTGAACAACAAATCCAACAGTTCTGGCTGGTCGCGGGGTCGTGGGCCAGCTACGGTGTCGGGAAGACCCTCAAAACAGTACCTGTGAGAAATGCAAGGCGTAGAGGCCCTTGAAGTCACTCGCGTTGCGGGTCGAGCTCCTCTCTGGTGGAACCAGGAGCGCTGGCGCCAGCAGGCGTCGGGTGCTGCGGTGCGAGGTGCGGTGTGCGGTGCCCCCAGGTCGCGGTACGAGCAGCGGCTCGGTGGCGGCGTCAGATGAGTTTTCGGCGAGACCAGGGTCGCGGTGCGAGATGAAGGCGGTGCTCGTCACGGTGCTAGCAGATCACAGTGCAAGCTGCATAGTCGTCGTTGCTGGAGCGCTGTCGTCTGCTGACGAAATGGAGTCGATGGCACCGGCGTCGGTAGGCCAAGGCTGCGGTGCGGGATGAGGGCGGTGCGTCGTGTGACTTACGAGCAGGGCCCTCGAACCACAGTGCAAGCAGCGGCGTCGATTTCGGCAGTAAGAGGTTGTCAGGACCCAAAACTTGAATACCGTTCTTCACTACCCAACTGGGCGACATGTCTGGTCAAAGAGAGTGCAGACCTGGAGACTCAAGATGGCCGCCGCTGCTGCCATGATCGAGGCTCAGCAGGCGCACTAGTCTCTTAGGCTTCAAGATTCCCACGAACCAATGTGAAGCGCGAGCGCTAAAGGAGCTGCGCACTTCACCAAAGACTGCAGCCTGAGAGGTCCGTTTTCGCTCATGTGTGAATTTCTGTCAGAAGAAGTTACATCCTGACAGGGATTCTTTCTACGTTATTTCCAGCAAATCTTGAAGAGAGTTTGTTCCGGTTTCCAAAGACCCGGCGCACGATTCAAGCGCGGGTTGTCTAGAGTCCTAGAAGTGCGGCGTAGCAGATAGCCGTTTGGGTGCGCACGTCGAAAAATCGAGGAAGCGTCTTACACCAAGAGCAGGAGGAAGAAGAAGGGTGTTAGCGCATTGAGGAAAGAATCGAGGAATTCCTGAGCAGAGAAGGAAAAGCAGAATGCCGGCTAGAAGCAAAAGCTAAGTGACACTCGAGTGATAAAATTTAAAGACTTTAATACTTACTGTAAATTGCTGAAAGAAAAGTTCAGTTGCTTGTTCATTTTCTGAAAACGAAAAGAAGACATAAATATATGATTAAAAACAATGGACAATTCAATTCAATGAATAAATAATTGTTAATAAGATGTAAATAAGCAGGAAACTCACCAAGTAGTTCAAAGGGTTGATAATTCTGCAAATCTGTGGAAACAGGAAATAGTCAAGGTAGAATGCAAGGTTAACTACAAGAAAAGAATACCACTTAAGGAAAAACAAGAGAAATAACAGAAAGCCACTTAGAAGGCGATTCTCCACTTGTAGTGAAGTAAGTGTCCAATAGCGAGCTACACTAACAACTACATATAGATTAGTTAGGAATTCACTAGGGAGAAGTTATAAACTTATGCATGTTCCTTTTTCTCTCACCAGTGACAACTATACTAGAGGAGCACAGCTTATCACACACACTTAAGAAGAGGAGCAAGGGTTCTGCAGCATAATGGTGGGTGAGAGGAGATAACAGGATAGAGTTAACTAGAGAGAGTAGGAAGACAGGATATAATGAAATGTTATTGTTTTTAGGTTTCCATCAGCAAGATAGCACCCAGGCGACCGGCTGAAGGAACCACGCAGGACCAGTCTCTTCTCTGTTTATTATTTTATCCAATTCCCCCGTCCCTTGGGGTAATGATGGAGGGTTCTGTGTAAGACCCACCAGCATTGTCTAGAGGGGCGTGGGTTCTAGCATCTCTGTTCCTGTGTAGTATTCGAGAACCAAGAGTAAGTTTAGTAAGGTCTGACAGAGGTGGCGTCAGGCCGGCCAGGGCGTCCTCGTAAAGCAAGGTGGTTCGGAGTGCGGTGCCCACAGGTCGCGTTGCGAGCAGCGGCTCGGTGGCCGTGTCAACAGGCGTCGTCAGTGAGACCAGGTTCGCGTTGCGGCGGTGCCCACCGCGCTGCCAAAGCTTCGGCGTGAAGCAAGGTGGTGCGGAGTGCTGTGCCCTCAGCTCGGTGGGGGCGTAAACAGGCTTCGTCGGTGAGACCAGGGTTGCACTGCGGCGGTGCCTTCAGGACACAGAGTCTGCAGTGGCGTTGTAGACGTCGTCGAGTTGGTGTTCTTCGGGTTGCAGCACAAAACACACAGTCCCCGGTGCTGCGGGTCGAAGAACTTGAAGTCTTTGCTGTTCCTGAGACTTCGTGAACAGGGGCAAGCTCTACCTCAAGCCCTTGGAGAGACTCACAAGTTAGGTTGCAGAAAGTCCAGTCCAGGCCTTTCACTGCCCGAGACAGAAGCAGCCACTGCAGGTCAGCCCAGCAAAGCACCCAGCAAAGCAGTCGTTCCTTTTCACAGCTTCTCCGGCTCTTCTTCTTGGCAGTCTTCTTGATCCAGATGAGTTCTAAAGTTCAAGGGTCTGGGCCCCAGTATTTGTACACAAAGAATCCTTTGATCTTTCAGGCAGAGGGTGTCTGTGTCTGGCCAAACCAGTCCGACCTACTCTGGTGTGATTTCCTGGCAGGAGGTGGAGACGGCTTTGTCAATATCCAATCGTGAAAACATCCTTCCATAACATACTTTACTACAGGAGCACCTGTACTTTACCACTTATCAGCAGTGCTGAAAGTGCGCAGAAATGTTACGCCAACAAAAACAGAGTCAAAACCGGGAGGTCAGAAAGCAAAAACTCAGGAGAAACACGCCAAAAAATGGCACGTTAACAACCATCTAGCTCCCACATGCAAGATCAGGGAGCTAGGTACATGCTTGCCCGACCTCTGAGCCCTTATGTCCCATCCAGAGCCCACATGCAGCATCAGGGAGCTGGTAGCATGCTTGCCAGACACTCTGAGCCCTTATGTACCATCTAGCTCCCACATGCAAGATCAGGGAGCTAGGTGCATGCTTGCCAGACACTCTGAGCCCTTATGTACCATCTAGCTCCCACATGCAAGATCAGGGAACTTGGAGCATGCATTCCTGACACTCTGGGTCCTAATGTACCATTTAGCTCCCACATGCAGGATCAGGGAGCTGGGGGCATGGGCACTCTGACCCCTTATGTACAATTCAGCTCCCAAATGCAGGTTTCTCACCTTTGAATGGTCCTCTTGCCTTCCTCCTTGCCCGTCTGTCTTTGACGTTGAGAACTGGATTGAAGGTGTGCTTTGTATCAGGGCTGTGCTCTAAGGCTGAGATGCTGGTGTTGTGCTTGTGGTGCGTCAGCACTGGGTGTCCCTGACCTGATTGCACCTTGAGTGATTCTGCCTTACGTGGATCCAGTGGTGGCTTTCCAGCAGTTCCAAGAGTACAGAGATACTCCACGGTCTACTTTGGCCACAGAATCTCCAAGACATCTTCCAAGTACTGACACACCCATCTTCATTTTCATTAAATTTCTTTTTTCCATTAAAGTGGTTCTTTATTGATTTTTTTACGTAAGCGTAACCCACATGTGCGGCACTTAAAGTAAACAGGATGTTAGTTCCTCTAACTTTTCACCATGAGTTTGCTGGCGGAAATAGACTCCGATGTTAATCACCCACGATCGCTCTATGTGCATTTCCATTTCAGTTCATACCTCGCCATTTAGCCGCCCCCCATTATTGGGTAGAGTTTGACCCTCTGCATCGTCAAGACCCCCTTGCAGTTCGTTGTTATAACGAAGCCCAAGTAGGGCGCAAACGTGCAAACTGTCCAGCCGTGGCGATCGCCTTGCAATGTTCATGATAGGCGAGGGAAGTCTACTCCGAGTCCCACCGCCATCAGGAGTAGCAGGGGGGTTATACTAAGCACTGGAAGGATATTGCTGTCCCTTCTTGGGGACTGAGCCCGAGGTGGGGGATGGGGAACAAAAGGCTACAGTAGTGCAGGAACCCATATAGGGGCTAATTACGATGTTGGGTGGAAATGACTCCGCCCGAGACCGTCTTGGTCTTAGGTCCAACCGACCTCTTGTTGGCGATCCCGACCACCTATTTAGGATGCGACCGAACACTGTTTGGTCGCATTCCTATATTTCCCTATGGGCGAATGCATTAACGGCCGTAAACCGGCCATAATACATGCTCCCATAGGGAAATGGGAGGTGCAGTTAATTCCTGCACCCTGTGGCAGGTGCAGTTAATTCCTGCACCCTGTGGCAGGCACCTCCAAGGTCTCACCAGGATGTGACACGCTTGTATTCGTGTCAAGAAAGAGTAGCACAGCCTGATACACGTTTGTGAACAAAATAACCACAAACTCGATGAAGGTCTCAAAATTGATCCCATCTATTCTCAATGTTTGTCCGTCACGTCAAAGATACAAAGTTTCATATTTTCAAGCATTTTTCTTTTTTTTTAGGAATACAATAAATGTTACAGCACACTTATACAAATTAGATCATTTTTGACATGACACATAAATTTACAGGTTACTAAAGACTAGATCATTGCAAAAAGAGGGAAGGATTGTGTATTATCCCCCCAGGTCTGTATAGCAAGTGTATTGGGACTATTGCCAATGACCTCCTACCGATTAGTCAGCCCATTTTTCCAATTTGCTATAGGTTGCCATATCTTCCTTCCCAGGGTTCTAGCTCTTCATCCCTTTCTATCATATATTGCTTTTTCCAAGTTATAAGTTGATAATAGCCTAGCAATCCAAGTTTGGAAGGAAGGTGGTGCCCTGTCAATCCATGATGTTGCAATACATATTCGAAACACTGCGGTTGCCATAAACATAAACTCCGTGGGGGAATCAGCTGTCCCTAGCTGGACCCCTAACAATAATTGCTCATCTGAAAGCTTAATTTTTACGCCCAGTGAACCATCAATAAAGTTCTCGATGTCATTTTTTAAGGAATACAATTGCGGACATTGTGAGAACATATGGACAATGTCTGCGTTCGTTGAGTCACATCGCGGGCAGGTTATTCCCGTATTTCCTCACCATTGTGCAATCCTAGCTGGGGTATAGTATAGTGAATAGAGAGTCTTATAATGTTGTGACTGTAGAGTCGCTGAGCATAACACTGTATGACCCAGATCTAACGACATCTGGAATCCCTCTGTCTGTGATCCCACTTTTCCGGCCCACTTCGTGGTAAACGTAGCCATGTCATCGCTTTTGTATACATGGAGTTCTGCGTACAACTGCCGAATTGTGCAGTGCGTGGATCGCTCTATGTAATCCATTATGCGACATGTGGCGAAGCCGAGTGTACCCCCCTATTTGTTTAGTAAATAGCTTCTTATTTGAAGATATTTAAAAAAGCTGTTCACTGCTATCTTAAATTTGTTTTGGAGCTCCTGGAACTGCAGGATTCCCCCCTGTTGATCCATAAGGTTCCCGATCTTCTTGATCCCTTTGTTATCCCATTCCCTCATAACCGAGTCCCTAAAAATAGCTCCAGGTAGGGAGTGGTTCGTGTACAGGCGTGTGTAGCTGTTGTGCCTGCCTAGGCCGAGTTTTTTTGATAGGGCCTTCCAAATGTTATAAGCGGCTTGTAAAGTTTTAAATCTCGTATGTTTGAAGTAACTAAAGTCTATTGTGTTCAAAAACCCATTCTTCGCCTCGTTCCCCAACAGTGCAATATATACATTAGTGAGTCTAGGTGTGGCGTCCCCTTGAACTATGGTCCCGCCCCCGATTAGCCCCTGAAAATATTGCATAGCAACAGCCCAATAATAAAGCCTAAAGTCCGGTGCCCCCCATCCCCCTTTCTCCCTTGAAAGTGTAAGGTGTCGATAGGCTCTCCTGGTCTTACCCTGTGCCCAAATAAGTTTGTTCACTATTGCTTCTATTTTGTTGAACCATGTGTGGTTAAAGAACAGTGGAATGGCTCTAAATAAATACAGAAACTTTGGGAATGGGATCATCTTAACCACATTTATGCGTCCCATCAGGGTTAGGTGTAATTTATGTATCCTTTCGGTGTTTTCTTTTACTTTATTCAGTAATGGTCTCATATTAAGCTCTACTAAGTTGTCTAAATCTGCAGTGACTTTTATTCCCAGATATGTTGCTTCATCTACCACTCCAGTGTCATAATGTATCATAACGCTGTTCTGAACTATCTGCGTTTTCTCATTATTGATCCGATACCCTGAGATCACTCCAAAGCATTCTGCTTCCCTCTCTATCTCCTGAAGGGCCCTTTCTGGAGTGGTTGTGATGATGGCCACATCGTCCGCATATGTGAATACCTTATAGCTTATCCCATGTAATTTAACTGGTGAGATCATAAGGTTCTTTTCAAATTTACGCAAAATAGGATCAATATACAGGGCAAACAGAAGCGGTGATGCTGGGCATCCCTGTCTTGTTCCGCGTTTAATCTGGATTGCCTCAGTGTAGCCTTTATTGATTCTTATCCTAGCAGAAGGGGCTAGGTATAATGCCTGTATTGCCCTGATATAACCATTGCCAATTCCAGACCACTCCATTACGTCCCACAGGTAGTTCCAGGAGACCCTGTCGAAGGCCTTCTCCGCATCCAGGAATACAGCCGCGACAGGGTCCCCTGCAACCCCCATAGCATCCAAAATAGTGATCATTTGTCTCGTGTGCTGTGTGGTCCCTTTCCCTGGGATAAACCCGTGTTGCGAAGTGCTGACTATTTGCTCTATGACCCTACTCAATCTTTGTGCCAGTGTTTTTGAGTACATTTTTGCGTCTGCATTCATAAGCGTTATCGGTCTATAGGACCCTGGTTCTAGCGGGGGTTTGTTCTTCTTAAGTATCACGATAATAACAGCTGCAGCCCATGTATGTGGGACCGATTTTCCCGTCTGTGCCTGGACGAGAGTCTCATACATATCCTTTCCCAATATATCCCAAAAAGTTCTATAAAATTCTGCAGGGATTTGGTCTGGGCCTGTGGCTTTCCCCAAGGGAATATTTTTCACCACTTCCTGTACTTCATGCGCCGTGAATATGAGATCTAATTTTTCCTTCTGTTCGCCCTGTAGCAATACATGTGGCGTATCCTTCAAATACTCCTTAAATTCCACTTTTGTGTTACTAAGGGTCTCTTCATAAAGTGTCCCGTAGAATTTCCTCAAAACCTCCTGTATGTCGGTAACCTTATTCACTACGCCTCCCGCCCCATTGTTTATTTCCTTTATTTCCCCAGCCGCTATATTTTGTCTAGTCCGAATTGCTAGGAGATGGCCTATTCTCTCGTTATACTCATAGCTTTTCTCCCTTTTGGCTAGATAATTAGCTGCCGTTCTCCTGACTATGCTCTCCCCAACCTCTGCTTTATTCACTTCTATATCTAATAGTAAATCTTCTATTAGGTCTCGATTAGAGATGGCTGAAATTAGACGGTCCTCTAATTCCGCTAAGTATCTTATCTTTTTAGCCATTTCATCTTTTTCCCTTTTAGGCCTTTGAAGCGTATATCATAGGGTCTCCCCCCTGATACCAGCCTTAAAGGCGTCCCAGACAACACCCGCTGAGGCTGAACCTCTATTAGCCTCCCAAAATTGGCTGATCCAGGTACGCTTTCTCTTCAAGTACATTTCGTCTTTTAGAAGCCCTCGTTTTCAAGCATTTTTCATTTGTGCAGGAATTGCCCATCCAGACCTATTCACGGGCACGTATCAACTTCATTCCTCCGTGTTATGCAATTTACCCAATGCATTTCGGTCGTATAAGACCTTCTTCAGGGGTATCTAAAAAGGTTTAACCCCTTTGCCGCGGCGCTAATTCCGCCGTGGCGCTGGGGGTTGAGCGTGGCGCCACCATGCTCATGACGGAACCACGTCGTCATGGGTGAGCTGTGCTCATGACGGCATGGTTCCGTCATGACTCCGTCCACTCACTCACGGGGAATCAGTCCTGCGTGGGCGGAGCGGCTGCAGCATGACGGAAGCAATCTGTCATGAGCACACGCCGCCCGTCGCTCATGACAGCGTGGTTCCATCATAAGCAGGGAAGGGGTTACAAAACATCTATTAATCCCAAACACTTAGCATGGCACCCAAAAACAAGACTTCTTATTATTACGTGTTGATCTATACCATGATTCGTATCCCTTCCTCCTCACACACAAACGTAATTCAAACACACTCCCTCATTGCCCCAGTTCCCCATCAGACAAACCTACAAACACATAAACCTCGATGTTAATCTCACCCTAAGGCTGGGAAAACCCTTACCAGTCTAACGCACCTTGTGTTACTACCTCCCGGATACCAAACGTTTTCCCCACTTTCCTCTACTAACCATCAAACCAGTTCTCCTATTCTCACTTCCAGCTTCAAAGCGGAGACATAACACTCCCCACTCTTTACCTCTAAACAGCTTGCAGTTTAAACAGCGGCGTTATCTCCCCATGCCTGGCGCGTTTTTAACTTAGTACGATCTCCCGTCGTGCCTGGTTTTATTAACAACGTTAACGACCCCCCCTGTAATCCACTCATGTTACGTTACCTCAGGTTGCGGCAGTCTGAATAGTCAGTCCTAAGGGTTTGGATGAAGGGCCCTTTGACCTCCTACTCCCATGGTTACTTGTGGTGGGTATCTTATTGACACTGACCCCCCCTGGACCCTCGGAGACTAAGGCTGCCCAAGCCAAGGTCCTCCCCCATAGTAAGAGTCTGCTCTGCTAGTGTCCCTACCGCAGAAGTCATGTACCACAAGATGGAGGACGGATTTCTAGAAGCACCCTTATCGGTCAAGCTCTTGGGCGCCAAAACTGCTTAGCACTTAACCATGGCAGTGCCATCCAAAATCCTTTAGGAGAAAGAGAACCTAGGCCTGGCCTCCGAGGTCAAAACAGACCAGCACTCTAAACCTGATCCTGATGTGCAACACCCAAAAGAACCAGGTAGGAGAAACCTGTGGGACCTCAGAAGTAGCTTAATATCAACATGCAGACACAAGGGCACTCCCCCAACCAGCACAATCCTCTGCAAGCAAACAATAGAGGATGGGCCCAGGATGGGCGCAGATGAGTCCCGCCGGAGCTCCCTGCGTCCGTCCTGCGCAGCGGGGGAATCCGCAGCGCTTTGAGCTCAGTGGAGGGCCTGGCCTCCCAGGGGGAGAGCTGGGCGCTGAAGTCCAGCAGGTAAGTCAGGGATGCATACCGGCACCCCCACCGCCCTACAATGTCCGCAAAAGCATCCATAACATAGTTGCTTGCTGGGGACCCTCATCAGTCCTGACACCCTGTGTTCAGGGACATTTTGTTCCGTAAATTTTCCAAGTTGTGTTTGAGTGAAGTTCCCCTGTGGCATGATGATGGTCTGTTTCTGTGCAGATGCTCGTGTCTCACTGTGGTCTTTTGTGCGTTCACAGGGTTTTGTCCTTGGAGATTTCTGTGCCCTTCTGGCCCACAGTGGCCGAGCCGCCTGCAGCCGGATTCAGAACTCAAGGTGAGACGCGGTTTGTCAACGCGAGGTCTCCGGACCCCATTTTTAACCTTCATCTTTCCTTTTTCAGGACTCTCAGGGATATTCCTGCCAAGTGTAAAAAAGAAATGTAAATCCAGTACTTGTATAGCGCACGAATCGCCCCCGAAGGGGTATCTCGGCGCTGGGGGCGTTAGGAAGATTAAGCGAGCTATTGCCCAGAGTCACATGGTGCTGGGCAGACCCCTGCCGCCGGAGCTGGGATTCGAACCGTGATCCCCAGCGTCCGTCGCCCTGGCCGCGGCACCACACCTCTTGCCTCTTCTTTGTCCCCACCTTGAAGACTCGGGATAATTTGTTCACTTTTTGTTTGCTCTCTGTATATTCCTGTCAATTGAATAGCATTCGCAGCAGTAGCTGCAAAGTTGACCAATATTGTTTGGGCTTGTTTTGGAGGTGGTTGGGTTGATTAAACCTCGTGTACATCAGGGTGTAGAGTTTCATATACATTATGAGGCCATTAGGAACCAATTCCTCAGCCCAATTGGTGCCATTACGAGGTTCCATCCAGTTCAGTTCAGAAAAACTTTATTTAGGTCGGTACGACCTAAAAAAGTACAGCTCCTAAAATCATATACGACATACATACATAAATGCTTACAAATATCAATTTAGAACATTAAAAAGGCACAGTTATAATAATAATAATAATAATAATAACTCACAAAAAAAAATCATTCCAACTGTCTTCAAGCCTCATGAGTAAAAGACTAATTAATAGGGATACTAGGGGTAGGCGAACTATACAATTACATGTCGGAAAGTGCATGATACATTAAATCAATAAATAGTTAAAAAACAGGAGTGTTCTGTAAGGGGAACTAGAACCATAGCACAGTAGGTTCCATCCACAACCACACACCATCTGCAGCCCTGAGTCTGCCGGTCCAGCCCCTTCCAAGGTGGACGTTTCCCCAAATAACACAATAAAATGCCCTGCCCGAGCCATCAGGGCAGCTTCACATCCTTCCTTCCTCCAACAAGTGGTACCAGTTCAGTGTGGGCACAAAAACCAAATAGTGAAGGCTGTCGGTGTTTGTATTTGGAACTGCTCCATAAGGTTGAAATGAAATGAATGTTAATCTAGACGTAGTCTGCAGCAGACTTTACAGTTAGTAGTGTCAGGGTTTCGGTATTGCTGTAGTGGTACTTTGAGGCCGGGATTCTTCTTGAAACACTTCATTGTCGCTTCTCTACAGTTTTCACATCCTCTAGTCCCCCTTTCGGTTCGTATTCGGCTTCTGAGCTTTGTCACCTATAAAGTACATCGAAGTGACGTCGTTGTTCATGCATCTTTCCCATCCTGCTACCGCTCCCTTCTGTTGCTCTGTTTTCTCAATTATCCCGTCAAGTTTCTCATCTCCAAGGCACTTGTCTTTAAAGAAATAAATATATATATATTCCACGACCCAATATTTTCTGGTTTTGTCATGGTGTTGGATATTTGTTTGTCTCGGGTGGTGTCTTGTTTACATAAGAGTGCTGCATTGTAGCCTCAGATGGTGTATTGTTCACATCATAAGACTGGTTTATTGTAGCCTCAGATGGTGTCTTGTTTACATCATAAGAGTGGTGTATTGTAGCCTCATGTGGTGTATTGTTTACATCACAAGAGTGGTGTATTGTAGCCTCATGTGGTGTTTTGTTTACATCATAAGAGTGGTGTATTGTAGCCTCATGTGGTGTCTTGTTTACATCATAAGACTGGTTTATTGTAGCCTCAGATGGTGTCTTGTTTACATCATAAGAGTGGTGTATTGTAGCCTCATGTGGTGTATTGTTTACATCATAAGAGTGGTGTATTGTAGCCTCAGATGGTGTATTGTTTACATCATAAGACTGGTGTATTGTAGCCTCATGTGGTCTTATTGTTTACATCATAAGAGTGGTGCATTGTTGCCTCAGATGGTGTCTTGTTCACATCATAAGAGTGGTGTTTTGTAGCCTCATGTGGTGTATTGTTTACATCATAAGAGTGGTGTATTGTAGCCTCATGTGGTGTATTGTTTACATCATAAGAGTGGTGTATTGTAGCCTCATGTGGTGTATTGTTTACATCATAAGAGTGGTGTATTGTAGCCTCATGTGGTGTATTGTTTACATCATAAGAGTGGTTTATTGTAGCCTCAGATGGTGTCTTGTTCACATCATAAGAGTGGTGCATTGTAGCCTCAGATGGTGTATTGTTCACATCATAAGACTGGTTTATTGTAGCCTCATGTGGTGTATTGTTCACATCATAGGACTGGTTTATTGTAGCCTCAGATGGTGTCTTGTTTACATCATAAGAGTGGTGTATTGTAGCCTCATGTGGTGTATTGTTTACATCATAAGAGTGGTGCTTTGTAGCCTCAGATGGTGTCTTGTTCACATCATAAGAGTGGTGTATTGTAGCCTCAGATGGTGTCTTGTTTACATCATAAGAGTGGTGTATTGTAGCCTCATGTGGTGTATTGTTTACATCATAAGAGTGGTGTATTGTAGCCTCATGTGGTGTATTGTTTACATCATAAGAGTGGTGTATTGTAGCCTCATGTGGTGTATTGTTTACATCATAAGAGTGGTGTATTGTAGCCTCAGATGGTGTATTGTTTACATCATAAGAGTGGTGTATTGTAGCCTCATGTGGTGTATTGTTTACATCATAAGAGTGGTGTATTGTAGCCTCATGTGGTGTATTGTTTACATCATAAGAGTGGTGTATTGTAGCCTCATGTGGTGTATTGTTTACATCATAAGAGTGGTTTATTGTAGCCTCAGATGGTGTCTTGTTTACATCTTAAGAGTGGTTTATTGTAGCCTCAGATGGTGTCTTGTTCACATCATAAGACTGGTTTATTGTAGCCTCAGATGGCGTCTTGTTTACATCATAAGAGTGGTGTATTGTAGCCTCATGTGGTGTATTGTTTACATCTTAAGAGTGGTGCATTTTAGCCTCAGATGGTGTCTTGTTCACATCATAAGAGTGGTGTATTGTAGCCTCATGTGGTGTATTGTTTACATCATAAGACTGGTGTATTGTTGCCTCAGATGGTGTATTGTTTACATCATAAGACTGGTTTATTGTAGCCTCAGATGGTGTCTTGTTTACATCATAAGAGTGGTGTATTGTAGCCTCATGTGGTGTATTGTTTACATCATAAGAGTGGTGTATTGTAGCCTCAGATGGTGTCTTGTTCACATCATAAGAGTGGTGTATTCTAGCCTCAGATGGTTTCTTGTTTACATCATAAGAGTGGTGTATTGTAGCCTCAGATGGTGTATTGTTTACATCATAAGAGTGGTGCATTGTAGCCTCAGATGGTGTCTTGTTCACATCATAAGAGTGGTGTATTGTAGCCTCATGTGGTGTATTGTAGCCTCATGTGGTGTATTGTAGCCTCATGTGGTGTATTGTTTACATCATAAGACTGGTTTATTGTAGCCTCAGATGGTGTCTTGTTCACATCATAAGACTGGTTTATTGTAGCCTCATGTGGTGTATTGTTTACATCATAAGAGTGGTGTATTGTAGCCTCAGATGGTGTATTGTTTACATCATAAGAGTGGTGTATTGTAGCCTCAGATGGTGTATTGTTTACATCATAAGAGTGGTGTATTGTAGCCTCAGATGGTGTATTGTTTACATCATAAGAGTGGTGTATTGTAGCCTCATGTGGTGTATTGTTTACATCATAAGAGTGGTGTATTGTAGCCTCATGTGGTGTATTGTTTACATCATAAGAGTGGTGTATTGTAGCCTCATGTGGTGTCTTGTTTACATCATAAGACTGGTTTATTGTAGCCTCAGATGGTGTCTTGTTTACATCATAAGAGTGGTGTATTGTAGCCTCATGTGGTGTATTGTTTACATCATAAGAGTGGTGTATTGTAGCCTCAGATGGTGTATTGTTTACATCATAAGACTGGTGTATTGTAGCCTCATGTGGTCTTATTGTTTACATCATAAGACTGGTGTATTGTAGCCTCATGTGGTCTTATTGTTTACATCATAAGAGTGGTGCATTGTTGCCTCAGATGGTGTCTTGTTCACATCATAAGAGTGGTGTTTTGTAGCCTCATGTGGTGTATTGTTTACATCATAAGAGTGGTGTATTGTAGCCTCATGTGGTGTATTGTTTACATCATAAGAGTGGTGTATTGTAGCCTCATGTGGTGTATTGTTTACATCATAAGAGTGGTGTATTGTAGCCTCATGTGGTGTATTGTTTACATCATAAGAGTGGTGCATTGTAGCCTCAGATGGTGTCTTGTTCACATCATAAGAGTGGTGCATTGTAGCCTCAGATGGTGTATTGTTCACATCATAAGACTGGTTTATTGTAGCCTCATGTGGTGTATTGTTCACATCATAAGACTGGTTTATTGTAGCCTCAGATGGTGTCTTGTTTACATCATAAGAGTGGTGTATTGTAGCCTCATGTGGTGTATTGTTTACATCATAAGAGTGGTGCTTTGTAGCCTCAGATGGTGTCTTGTTCACATCATAAGAGTGGTGTATTGTAGCCTCAGATGGTGTCTTGTTTACATCATAAGAGTGGTGTATTGTAGCCTCATTTGGTGTATTGTTTACATCATAAGAGTGGTGTATTGTAGCCTCATGTGGTGTATTGTTTACATCATAAGAGTGGTGTATTGTAGCCTCATGTGGTGTATTGTTTACATCATAAGAGTGGTGTATTGTAGCCTCAGATGGTGTATTGTTTACATCATAAGAGTGGTGTATTGTAGCCTCATGTGGTGTATTGTTTACATCATAAGAGTGGTATATTGTAGCCTCATGTGGTGTATTGTTTACATCATAAGAGTGGTGTATTGTAGCCTCATGTGGTGTATTGTTTACATCATAAGAGTGGTGTATTGTAGCCTCATGTGGTGTATTGTTTACATCATAAGAGTGGTTTATTGTAGCCTCAGATGGTGTCTTGTTTACATCTTAAGAGTGGTTTATTGTAGCCTCAGATGGTGTCTTGTTCACATCATAAGACTGGTTTATTGTAGCCTCAGATGGCGTCTTGTTTACATCATAAGAGTGGTGTATTGTAGCCTCATGTGGTGTATTGTTTACATCATAAGACTGGTTTATTGTTGCCTCAGATGGTGTATTGTTTACATCATAAGACTGGTTTATTGTAGCCTCAGATGGTGTCTTGTTTACATCATAAGAGTGGTGTATTGTAGCCTCATGTGGTGTATTGTTTACATCATAAGAGTGGTGTATTGTAGCCTCAGATGGTGTCTTGTTCACATCATAAGAGTGGTGTATTCTAGCCTCAGATGGTTTCTTGTTTACATCATAAGAGTGGTGTATTGTAGCCTCAGATGGTGTATTGTTTACATCATAAGAGTGGTGCATTGTAGCCTCAGATGGTGTCTTGTTCACATCATAAGAGTGGTGTATTGTAGCCTCATGTGGTGTATTGTAGCCTCATGTGGTGTATTGTAGCCTCATGTGGTGTATTGTTTACATCATAAGACTGGTTTATTGTAGCCTCATGTGGTGTATTGTTCACATCATAAGACTGGTTTATTGTAGCCTCATGTGGTGTATTGTTTACATCATAAGAGTGGTGTATTGTAGCCTCAGATGGTGTATTGTTTACATCATAAGAGTGGTGTATTGTAGCCTCAGATGGTGTCTTGTTTACATCATGAGAGTGGTGTATTGTAGCCTCAGATGGTGTCTTGTTCACATCATAAGAGTGGTGTATTTTAGCCTCATGTGGTGTATTTTAGCCTCATGTGGTGTATTGTAGCCTCATGTGGTGTATTGTAGCCTCATGTGGTGTATTGTTTACATCATAAGACTGGTTTATTGTAGCCTCAGATGGTGTCTTGTTCACATCATAAGACTGGTTTATTGTAGCCTCATGTGGTGTATTGTTTACATCATAAGAGTGGCGTATTGTAGCCTCATGTGGTGTATTGTTTACATCATAAGAGTGGTGTATTGTAGCCTCATGTGGTGTATTGTTTACATCATAAGAGTGGTGTATTGTAGCCTCATGTGGTGTATTGTTTACATCATATGACTGGTGCATTGTAGCCTCAGATGGTGTCTTGTTTACATCATAAGAGTGGTGTATTGTAGCCTCATGTGGTGTATTGTTCACATCATAAGAGTGGTGTATTGTAGCCTCAGATGGTGTCTTGTTCACATCATAAGACTGGTTTATTGTAGCCTCATGTGGTGTATTGTTTACATCATATGACTGGTGGTTTGTAGCCTCAAATGGTGTATTGTTTACATCATAAGAGTGGTGTATTGTAGCCTCAGATGGTGTCTTGTTTACATCATAAGAGTGGTGTATTGTAGCCTCAGATGGTGTCTTGTTCACATCATAAGAGTGGTGTATTGTAGCCTCATGTGGTGTATTGTAGCCTCATGTGGTGTATTGTAGCCTCATGTGGTGTATTGTTTACATCATAAGAGTGGTGTATTGTAGCCTCAGATGGTGTCTTGTTCACATCATAAGAGTGGTGTATTTTAGCCTCATGTGGTGTATTTTAGCCTCATGTGGTGTATTGTAGCCTCATGTGGTGTATTGTAGCCTCATGTGGTGTATTGTTTACATCATAAGACTGGTTTATTGTAGCCTCAGATGGTGTCTTGTTCCCATCATAAGACTGGTTTATTGTAGCCTCAGATGGTGTATTGTTTACATCATAAGAGTGGTGTATTGTAGCCTCATGTGGTGTATTGTTTACATCATAAGAGTGGTGTATTGTTTACATCATAAGAGTGGTGTATTCTAGCCTCATGTGGTGTATTGTTTACATCATAAGCGTGGTGTATTGTAGCTTCAGATGGTGTATTGTTTACATCATAAGCGTGGTGTATTGTAGCCTCATGTGGTGTATTGTTTACATCATAAGAGTGGTGTATTGTAGCCTCAGATGGTGTCTTGTTCACATCATAAGACTGGTTTATTGTAGCCTCATGTGGTGTATTGTTTACATCATATGACTGGTGGTTTGTAGCCTCAAATGGTGTATTGTTTACATCATAAGAGTGGTGTATTGTAGCCTCATGTGGTGTATTGTTTACATCATAAGAGTGGTGTATTGTAGCCTCATGTGGTGTATTGTTTACATAATAAGAGTGGTGTATTGTAGCCTCAGATGGTGTCTTGTTTACATCATAAGAGTGGTATATTGTAGCCTCAGATGGTGTCTTGTTCACATCATAAGAGTGGTGTATTGTAGCCTCATGTGGTGTATTGTTTACATCATAAGAGTGGTGTATTGTAGCCTCATGTGGTGTCTTGTTCACATCATAAGACTGGTTTATTGTAGCCTCTGACGGTGTCTTGTTCACATCATAAGACTGGTTTATTGTAGCCTCAGATGGTGTATTGTTTACATCATAAGCGTGGTGTATTGTAGCCTCATGTGGTGTATTGTTTACATCTTAAGAGTGGTTTATTGTAGCTCAGATGGTGTCTTGTTTACACCATAAGAGTGGTGTATTGTAGCTCAGATGGTGTCTTGTTTACATTATAAGAGTGCTCACCGTGTCCTGATACTCGTGCTCACTGTCTCCTGGTTCTTGTGTGCTCACCGTGTCTTGGTGCTTGTGGGCAGTGACCCTCGTATGTGTGTGCTCACCATCCCCTGATGCTAGTGCGCTCTCAGTCTCCTTCTCCTCATGTTCTCTGCGTCTTTGTGCTCATGTACTGACTGTCTCCTGGGGCTCTCCTCTGTGCATCTTCCCTGTGTCCTGGCATTTGTGTGCATTAACCCCTGTGTTGTGTTTCTGTGCAGTGCCTCTAGTCAGCTGAGTGAGGAAGAGGCGAGGGAGCTGTGTGCTGCTGGATACCCCATCATCGCTGAAGACTTTAACCTGGCTCTGGATCATCTGCACGAAGCTCATGCCCAGGCCGTGGGAGCACCCAAGGTACTCGTCGCTGACTCAGAGCAGCGTGCTGTTGATAGGAAGGGCCGTGGGAGCACCGAAGGTACTCGCCACAGGCTCAGAGCCGCGTGCTGAAGATAGGAAGGGCCGTGGGTGCACCCAAGGTACTCACCGCTGACTCAGAGCAGCGGGCTGCTGATAGAAAGAACCATGAGAGCATCCAAGGTACTCGCCACAGACTAAGAGCCGCGTGCTGCTGATAGGAAGGGCCATGGCAGCACCCAAGGTGCTCACCGCTGACTCTGAGCTCCGGGGTTGAGTGCGAGGAGGGTGGCTGAGTCGTACCGGTGGGTGGTCGTAGAACGAAGGTCCCTGTCGCTGGTCGCGGACGGGCTTGCCTTTGGCATGCGAGCGGTGCATCCACATAGCAGCCGCCATTAAATATGGGAGGGGGAGGGAAGTGCAGCTGGGAGGCAGGAGCGGTAAAACTAGCAAGGGGGAGGGGCCACGGAGGCACGGACGGCGCGACACAGGAAGGAAGGAGGCAGCAGAGGATCGAGGGGCAGAGAGGAGAATTAAAATTAAACTGAGGCAGAACTGAGGCGGGAATACAAGCAGACAAATAAAAATAGGGCACCAGGGCAGTCTCGAACTCCTACCAGGCAGACGGGTGGAAAGGCAGCTGTGGAGGCACAGTCAGCAGAGCTGCGATGGGCGGAGAGCTGGACCACTGATCACGAGGTCAGAGGTCCTGCTCACCACACATTTAGATTACTGAGTTTTCGCAATGCACCAATGTAGAGGAAACGCCTGTACCCAAGGCAATATAGTGGCCCGCTATGTAAGTTGAATATACTACGCCTTCGTCCGCTGTTCAACGAACTGTCATGCTGACATTTACACGCATAAATGCTGCTTTAGACTGTGATGTGTAATGGATTCCCTATAGGATGTGAGAAACGCTAATTGTATGCCTATGTCAGTGTTTGTAACTTCATTTGATAAATGACAATAAGCACAGTTATATAAAAAAAATGTAGACACTTGAACGAATAAGATCCACCAGAGGGTTCCGGGGATATAGATTTTACAAGTTTAATAAATCAAAGTGTCAATGCGGTCGGTTAGAAGTACTTGGGGCGTCTACCTCTGGACGGAGTTAGTCAGGGGGGACCAGCAAGCTTCTCAAGAACAGTTTCCTTCACAGACAAAGCAGTCCTCCAGCAGTTCCAAGTTCTTTATCCGCGTCGCAATGGATTCTACGGAGTGGTCCCGATACAAGGGATTAAGGGTGCTGAAGATTCTCTAAGGATGCTGTGGATGCGCCGCACTCAACAGGGGTCTCCTGCAGGGATTCCTCAGTCCACGAAGATGGTGAGAGGGTCCTGGTTGCAGGGTCGAAGTCCCACAGAGTCCTCTCTGTCTGGCCATAGTCCAGTCACCTGTTGTCGGGGTGACAGGCCTATCCTACCTGAGTTGATAACTCACCCTCTGAGGTTCCCAAGAACTCTCCCACAGCACTCCCGGACTCAGCAAACTCGAGTGCAACTCTGTGCATCGGGTCTTGGTCCTCGGTGCTGTATGGTGGCTGTCGTAGCAGCCTGAAGACTTTGGTGTACCAACTTGTACCTGCAATCTTCTTCAGCTGTTATGTCCCTGTGCTGCGAACACCAGGTCAGTCAGCTGGCTGTTGGGGTTCTCTTGACTTGACTGGGCTCTTGAGACCGGTTTTCCCTGAGCAGGACACAGCAGGCACAGGTGCTCTTTTTACTAGCCACCAGGTGTAGTGTTTGTCGGTGCAGCGTCTCTTTGCTGGTCCCTCAGTGCGGCAGGGCAGTCCTTCTTCCAATCTGAGGTCTGCGTGCCAGGGGTGCCCCTCTTAGGCTCGTAAAATACACTTGAGGCAGGATGCGGTTGGTAGCCAATGGCTAGCAGGTTCCCTCCCACCTGGTGTCCACTTCTTGTGGAGTGGGGTTTCTGGCTATCCCAGAATGCACCATTCTGCCGACACCCAAGGTGGCAAGACCCCTCTCTCTGTGTACAGACCTCACTAACCCACTCTCTGGGTGTGGCTACCTCAGGGCAACACGCCCCTGGGAAAACTGGTTTCCCCTCTCTGCCTCCTCTTCCAGCTAATACCGGGCAAATGTTTCAGCTCTTTGTCGGATATTCAGATGGAGGAAAAGGCAATTCAAGATACCTTGTCAGTGTTGATAGTTCTGGGCTAGGCCCTGATCAAGAAGCAGCCCCCTGAAAAGCTGCTGGCCCATCGTACCAGGCCCTAGGCCACTTCTGCGGCGTTGGTGAGAGGGTGCCTGTTACAGATATCTGCCGGACTACAGCAGGAGCCTCTGTGCATAAGTTGACGAAGCACTGCTGCAGCGTTGGTGAGAGGGTGCCTGTTACAGATATCTGCCGGACTACAGCAGGAGCCTTGGTGCATAAGTTGGCCAAGCACTACTGCAGCGTTGGTGAGAGGGATGCCTGTTACAGATATCTGCCAGACTGCAGCAGGGGCCTCGGTGCATAAGTTGACGTAGCACTGCTGCAGCGTTGGTGAGAGGGGTGCCTGTTACAGATATCGGCCATACTGCAGCAGGGGCCTCGGTGCATAAGTTGACGAAGCACTACTGCAGCGTTGGTGAGAGGGGTGCCTGTTACAGATATCGGCCGTACTGCAGCAGGGGCCTCGGTGCATAAGTTGACGAAGCACTACTGCAGCGTTGGTGAGAGGGGTGCCTGTTACAGATATCTGCCAGACTGCAGCAGGGGCCTCTGTGCATTGGTTGACGAAGCACTGCTGCAGCGTTGGTGAGAGGGTGCCTGTTACAGATATCTGCCAGACTGCAGCAGGGGCCTCTGTGCATAAGTTGACGAAGCACTACTGCAGCATTGGTAAGAGGGGAGCCTGTTACAGATATCTGCCAGACTGCAGCAGGGGCCTCGGTGCATATGTTGACAAAGCACTGCTGCAGCATTGGTGAGAGGGTGCCTGTTACAGATATCTGCCGGACTGCAGCAGGGGCCTCGGTGCATAAGTTGACGAAGCACTACTGCAGCGTTGGAGAGACGGGTGCCTGTTACAGATATTGGCCATACTGTAGCAGGGGCCTCGGTGCATAAGTTGACGAAGCACTACTGCAGCGTTGGTGAGAGGGGTGCCTGTTACAGATATCGGCCGTACTGCAGCAGGGGCCTCGGTGCATACGTTGACGAAGCACTACTGCAGCGTTGGTGAGAGGGGTGCCTGTTACAGATATCGGCCGTACTGCAGCAGGGGCCTCGATGCATAAGTTGACGAAGCACTACTGCAGCGTTGGTGAGAGGGGTACCTGTTACAGATATCTGCCGGACTGCAGCAGGGGCCTCGGTGCATAAGTTGACCACGCACTTCTGCAGCGTTGGTGAGAGGGGTACCTGTTACAGATATCTGCCGGACTGCTGCAGGGGCCTCGGTGCATAAGTTGACCACGCACTACCGCCTGAATAGCCAGGTACGGTGGGAAGCTCACTTCGCTTGCTCGATCTGCAGGATGCTTTGGTCCGGTCCTCAGACCCTCCACCTTGGGAAGGTACTGCTATAGTATCTCTTATAAAGGTGAGTGATCTACGGTTAGAAGTATCCATCAGAAGAACAAGTTACTTATCTTCAGTAACGCTTTTTCTTGTGAATCCTCCGACTTACCACTGCGCTCTCAGCCCCCCCTTTCTAAAGATGCCCCAAGTTAGAGAGGGGCTCACTGTCACTCACAAATTGCCGGGGCTCTGATTTCTGAGGACGCGGTAGGAGATGGACACAAGAAACGACATCAGCGCGCAGGCGTGGTGCTTTATGCTGGTCCGTTCCATCATTTCCTGGGTGGTACAGAGTCACAGCGTAGTCACTCGGCTCCACCTACTTGTTCTTCAATCCATAAAGAGAGGCTTGTACTGGGCACTCAACCCCTTCTACCAAAGCAGGAATCGCCATTCCATACCAATCAGTCGATTCAATTACCAATTTACCAATTCCCTGACAATTCTACAGACCTTGGATATTACAGCGTACTTGCACAATTGGAAAAAACTAAAAATAATATGAACTGTTCATTCTTTATCCCCAGCTGAAAGGCAGGTAATGGCAGTGGGATTGTTAAATGTATTCCGACTGCTCGACTACAGCAAAGCGCACACTTACAAGTGTCCCACAAGCACATTCTATTCGAAAGAAAGGGAGACAGTGTCATTTTTAGGCCATCAACAGACACATGCAAGGCAGCAGCATTGCCCTCAGTCCGCACATTCGCAAAGTGTACCTGCATTGATACGCATTGCTCTGTAGGGCATTGGAGCGGCATGCTGTTTGAAAGGGAATGTCTGTCAACAGCATCTCCCTTGGTTTGGTCTTGCCACGGGTCTCCGATGTTCTTGTCTTTCTGCGGGTACCCCCTGCGGGCATACACTACTTCCTGCACCTGTGAGCTACATCCATTCGTCTCAGCCATCTCCTGTGTTGAGCTGTTTCACATTTGGGCAGCAGAACACCCAGGCCCATCCTAGTTCTGAATGCCATAAGCCCCCCCACTCCCAAGTCCATATTGGGTCCATGTCACGAGCTCTCAGGACCACTTCTCCGGTATATAGGGCAGTATTTTCGGGCATTCCGAGACCTGTGCATCAGCGTGCCTACCTTCACTCTACACCGGCGGCATTCCCTACCTCTGCCGTTCCTCATTCCATCTAGCCTCTCTGGGTCGACATCTAAACTATAACCGGTAGGTGTGCAGTTCCTAAGTGCAAGTGGCAGTGTTGAGGTCTGTGAAAAAGGGACCTCACACCCCCCGAAAGATGTCATGCTTCATCATATGAGCCTGCTCCTCGTCTGGCGGGCGCTGCAGTGCCCGGCGGGTACCCGCGAAGGGGCTCCTAGGCGGAGATCTTTTTGGTGAAGCTGTTTGGTGTGTGTGGGGAATAAGTAGTGTAGTGAGTGCAATGTGGTGTTAAAATAGGTTAGGGAGACCCTGTTGCCTACATTTTATTCCTAGGGCTCACTAATCTAACTAAAAACAATGACTTATACCAGCCACAATTGCGTTGGTGTTGCCAGCGCCCTGGGAGCCAGTGGAGCATCAACCCATTAATGGAGGAGAAGCAGACCCCTGAGCCGTCCTTGACACCAGGGATTCTTCGAGGGTTCTATCAATTACTAGAGATACATAACTTTTGATAATGTTTTAGCCAATAACTCTGGGTGATTACTAGAGCACATCAAATGTACACTGCATGAGTGATGAACTTTGCATGCCGCTCATGCTCTCGTCCTGTTGTGTTTTTCATTTTCATGCTCTCGCTTTCTCCCTTTTTCCCCTCTTCTTCTTCAGTATCTGCTGACTCTCGTTCCCCATGGCATCTTCTGTTTTGAATTCCTCTCCCCTCCTTGATGGTCTCAATCATTGTGCACCTTTTTCGTGTCTCCTTCTGCAGGTCCCCTCTGTACAGTGGCAGGATGTTGGGGGGCTGCAGGATGTCAAACGTGAAATCCTAGACACTGTTCAGCTGCCTTTGGAGCACCCCGAGCTTCTGTCTCTAGGACTTCGGCGCTCTGGGCTCCTGCTCTACGGACCTCCTGGCACAGGCAAGACGCTGCTGGCCAAAGCCGTGGCCACCGAGTGTGCCATGACGTTCCTCAGGTGAGCTGGACAGCTTTAAGCATAATACAACACCGCCCTCTGTGTATGTGGGGCTGCCAGCGAGCCTTCTGCATGTGGCCATCAGCCGGACTATAAAACATCCTTCATTTCTCTGCCTGGTTGTGCTGACCTGTGGGCGTCTCGCGAAAGTGGCGTAAGTGAGGCAGTGACGCAAGGAATGATTGCTCTTCTTAAGGAATGAGTTGCTCTGGTTTTACGCATAGAAAGTCAAGCGTGGATTCTTGGTGACTGTTCCTTGTCAGAGAGTGAAGTCGGGAGCAGAGAGTTAGCAGAGTGCTCATGCACGAGAGCCCATCACAACTCCTGAGGGTGACAGGATGTGATGCCTTTTGCAGCAGCCAGTGGTTACTGGCAGTATTTAAGGTGGATTCGGCTACTTCATACTTTTGTCCAAGGGCCTCTGGTACTGTTGACTCTCGTTACATAACCAGGTTTCTCCACCTGGGCACTTAACTCCCCAGAAGTAGCAAGATGAAGCAGGTTGTGCTTACTCCAGGAATGGACCAGTGATCTCCTCAACCCCCTCCACCAGGTGCGGCCGGTTTTGGATGGGGCACCTGGGAGGCGGGCATGCAGGCACAGGCTAGCATGTCAAACATGGGCATAGCCAATGGGGTCCCAGAGTCCCTCCCTCTTGATGACAACTTCCTGTGAAGTGTGGCATCTGGCTATCTCAGACTTATGGCAGAACCCATCTCTCGGGAGCTTGGTAGCCCACGCCTGGGGTGTGGCTACCTGTTGGTTACACATCCACTGAAAAAACTGTTTGGAAACTGGTTTCTTCTCTCTGTCCCAGCTGACAGCCTATCTGCCTGAACCTCAGGGGACCCCTTCAATCATGTGTTCATCCATTTGCCCATCAAAGGTGGCTTCCCCCTTGAAGCTCCCCTTCTGGCTAACACCCGTTGGCCTCCTGCCTGGGAGAGGTAACACCTCTTGTAATTACGGCCCCTATTTTTTCCTTTCCTGTGAGTTGTTCACATGTCACCCCACAAGGACAGAAGGCTGTTTGTGTGCATCCGTAAACAGACACTGGAAAACTGGGGCAACCAAATTGGCAACTTCCAAAGCGAAACTTTGCCCCCAGTGACATTAAATTCAATTCACCCATGAAATCCGATGTATTGCCCTGATTGCTTTGATGCCTTACAGTGCAGACTTTGGAAATCTCGTTCACGCGTTATTAGAGCTGAGGCGGCAGCCTGCAACTCTGTGCTTCCTAATGGGGCTACCAGCCTCGGGTAGCCCCATGAGGAAGCCTTCCTTAGTGATGACATACATATATATATATATATATATATATATATATATATATATATATATATATATAATAGGTCTTGCCTTTTGGACCTTATAAGGATTTAGTAATGCAGCATATTGTGTGGCCCGGAGCTTTCAGGGTGCCGAGTCGCTGATGAGCAAGCAGGGTTCTGTGGTTTTGGGCAAATAACTGCAAAATACAAGCAGCAATCCCGGAGGGGTGGTCGGGGAACCGTATAGGGGAACGGAGAGACGGGACAAGGCGAACAGGAAACAAGACGCACTGGTGAAAATGAAAGCGGTGAGGGGGTGGGGAGAGATAGCGACTGGAACAGCATTTGAGCTTATTAATAACTCCATTAGGCAACATTTAAAAAACAGCAATAAAACAGCATCATACATGCTGTGAAGGGCGCACGGTCAGAGCTGCCAACTCAGGAGTTCGAGTCTCGGCATTGGCTCAAAATTCTGTGATTTTGGTCAAATCACTTAAAATACAAGCAACAGTGTTGGAGGGGTGATGGGGGTGGGGTGCGGGGAAAGCCGGCACAGTACGAGCAGGCAACAAGACGCAATAGTGAAAATTAAAGAAGACACGCCGTTAAAAGCGCACAGCCCCCCAAAGTAAAACAATAATTAAACCTGCGAGCAAATGCCGACAAACATGAAGTACATTGTTTGTGAGGCGGGCTCTATGCTGATACACTAGCTGAGGCAAAGAAGAAAAAAATAGTGCGCATAACGGAACATATATAAAAAAAAAGTGAAGCCACGTGCTACGGGAGGGTTTGAAACACAAAAAGGTAGGACTAATTAAGCATGCTGACCAACTGTGCTCGATGCTCTCATGGATGTGATACACATGAACAAATGCACTGATCAAAGTTGTGTCTTAAAAGCAAGAACTGCACGGCCAATTTATACATAATAGAATCTCTCTAGGGTCCGTAGTGGTAGTTGGGAACGTTTCGATCCCTCTAGAAGTTTGTGGAGCTTCATCAGGACTTATGAGATACGATGGTTGTTAGCCATGTATGTTTGGAATTTGAGGCCATTTCAGTGTTTTTGAGAACTTCAGCACCCTTGTTTGTTTTCCTATCTAATTTATGCTGCATGACGCTAGTAGTATTAAACTTTTTCTTTCTCCGTCCCCACTCGCAGTGTGAAGGGTCCAGAGCTGATAAACATGTACGTTGGACAGAGTGAGGAGAATGTTCGTGATGGTAAGTGTCGCCTGAAGGTATCGCAGGATACTGCAGCTCATTTCTCTGGCCTTATGTGGGAGCGCGTTCGTGTCTCTTGCTTTATCGCGTCCACTCCATGAACCGCACACTCTATTTCAAAGTTGTTACCACCACATATTGACTGAGACGAGATTCAGCAGTAGGAATGTGGTTGGCAGAAAGAGTCTTACTTCATTGATCGTTTAGTACAAGCATCCAAAATTAATAACACCTTGGTGCAAAAGAATGGGCACAACCGTTGCAACAAAAGCTTCACTCAAGTATTTAGTAGGTGGGGGAGGTTCCAGGAGTATTTGTCTCGTGTGTTAAGTGAAGACCCCCCCCTTTCCCTGTATGGTTGCTCTCTGCCGAGGCAAGTGAAACAGATTCAGGCTTCGTCTGAACCCAGTGCACGTCATGCCTAGGACAGGCCTCGGCTGGTCTGACTGGGGACTCTGCTCAGAAGGCCATGAAACAGGGCCAACATGAGTGAACCGAGCTGTTCCAGGACTGGAGGAAGTCCCCCGCGTCTGAGGGGTTCAGAACCTCTGGTCCTGTCCAGCTTCCTCCCTTGGTAGCAGATAGGTACAAGTACTAGCTACCTTGACCACTGTTGTCCACAAGCGCTGTTGTCGTTTGGGCACCAAGGAGGCCGAATCACTATGGTAGGAACAGACCAGGAGTGGACTCTGGACCCTATGCTTGGTCAGCAGTCTTCTTCTATACCGGGCGTAAGTCTGGGAAGCTTGCAAAGGTGCAGGGTAATGGTTCATGTACGCCTTGTTTAAGAAAAGAAAAGTTCCACTCTTGGGTTCCGAAATTCAAAAGAGTAATGCGTGCAAATTGGGTATCGCTCACTGATCCACGAGCTTCGATAAAGTATTTGGTAAGCAGGTTTGTGATTGACAAGAAAATTAACTAGGGTTGTGCAGTGGGATTACCCCAAGCCTTCCCTTAGTACTGGTATTGTGTACTGTAGGTCTTACGACAACAGGCAGCTGAAGTGGTCTGTTAGGGAGACCTAAAAATGGCACAACATCACTCTTCATGGAGGGCTGACCTTCAAAAGACAGTGGATCACTTGCACCCCCCTCCACCCCCCTCACCCACCGGCGGGGACGTTTCCTTATTTCCTGGCGACCATTGACCCTGCTCACAGGCAGGTCGCTCCCCACGCCACCACACAGCCACCAGCTGCATCGTTTCCTCCCGCTGCCTGCTGCCGTTTCTCGCTCCTTCCTTCCCGCCGCTGCGTCCCTGCGGCTCCGCCCCCCTGATCCCCATTGGCCACCCCGCTCCCGCCTCCCAGCTGCTCCTCCCTCCCTTTCCACCTCTTAAGGGGGCCACGCAGTGGCGCAGGAGCGACCTTTGACCCTGCTCGCAGGCAGGTCGCTCCCCACGCCACCACACAGCTGCCAGCTGCCTCGTTTCCTCCCGCTGCCTGCCGCCGTTTCTCGCTCTTTCCTTCCCGCCCCTGCGGCCCCGCCCCCCTGAACCTCTGGACCCCGCGAACGCCACAACACCAGACTCCGCTACAACGCCAGCACCCTCTACGCACTCAACGCCGGCCGAAACCACACCTGCTTCCAAGCCACCCCGAAACGGACTCACAGACCTTTCTCCTGCCACACCTGCAGCTTCACCTGCGACAGAACCACCAAACCTCCAAGGACTAGACCCAACCACCTCCGCTGCATACTCCTCAACACCCGCTCCGCACGCAAACACGCCGTCGAGCTCTGGGATCTGCTCGACACCTGCGCCCCAGACGTGGCCTTCCTGACCGAGACCTGGTGGAACGACTCCTCGGTGCCCGACATCGCCATAGCCATCCCAGACGGCTACAAGATCACCCGCAGGGACCGCGCCAACGGAATCGGAGGAGGAATAGCTATCGCCCACAAGTCCACCCTCAAGGTCACCACCCACGCAGACGACACCCTCAACACCGCCGAACATCTGCACTTCCGGATCCACACTGACCCCAACACCACCCTCAGAGGAACAGTCATCTACAAACCACCCGGACCCCGAGCTCAGTTTGGCGACTCCCATTGCCGACCTCGCCAGCACCCACACACTCGCCTCCACGGACTACATCCTACTCGGGGCCCTGAATTTCCACCTTGAGAACAACAACAACGCCAACTCTGCCACCCTGATCGACAACCTCGCCAACCTTGGCCTCAGACAACTCGTCACCGCACCCACCCACGCCGCCGGCCACACACTTGACCCCATCTTCTACACAGGCACCCACGTCGCCTTCGACCACACAACCGAACTCCACTGGACCGACCACCGCTGCATTCATTTCACCTTCAACAAACCAACCACGCACCACCGCAACCAACAGCTGCCTCGCCGCTGCTGGAGCAAAGTCACCGAAGACCAGCTGATCACCACCCTCGCCCAGAACCCTCCCATCGACACCACCAACCCAGACACCGCAGCCCGCAACCTCAGACAGTGGACCAACGACTGCGCCAACACCCTCGCCCTGCTCAAGAAACCCTCCAACAACCACGCCAGCAAGAGAGCCACCTGGTTCACCGACGAGCTGCACACCTCCAAACGCACCTGCCAGAAACTGGAGAAGATATGGCTCCACGAACGCACTCCGGACAACCACGCAGCCCACAAGGACGCCACTCGCAGACATCACCACCTCATCAGAATAGCCAAGAGATCCTCCTTCAAAGACCACCTGGATAACAACGCACACGACAGCAAAGAGCTCTTCAGCATCGTAAAGGAACTGTCCAACCCCAGTGCCAACGCCAATGACATACCGCCCTCACAAGAACTGTGCAATCTTCCACCGCAAGATCGCTGACATCCACGACAGCTTCAACACCATGATCACCCCAACTACGCCAGACCCCACCTCCCCTGTAAACACCATCAGCGCCAACCGTCTGACCTCCTGGTCCAACGTCAACGATGACGAGACACGCAAGGTCATGAACTCCATTCACTCAGGATCTCCGTCAGACCCATGCCCACACCACGTATTCAACAAAGCAGACGCTGCCATCGCACCCCAACTACGGAAGGTCATCAACATCTCCTTCGAAACAGCGACATTCCCGGAAAGCTGGAAGCACGCCGAAATCAACGCCCTCCTCAAGAAGCCCAAGGCAGACCCCAAAGACCTCAAGAACTTCCGGCCCATTTCCCTTCTCCCCTTCCCAGCGAAGGTCATCGAGAAAATCGCCAACCAACAGCTGACCCGCCACCTCGAGGACAACATCTTGGACCCGTCCCAGTCTGGATTCCGACGAAACCACAGCACCGAGACAGCCCTCATCGCCGCCACTGACGACATCAGGCGCCAACTCGACAACAGCGAAACATCAGTCCTCATCCTCCTGGACCTGTCAGCCGCCTTCGACACGGTCTGCCATCGCACTCTAAAGACACGCCTCCTAGAAGCCGGAATCCAAGAGAAGGCCCTCGACTGGACCACGTCCTTCCTCTCGGGCAGGACCCAGAGCCTCCGCCTGCCGCCCTTCTGATCCGAGGCCACCGACATCATCTGCGGCGTCCCCCAGGGCTCATCCCTCAGCCCGACGCTGTTCAACGTCTACATGTCCCCCCTCGCACAAGTGGCCCGCCAACACGACCTCAACATCATCTCCTACGCCGATAATACCCAGCTCATCCTCTCTCTGACCAAGGTCCCACAAACCGCCAAAACCTTCCTCCATAAGGGAATGAAGGCTGTCGCCGACTGGATGAAGAACAGCCGTCTGAAGCTGAACTCGGACAAGTTGGAGGTACTCATCCTCGGACCCAACCCCTCAGCCTGGGACGACTCCTGGTGGCCGACCACACTGGGAACAGCACCGACACTCACCGACCACATACACAACCTGGGATTCATCCTCGACTCCTACCTCTCCATGTCTAAACAGGTCGACGCCGTCTCCTCCTCCAGCTACAACACCCTCCGCTTGCTCCGCCGGATCTACAAGTGGATCTTGACAGAAACAAGAAGAACGGTGACACAGGCCCTCGTCAGCAGCAGACTGAACTACAGCAACGCACTCTATGCAGGAATCCCAGCCAAACACCTACGACTACAGCGCATCCAAAACGCCTCCGCCCGACTAATCGTCAACGTCCCCCGCCGCAGCCAAATCACCCCCTACCTGAGAGACCTACACTGGCTCCCCGTCGACAAAAGGATCACCTTCAAGCTCCTCACCCACGCACACAAAGCACTCCACAATGCCGGACCAGCCTACCTAAACAGCAGACTCAGCTTCTACACCCTGACCTGCCAGCTCCGCTCCGCCAGCCTCGCCCTCGCCGCTGTCCACCGCATCCAACGAACAACCTCCGGTGGCAGATCCTTCTCCTACCTCGCTGCCAAGACCTGGAACACCCTCCCTACCCACCTACGACAGACCCAAGACCTACTCGCCTTCAGAAGACTCCGCAAGACCTGGCTCTTCGAGCAGTAGAAGCACTCCCTCCCCTCAGCGCCTTGAGACCCCTCACGTAAGTAGCGCGCTTTACAAGTACTCTGATTGATTGATTGATTGGGACTTGTGAGCACTGAATTCACAGGGACACGTTTGGTACTCCCGACTGTGACTTGAAAATGTAGAAGCTCACATTAGCGAAGAGGACCTCTGTTTGTCCTTTTTTTTAACATTACATCCTGACTGAGGGTCCTATCTGTACATGGCTTTTAACTTATTACATCTGTTGGACATGACCTTCTTACGGTAACATCCCCAAAATGTTTTGCTTTTTTTTTCGTCCTCCTAGTCTTCGACTACTCTGTTTGTAACCCTAGAACTCGGGGGGCTTGTTCCCACTGTACTGCAGTGGTAAGGAGCTGTATCTGGGGTTTACTCAATACATCCTCACTGAGGGTCCTATCTGAACCAGGGTTTTAACTTATTACATCGTCACTGAGGCGCTTGTCTATACCTGGGTTTTCGTTTAATAATCTCATTGAGGGTCTTCTCTGTTCCTGGGTTTTACTTATTACTTCCTCACTGAGGGGCCTGTATTTGCCACCTGTGTGGTGTTTGCGTTCAAACGTTGTTTCTAATTTGCTCTCTCTTTGTTTAGTTTTCGCCAGAGCTCGGCAGGCCGCTCCCTGTATTATTTTCTTTGATGAGCTGGACTCTCTGGCTCCAAACCGAGGCCGCAGTGGTGACTCCGGTGGTGTCATGGACAGGTGAGGAGATGTGGTCTGCCTGTGTGCGGGGGAGGGTGGTCGTCTGATTTATATCTCACCTCTAGTGTTTGTAATAGTGGGAGCCTTTGACCCTTGTGAATGGCTCAGTCATTTTGTCTATATTTATTTTTTTACCCAGACTTGTTGTGCGGCCACCCTTAGAATGTGCATCTCTCTATTTCTCAGACAGGAGAGCTCAGGGCCAGATGTACCACCATTTTTGCATGTGCAAACGGGTTTGCGAACCTGTTTGCTTATGCAAAAACAGTATGGGGAATGTACAAACCCTATTTTGCGAGTTGCAAATTTTTGCGACTCGCATAATAGGGTTTTGCGAGTCACTACTGGGATGGGACGTTCCCTTCCTAATAGTGAGTGCAACTCTATGTAAGAATGTTTTGTGTCCGCAATTGCGGGCGCCAAAAACTCGGAAATTACCGAGTGGTGGTAATAGGTAATAGAACCCCTTCCCCTTTGCAAATGCAGGGGAACATATTTTATAAGAGTAAAGGCAGTGGTCCTAGGGACCACTGACTACCCTTAAAAAATTAAACAAAAACGTTTAATCTTTTTTTTTTCTTAAATGCATCCCGTTTCCTTTTAAGGAAAACGGGCTACATTTAAAAAAAGCTGCTTTATTGAAAAGCAGTCCCATACATGGTGGTCTGCTGAGCCCAGCAGGCCACCATACCTGGGAGGGCCTGCCATTCCCAATGGGGTCGCAAATTGCGAGTGCCTCAATAATATTCATGAGCCTCTCAATTAGCGACCCTATTGGGAATCGCTAACAGTGTGTTACACACTGTTGTACATCCAATATTGCGCCACGCAAATTGCGAGTCGCAAAATACTCGCAATTTGCAAGGTGCTATTTTGGCTGTCATACATCTGCCCCTAGTGCCTTCTACATGGACTGAAGGACTCAATGTACTTTTTCATCGTCGTGAGGTCCTGGAAGGCTCTAATTTGTTCTCAGTTAATACGTGGATTACTTGTTTGGCTTTGGGTGACAATTCAGTTTGTACATGAATAGCTCCCAGAGTAGAAATGTTCTACAGAAGTCCAGAGAATGATCTTCAATAATAGATACTTTTGAAATATTATGATAAAGGCTGTAGTAACTATACGTCTGGCCGATACAGGTCGACTGCAGATAGTGGACCTTGAGTAAACAGACTAGACTAGACTAGAAATGTATTAGGACTGGGTTTTTCGAGATGGAGAAAGAAGTGTGTGCCTCAAATTCATTTGGCCGACATGCCTTTCTAGTCAGTAGGTAGTTTGGTTTTGTGAAGCTCACTGATTTTGGTGGGAACCTTCTAAGAAAGCCGCCATCTTACGTTGGGTTAGGGCTGCATTGCGCCGCCTTAACTGTATTGCCAGTGGGAAAGAAATGCAGAGACCCTGACACGTCGCAGTTACATTTTCAGCTTTATGGCAGTCGTGTTCCACACAACTGCCCCAAAATGTATACATGGGATATGAATGAGAAATTATAAGACTGAACTAAAGGAATTTTTCCAAAGGGATGCTCCTAAGCCGTTTGGCTAGGTTTGTGCAGTTTACATACAGTAAAAAGCAAAGTTTCATCATATCCTTCCGTCTATCAGAACTCGATGCCGGAGACGATTTCACAAGGCGGCAAGTGTCAGGCATCGCTTTCTTGCACCATTGTTGGCTTCAGAAGTAATGTCCAGTAGAATATGTGAACTCTCCTTTTTATTAAACAAAATTAGTTGGCTCAGACGCCAACACTGTCTTCCAGAAAATAAAACAGACGGACTCAGAAAGGGATGTAAGTTACGCTCAGGGCTTGGCAATCGCCAGTGCCAAGGAGGTCTCGCTGCCATAGGTCATCACGCCACGGGGCGGGTAGAGTGGGAGACAACAGTACAGGCATCACGCCACGGGGCGGGTAGAGTGGGAGACAACAGTACAGGCATCACGCCACGGGGCGGGTAGAGTGGGAGACAACAGTACAGGCATCACGCCACGGGGCGGGTAGAGTGGGAGACAACAGTACAGGCATCACGCCACGGGGCGGGTAGAGTGGGAGACCACAGTAAGGTTCAAGAAGGAACTCTGTTGCAGTGCCTCAATATGCTTTCAGACCCTCTCTCCAGGATCCCATCTGTTGGTACTGGAAGTAAGCGGCCACAGGACCTGCAACTAAATCACCTTTTCTTTGGTAACTCCCTCTCATTTGTCAGACAGTCTTGTGAAATATTCCAGCATCATGGAATTCTTCCTTTCGCAACAAATAATACTGACAATCGGTCAGTGTTGGCGTTGAGGATTGTGTGGTTGAAAGCTGTTGAAACCAATTCAGTCTACTTTTCTGAGCCCACATTTACACCAGGGGTGCCCTCCACGACACCTCCTTGTGCCTGTATGTGTGCACTGTCTCTGCCATGCGTGGCTGCACTTCACCTCACTCGTCTGTTCATATATGTGCCACAGCCACATCTGTACGTGGCTACCCTCACCGTACCTGCCTCTCCATGTATGTGTCCACTGTCTCTCATACGCGTGGCTGCTCTTCACCTCACTCGCCTGTTACTGTATGTGCCACAGTCACACCTGTAAGTGGCCGCCCTCACCTTACCTGACGATGCCTATATGTATCCAATGTCTCTCCCATGCATAGCTGCCCTCCGCCACATCCACTTGTTCCTGTGTGTGCCACAGTCCCACCTGTACGTGGCTGCCTTCACCACACCTACCGTGCCTGTGTGTGCCCACAATCGCTACAGTGCATGGCTGCGCTCCGCCACACCCGCCTTTTCCTGTATGTACCGCAGTCACACTTGTACGTGGCTGCCATAACCACACCTGTATGTGTCCACAGTCGCACTCATGATTGACTGCTCTCCGCCACACCTGCCTGTTCCTATATTTGCCCATATTCCCTTCACTGCTCGATTGCCGTCCACCACCCCTACTCCCCTTCGACTGTACGTGTTCACAATCGCACCCATATATGTCTGTCCTCTACCACTTGTAAGTGCCCACTAATGTGGGCACCTATGCGTTGTTGCCCTCCACCACACCACCTATGTATCTGCCTGCATTTTTGGGCCTGTCTTCCTTCTCTACCCCCCTAAAGGGGCACAGCAGAGGTAGGTGCAACTAGCATGGGACAGAGACGTCAGTGTGTTAATGTTGGAGTGTCGAAGGGCGGGAACGCTGCTTCAAATCAACGTCATTATTTTACCAGGTGGTAATAGTCACTGCCCTCGTTGAGTAAGCCGGTCTTCCCTCTTCTTCACACAGGGTCGTGTCGCAGCTTCTGGCTGAGCTGGACGGCCTTCATTCAACTACTGATGTCTTTGTCATTGGAGCCACCAACAGGCCGGATCTGCTGGACACGGCACTCCTGCGCCCTGGAAGGTACGTCTGCTCTGGAATAAGACTCGTCCTTCACAGTGGAGCTGGTGGGCACAGTATTGACTAAATCTGAGATATGCCATGGGATTTATTTTATGATTTTGTGCTAAATGCATCCTCTCTTGGGACTGATCCCAAAATATTTTACCTACTAGTTGTGGGGAAATGTGGTTTATTAGATGGTGCGGGTGTGAGACCTCAACGTGTACTAAACGCAGGTTTATTATATGGTGTGGTTGCGAGACCTCACAGTGTAATAAACTCATGAACCCTTCCTGGGTCCAGCCAGGCCTTAGCTCAACCCTGGGTAGCTGCGGCTTCCAGCAGTCCGGCTTTAACACAGGAACAAGTGTAAAGCATTTATATAAGCACCAAAACAATCGAATAAGAAGGAAAGAAATCCAACACCAATTTAGAAAAATAGATCTTATTTTTTATGAATTTTAAGACACCAAATGAAAAAAATCCACCAGAAGGTTCTGGAGATATGAATTTTAAGTAAATAATAAATCACTGCTTTTCATTCAAATCTCAAGCAAGCATTGACCGATACCACGGTTAGCGGTTACTTTGACAACTTTTGAAAACTATTGTAAAGTTGTGTTTGGTTACTCTGGCCCATTTTGGGCAACCAACGCCAGCACGGAGCACGTCAAGGGGGCCAGTAAGGCTTAGCAGGGCAGAAACCTTGGGGTCTTCTGTCCATATCCAAGCTCTACGGGCCAAACCATCTTAGACATCCATAGAGTGGTCCTGAGGCAAGAGATAGAGGATGCTGAGGAGGTTGTGGATGCTGATCCGATTGACGGGGGTCTTCTGGGGGCTAGCTCTCACTGCACGAACACGGACCGGCACTTTGGCAACAGAGGTTGATGTCCCTCCAAGTCCACCAAAAAAGCAGTTGGTACTGGTCTCCGGTTACAGTAAAACCCGAAGTTCCCTTCTGTCTTGGGTACCAAACTGCTCTTTGATGACTCTTTTGGGTCCAGCAGACTGGGTGCAACCTTTGAGTGTCCGGGTTCGGTTTCCCGGTCTGTTCCTTGGTGATCAGCGGAGACTGGCTTAGGATTATCTCCCTGGCCGTCTCCTACCCACTCTGTCTTTGGGCTGACTTTCCCTTTATTTCTTTTCCGTCTTCCCCCTCGTCCTTCTCACTCCACCTCTCCCCTTTCTCTCTCTATTTGTCTCTTCGGACATTGGACACAGTTCTTCCTCGTCTCACTGCTATGGCTCCTTCCTTCCCCTCCTTTCCTGTAAATTCTCTCAACCTTGTTGTTTGTTTACTGTACCTTACTACGCTATTGTAACTGATATAATTTGTAACGCAATGTTCCTCTGTTATAGCGTTCTGATACCTACGGGTCTAGCCAGCGCTTTATAATCCTTTTGATATATCTTATAATGCAACGTTCCCTGGTTATGAGCTCTGATACCTCCGGGTCTAGATAGCGCTATATAACCTTTGCAAATCAAATAAACTAAAAACGGGTTTTTCCTGAACGCGGAGACCTGAGCAACATGGCTGGTGCCCGGTGGAGCTGCTTGACAGCTAATGAGGAGATAAGCCCTGGTTTCCCCCTTGACCATCACCTTCCCAGCCGGACATTGGGCATAGTTCCTCCTCGTCTCCCCGCTATTACTCCTTCCTCCCCTCCCTCCTACGAAATATTGAAACATTGTTTGTGTGTTCTGTACCTTACTATGCTCTTGTAGCTGATGTAACTTGTAATGCAACGATCCTAAATGTAAAGCGCTCTGATACCCTCTTGGGTCAAGTTTGCCCTATATAAAACTTTATATAAATAAAAATAAAAAAAACAGCAATTGTGGCTACCATCTCTGCTAAGGCGGCTTCTTCAGCTTTTGTGGCCCTGGAGCTGTACCAGGAAGTCAGCCACTGACTCTTAGTCACCTCTTCTGTCTGTGGCTCATGGACGACTTTTCCACGAGCCATGCATCACAAGCACTGTCCTCTCTTCGCTCGCCCAAGCGTCAGCCGCTGCCGTCTAGTCTTGGGGCAGCTTCTCTGTGTCAGGTCAAGAACACAGCAGGGCAGTCCATGTTTACTTCCAGCTCCGGTACAGATGTGATCTGTTTCCTTTGGGGGATGCAGTGACCACTAGCCAATGGGCTACAAGGTGCCTCCCCAACCTGAGGAAGACTTCCTGCTATGTGTGGCATCTAGCTATCCCAGAGTTCAATATTCTGCCCATCCTCAAGGTGGCAGGACCCTTCTCTTGGTGTGTGGAGCTTGGTAGCCCACCCTAGAGGTATGGCTACCTGAGGGCTACACGCCCACGGGCAAGCCAGTTTGGCAACTTATTTCCCCTCTCTGTCCCTGATGTCAACCTGTCCACCAGAACAAAAGCAAACGAATGGACGGGATGCAGAACAAATCAAACATTCACCCCTGGTCACAGATGTGGGTTAAATCAATCGTCCACCGGAACAAAAGAGCAGCCCCTTCGCACGTGTCCACCATTTGCCCTTCAAAAGCGGCTTCCCCTTTGAAACTTGCCTTTTGGAGCCACAGTCCGTGTAGCTTCCTGCCAGTGAGGGGTAACGCCTCTTCTAGTGGCGGGCTTCTTCTGCGTCCTTTCCTGGGAGTCGTTCGCACTGCTCACCACGAGGGCAGCAGGCTGTCTTGTAGCCAGGATCTGTGATCGGCCACTGGAAAACTTGGGCAACAGAGTGGCAACTTGGAAAATGTGCCTTTTGCTCAACAGTTGCATTAAATTTGGCTTGAGCATCAAGTCGAGTATAATAGAATGATTCTTTTGATGCCTCAAAGTACCAACATCTGAAGTTAGCACAGCTGAGTTGCCAGCGTGTAACTCTATACTCTGATAGGGATACAAGCCTTTCCACAGTAACAATGACAATTAGTTTTTTTTACTCTCTGGATGTATAACATACATGTCCGACCTTTTAATATAGAGCACCCTGCCTTACGGCTCGATCGGCCAACCTTAAGGGTGACTTTAATATATTAAAAGAGAGGTCTGGACTTTGTCATTGAGTCTAGTTAGCAATTTACGACTGCTCTGCAGTGGCAGGCGGGAGACCTGTTTTACTTTGTTTTACTTTGTCTCGCTCAGGGCGGCTGCAGCTAATGAGGGGCACGTTAACTTACACGCCCTGGGTACCCCGGTACCAAATACCTATAAGTAAGTTAACTTATGCCAATTGGGTATAAGCCAATCAAACATACTCTTTTGCGGGTCAGCGCACTGGCTCTGAGGTCTGGTTAGCACTCCGAGTCAAGAAACCAGCAGCTTCAGTCGAACACTTTGGGCTGATCGTGCAAAATGAGGCCTTTCCTTACACTGGTAAATCCTTAAATCGTAATATAAGCTGTAGAACGTATAAACTATTATCTTTATGGTTTTTGATATAAGTAATCGGATCAGAATCCAAATTAAAAGGATGACTTTATATACTGTTCATACACATACTTAGTTAAAAGCCCCTTTAAACCATCTTTTTGTCAAGCCTGTGAGACGTACGAGGGAGCCGACACCTGCCCTGCTCTCGGGTTCTGGTGACGGGTGTGCAGCACAGCTGCAAGCTTCCCTTCGGTGTGCATTCTCAGTCTTTGTTTTTCTATTAATTCACATACATCTCTGTTTACCCCACTGTTTCAAACTGCGAACTCTATAAAAAAAACACATTACTAGAAGCGCTCAAGGAAAAAGAAGGGATCTGAATGAGGGGACAGTTGGATGACCGAAGGCTCAACGGAGGGATGGAAACCACAAAACTCTTCGAATAAATAAATAATAATGAATCTAAACTGAAATGAATCTGAGCCGTTTATAGACCTGTCATGAGAGGATCCTATTTGAGCTGCTTAAGTGCTTCACACATGGCCTCTAAGTTAAGCTGACGGCTCTCTGCCAGGCTACCAGAGGGTTGAGCACAGGATAATTTGGGGGTTGCTTCTGTTTCACCCTGACGAGAACGGTTGTTGCTGCCTGAGTGAGGTTTCACCCCTTGCAACCAGTAACCGCATTCCTACCGGGAGGTGTTTGGAAATGGGCTTTGCTGTCGGTCTCTTGGTATTTCAGAGCTTCCTATGATCCTTTCTGTTCCTTCCCAGGTTTGAGAAGCTGCTCTATGTTGGGGTCAACGAGGACCGTGAGTCGCAGCTGCGAGTGCTGAAGGCGATCACCAGAAAGTGAGTGAGCGAGTGAGTGAGTGAGCGAGTGAGTGAGTGCTGGGCTAGTCTTGCTTTCTTGCTGGCCTAGTCCATGTGGTTTTCAGTGCAATGATGGTCGCTTGCCCCAGCCATATTCTTCTTCTTACCATCTACCCCCATTTGTTCTCTTGTGCAAATGGAGCTGCTCACACAACCTGTTTGTTTCTCCTTCCACAGACTCACTGTGCTCTTTCCTCAATGTTTTCCTCAACCTCTGTTAAATGTTCTCTGCGTAAGGTTCTTCCCACCTTGCTGTCTTGTTTTAGCAGATAGATCTCTCCACCAGGTCACGTGACCTCCTGCAGATGGGCCTGGTCACTGTATCCATGGGTCTTTAGTACAGATGGGGCTGACTACCTTGTCCATGTGTCCTCCGTGCAGACGAGCCTCCCACCCTGTCCATGTGTCCTCCGTGTAGACGAGTCCTCCGTGCAGACGAGCCTCCCTCCCTGTCCATGTGTCCTCCGTGTAGACGAGTCCTCCGTGCAGACGAGCCTCCCTCCCTGTCCATGTGTCCTCCGTGTAGACGAGTCCTCCGTGCAGACGAGCCTCCCTCCCTGTCCATGTGTCCTCCGTGTAGACGAGTCCTCCGTGCAGACGAGCCTCCCTCCTTGTCCATGTGTCCTCCGCGCAGACTGCCTCATCACCCACTCAGTCCATACATATGTATAAATAGTTCTCTCCAGTTCTTCTAGGGACCGCCCTACCCTATACATGTGTTCTCTGTGCAGATGGTTCTGCTCCCCTTTTTCCCCTGTACAGTCCATGTGTATAAGTGTGTCCAGTGT